>NC_084794.1:70268664-70868664 GCF_963169125.1 Humulus lupulus | reverse complement strand
CACCTAGAAGTTCATCAGGCCTAGCACCCAGAAGGTCATCAGGCCTAGCACCCAAGCTCTAAAGGGTCATCGGGCCTACCACCTAAGTCTCATAGACCAACCGGGACTTAGCATTTTCCCAGAGATTTTAATCGTGCATTGTGTACCACGATCTAGAGAAACAACGAGAAGATCCACGATCTCATAATCATGGGAAGGTGGACACGTGTCTCCACTACCTAATAATCGTGTACCAAACCACGATCCCAAAGTGAGTAATGAGACTTGATAATCTCCGTTAAAATTTAGATGTTCAACATTCATCAATCGATGGTCGTTTGAGACTTGATTTCTATCCTAAAGTGAGTAATGAACTCCTATTTGTGCTTTTATGACTTTTGACTTATCGAGTAAGGTTCAATATTCCTATGACCGAATTTATGATATCTTGGAGTCATAGAACTACAAGTGGTTGGGAGCATACTACACAGATATGGAATCAACTCCTTACTTAAATGAAAGCAGATTAGTTGTTCCTTTTAGTGTTGAGTCGGGGCTTGAACATAGAGTGCTCCTTACTCCACCTTGGACACTATTAGAGAGCCCAAGCGTCCCGTGCGCACAACGCCCTGCATGCACAGCGCCCCGTACGCCTCGCGACACCACCAGGAGACAAGCGTCTCGTGGTTCCCAAGATGCCACACGCAACAGTCACGCCGTGGTCCTCGTGGTGGCCTCCTCTTACACACCAGCCTCATCCTTAGGGGTGTCCACGTGGTGACCATGGAACACGAAGAGTTAGAATACGGATGGCACAGTGTCCACGCCAGGCTGGTAGTGGCAGTACAAGAATGGTACATGGCCAGGACTCCCTCAATACGCTTATGAGGTCAGTACCCGACAAGTAGTGGGGGCATAATATGGTACCAAGACAAGAGCACTTTTGCAGGCCTCTGACATGTACTAGAGAAGACCACCACTCTTCCAACACCACTACCATCCGTACTGCTATCCTGACAGTGTACTCATGTACTATTTTGTCCTGAGGGACCACTATGTACAAAGGAGCCATTAGAGATCCAATATAAATAGATGATCACCCCTCCAGAAAGGGGGTTGGAAAAATTGAATGTATGCTAAGGCTATTAAGTAATATACAATTTCGACTACATTGCAGTTCGACATTTTTGCTCATAACTGTTGCTTGGTTTGCCCGTAACTGTTGATGGTGAGAACTCGTCAACTAAGTTAAGTCAGAAAAAATTATAGAGTTAAGATTATGCAAAGAAAAGCTCTAGGAATCTAAGTATCAAGTCTAAGAACAATTACAACAGAACAATGGTGAAATCAATTTTCATTCACTAGGATGCCTTGCTACAGTAAATTTTCCAACCCCCCTCCATGTGGGAGTGAGGTTCTTTTTATAGTAGGCTTTAATGGCCTTGGATACATGGTGTTCCAGGAGACCAAGTGGTACACAAGTACTCTGTCAGGAGAGTGGTTTCAGTGGTTGTGGTCTTGCATCCAGTACAGGGGCAGGCACCAGAAGGATGCCTCCACTACCTGTCTGTACCCATGTCAGAGGAGTGGTGCAGGTGGTAGTGGTGTCGACTCTGACATCTGATTGGGAGTATGCAGGCCATGTCCTTTCTCCTAGTGCTCCCACCACCTAACTAGCATGAGTGCCACGGTCAGACGTACAGGGCCTTACAAGCCATACCCCGTACGAGATTGTACCATCATGACCTTTCAGGATCATACTTGGGCTTTCACTTCTAGATGGTGGGGTTTCCTTAGGTCCTTGGCATAAGACACCTAAAGCGCCTCAAGGCTACCCACGAGGCGCAGATGATGGGTGCTTGTGACGCCACTCTTGAAGAGATGCCTGCTTGTGTGCGAGACGGTCGTGGATGTCCGTGGCAAAGTAGCCTCGTAAAACGCCTGGGCATGCGAAGCGAGGTCCTTGGTGGCACGGCATGGCTGGCGTGAGGTTCTCCCTCACGAGGTCAAGGTAGCGGGGCATGGCTGGAGTGAGGCGCCCCCTCGTGAGGCTCTAGTGATGCAGCACGGCTAGTGCGAGGCGTCCCCTCGTGAGGCGCCGAAGGTGGAGATGAGGCCTCGCGTGCGCAGCCTGGTGCACGTGTATGAAGCGAGGCAGGGGCCTCGCGGTTGCGGCTTAGGCGCACCAAAGGTGGAGACGAGGCCTCACGCACGTAGCTTGGTGCACGTGTACGAAGCGAGGCAGGGGCCTCGCGGGAGCGGCTCGGGCGCGCCGAAGGTGGAGACGAGGCCTCGCGCGCGCAGCCTGGTGCATGTGTACGAAGCGAGGCAGGGGCCTCGCGGGTGCGGCTCGGGTGCGCCGAAGGTGGAGACGAGGTCTCGCGTGCGCAGCCTGGTGCATGTGGACGAAGCGAGGCAGGGGCCTCACGGGTGCTACTCGGGCACGCCGAAGGGACGAGGCAGAGGCTTCGCGCGGGGCATGCTGAGGAGCCTCGCGTGACTCCTCGGATCTCCTAATGCATTCTTGTTAAGGCCTCCTATGGGATATAGGTTGAAGGGAAAATATCGGGTTGCTTAAACTGTATGAGGCTAATGAGGGTCGACCTCCTTATTTTCCCTTGGTGGAATTTGAGCATCCACACTTGCCCCCCAGTCTAGGAGAGGACCTTCAGGTGCTCTTGTAGACTATTCTCCTTAATTCTTATAAATAGGCCTTCATGCATGGCTTATTATTTTCACCTTACTTCTTTGGCTTAGTGGTTTTGAGAATCCTTCCCCTTCCAAGAGGTAAGGGGTTCAATCCCCCACTCCCTGATTTTTTCCATAGTTTCCTTCATTTTGTTTTTTCATCTCATTTTTTTTTTACATATGAGCTAATTTTTTGGTATGTCTATTTGGAGGCTAACACATCCTTTTTGCCTATTTTTGAAGACGTGTATATTTGACCATTTGGTGCTTTTGGCCCTCGACCTCCTTTTGTCCTCGACAACGCTCCATCTTATTTGCTTAAGGAATATTTTCTTTTTCCCTCATGTTCATTGGGTCCAAATTAGCATTACTCGGGATGGGGTACCTTGGCCTAAGCTTGCAATGAGTTTGACCATTTGCACACCCCTCTTTTTTATACCCTGTAGTGAATCATTTAGGGCGCATGCATCTAGAGGTTTTAAGCCCATTCCTTTGTGTTTTGTAGCCATCCCCTCATTTATACGTGAACCCCTTTTTGCTTTCGGGACGAGGTCTCATGGCCAGTGACAGTCCGTTCGACATACCTCCGGGGGTTGATTTTTTTGACCTATCCTCAGACTCAGAGTCCCATGAGGAAAATCCTTACCAAGACTATGACTCCTTAAGGCAGGCCCGTATCCATCATCTTGAGCACCTGGCTGAACTTAGGCGTAAAATCTGGGTGGTGGAGAGCGAAATTGACTCGGTGTTGAGAGGAGACGGAGCACCTTTCCCCCCAGACCTTAGTGACCATGTAGCGAGCCTTAGGGTTACCCTTTTAGAGTTGCAGAGGGAGTTGAAGTTTATGGAGGGACACCTTCCGCCTGAGCCCTCCAGCCCATCCTCGCCTGATGACTGTCATGGGGCTGCTTTTGCTTCTCCTCAGCCCTTAGTCTCAGTTTTTCCTAGCCTAGCACTTCCGCATTCACTCCCCCGATGGAAGACTCTTGCTAGGAAGAAAAAATGGAGGGTCAAGTGTTCTGTCCCTTTCTCACCTTTTTCTTTTGGTTTTGCAGATATGCCGAGGGCACGACGTCAGGTGGCTTCCAACGAACTGGACGATGCCCCTTTACTGGCTTCCGAACTGGTGTCGCGTGTGTCCGAAAACAAACTGAGGGAACATTGTGGATCACTATTGCGTCCCTCCAGAGTACGCGTTATATGTTCCTCAGGAGACTGTCCTAGGCTCAGTTTCGTGGCCCTCAGCGAGCACATCCTGAAGGCGGGTGGTACCATCCCGTTACACCCGTTCTTTGTTGCAGTCCTCAACTACTTCGACCTTGCCCCGCTTCAGCTGGCACCCAATGGCTGGCTGACTTTAAGCTGCCTTTTTGTTGCATTTACAAAGCTGTTGAAACGCGCTCCTACGACGATAGAGGTGCATTTCCTCTACAACCTCATGCCCCTTCCCAAGTCAAAGGGCTTTTACTATTTACAAAAATCCAACAACGAGGCCTCTTTGATAGAGGGCTCGGTGTCCAACCCGGGGTCTTGGAAGCAGGACTTTTTCTTCGTGGAAGGCTCCTTCTCTGTCTGTGAGGACTTCCGGGCCACTCCCAGTAAGTACCCTGAGCATCACTTACTCTCTTTTACTTTTCTTACAACTTATTGTTTCATGACTTACGTTCATATCGACCATGGCGTGTATTATGCAGAGCAATTCGTCGAACCCACAGTTGTCGGGTCGGAAGAGAGAGACATGAGAAAGTTCCTCAGCATTGACCCCGCTACGAAAAAGGCGGTGTGCCTATTCACCGTGAATAATCTGAACCGCCATAAATTGTCCCCTGTCTCGGACCCCAAGTTGTTTTGGACCATCTCTGGGTCTAAGAAGATGAAGGGGGTATTAGCCGAGCCTTGCCCAAATGACGATAAGGCTGAGGAAGAGCCGGAGGAAGCCCCCCTTGACCGCGGGAGACCTCACCAGCTGCCTCCATCTCCTGGGGGATGCCCTCCATGTGCCTCTTATGATCCGGACATAGCCCCTCACTTTCAAGACCAGCAGGCCGTTTCGGGGTGTTTTTTTTGTCCTGACCCTGAGGGCTACGACGCTTTCACTCAGGCTCCTCTTGACCCTGGACCATCAAGGACTTATTTTGCCGATCTTCCGAAGCCTCCCTCTGATCTACCGAGGCCTCACTTTTCCACTTTCACCGCGTCCCCTCCCGTTTCGGCGAGCGGGTCATTTTTCCTCACCCAGCCAGGTGCCCCTGATGCGGATGGGGAGCCCTGGGTGCCTCGAATGGTGACGTCTTACGAGCAGTGATACATCCAACTTGCCTCGGGCCTCTTCGTATCTAACTGGAACAGTCTCAGGAACTTTGCTCAGTCAGACCTTGGGGAAACCCTAAGGTGCACCATGGCTTGGGTGAGTTCCTGCACCTCGCGTCGGCCCTATTATGTATAGATGTACATGCATTTTTTTTTTGTTACTTATTGTTGTTGTTGTTAACTTTCTTGTGCAGGCCTATACCATTGCTCTGCGGTTTGCCGACTTGTCTAGCAACCTCTCCATGTCTACTACTGAGAGGGACCATCTTGCGGCACGGGCTCAGGAGCTCGAGAGAGAGCTTAATGAAACCAAGGATAAGTTGACAAGGGATCGGACAAAACTTGCCAACTCGCTAAAAAAGAGGAAGAAAGCGGTTGCCAAGGCCTCGAAGCTGCAGGACATGGTCAACAAGCTAGAGAGTGAGCTCCAGGGTGCCCAGGCTACCGCAGCTGCTGCGCAGGCGAGGGTCTCTTCCCTAGAGACCGATCTTGAAGCTGCTAGAGCTGAGGTTGCTGCGTCGCAGGAGAGGGTTGCCTCTTTAGAAGCGGAGAGGGAAACTACTGAGCATAGGTCCATAGAGTGCGCCCTCTATGGCGTATGGAGGCAGGACCCCAACTTCGACTTCTCCTCCTTTGGCGAGTATGTCGTGGCCCGGGCGGATGGATGGAGCGCCCGGGGCAGGAGGCCCTGAGGTTGCTATTTCATCACCTCTGCTAGCCAGCCCGTTGTAGATGTATGCTCGTTCGAGCCGTTGTAATATTATTGTTATTACTATTTTTCTTTTGTAAATCTTGTCATGTCCTCAAGACTCCTTTTTTTTTATGTATATATACATATGTGGTTATTTATCTCTTATTCCACTGCATTTGAGGCCCTTTTGAGCTTGTATGATGGGGTTTGGTTGGTTCCCCTTTCTTATTTACCAGGCTGGAGGTCCTTTGGAGCCCATGTGAAAGGGTTCACTGGGACCTCTTTTTGTGCCTCTTGATTACTTTTATAAGGATATTTTGAACCCTTGGGTCTTAGCTATCCTTTTATATAATTTTGCGCGCGCTTATTATTTTTTTGCGAGAAGCGTCCTTCTCGTCATTATTCATAGTACTATTTCTGCAAGGGTCTCTTTTAGGACCCTTTTTGGCTAGATGGCTTGGTGGCCACTCTAGACTTATTACTGTCGTTACCATTTTTTTTTTGTAAGTCCCTTTGGCCTCCTTGATGTTCTCAAGGGTAGCTAATCCTTGCGAACCCTAGGAGCTGCCTTGCAAGGTCCTCTCCCTGTTTACTAGGGTTCGCCACGAATTATATTTCTCTTTCAAAGAATTTTGCGTAAGGCTCTAATGCAGGGGGTCCTTTTTTAGGATCTCCTGTTGGAGGGTCCTTTTTAGGGTCCTCCTGATAGAGGGCCCTCTTTAAGATCTCCTGTTAGAGGGTCCTTTTTAGGATCCTCCTGGTAGAGGGTCCTTTTTAGGAGCCTCCTTTTTAGGAGGGCAAGGGGTCCTTTTTAGGATCATCCGTTAAAAGGTCCTTTTTACCATCCTCCTGATACAGGGTCCTTTTTAGGAGCCTCCTTTTTAGGAGGGCAAGGGGTCCTTTTTGGGATCCTCCGTTAGAGGGTCCTTTTTAGGAGCCCTTTTTAGGTTCCCCTTGCTAGCTGTATGTTTTTGCCTCCTGTCCTGCCCCCCCAAGTGTTTGGTGAAATTTATTTCGACAGGCACTTTGGCTGATGCTCGTGTAGCGAAGAAAAATAACACATGTAGATGCAAACAGTTTCATTCATAGCATGCGGTTTACAGCCAACCTTGTAAATAAAAGGGTTACATCCAACTAGGAGGTTACCTAGGTAGCCTCTTTGATTCTTACTTACTTAAGCTAAAACAACAAGGAACAAACTAAACATAGGTTCTTTTTGCACTGAGTGCCGAAGCCTCACTGGTAGCACTTCTCGAAAGGCTCCATAACTCGTGGGTCCAACTTGTGTGGGTCGCTCCTTCATACACAACCATTTCCATCGGTACAGATGGTTTGGTAGCTGTGTGGAGGGACATGTTGTAGCATTCCCTCGCTTCTTTCTGCTCCCCTTTCACGCATGCTACTCCCCCGGGGGTTGGGAATTTCATAGCTAGGTGATACACATAAGTTATTGCCTTCAATTCTCTCAGAGAGGGTCTCCCTAATACTGCATTGAAGGCTGAGGTGAAATCCACCACGACAAAGTTAGCCATTACGGTGGTTTGCCTGGGTTGCTCCCCCATGGTGAAGGCTAATTTGATTGCCCCCAGGGGCTGCATCGAATCTCCCGTAAACCCATACAAAGTCCTAGTGCAAGGCTTTAGGTGACGGAGGCCCAATCCCATCTTTTCTAGCGCTGGTTGATACAAGATGTCCACAGAGCTCCCGTTATCCACCAAGACCCGATGTACCCTCATGTTAGCAAGTAGAGCAGTTAGCGCCAGGTGCTCATTATGAGGGAAATGCACCCCCTGCGCATCTTCTTCAGTGAAAGTTATCGAGTCATTCTCACCCTTGAAGCTCTTCGGGGGGCGTTGCTCCAAACTTAAAACGCAAGGTGGTTGACTTCGTCGGGCCTCCTTGGCGTACTTGTCTCACCCCTTCCTTGAATCGCCTCCGAATCCTGGTCCTCCAAAGATGGTCCTGACCTCTCCTTGCACTTCTGGGGCCACCTCTCGTGCCCGCGATGGGGACACTCCTTCTTCTGGCCTCTGGTTCTCCTTGCGCACATATCTGCCCAAATATCCTCTGCAGATGAGATCCTCAATTTCCACCTTCAAATGGTTGCACTCCGCGGTGGTGTGGCCGATATCCTTGTGATATTGGAAATACTTGCTGGGGTCTCTTTTAGACCGATCTTTTTTTATTGGCGGGGGCCTTTTGAAAGGGACCTGGTTTTTGTTCGTAACAAAAATATCCTCCCTTGCGTGGGTGAGGTCAGTGTAAAAGGTGTAAGCGCTCTGTGTGCGCTCCTCAGAGCGTTGGTGCTTCCGGGGTCGATCATCCCTCGTTCCCTCATAAACCCCCTTCTTCTTTGCACCGCTTTGGTTATCCCAGACTGAAGGTTTCGGGGGCGATGAGGCTTTTCCAGCATTGAGGTTCTCGTGACCATCCTCCACACGAATGTACTTTTGTGCCCGCTCGTAGAAATCATCCAAGTCTGTGACCTCTCTCTTGAGCATGTTATCCCATAACTTGCTCCCTGGGCGTACTTCAGCCGTGATGGCCATTTTCAGCTCTCGGCAGGTCAGGCTTCCTACCTTAGCTGCCTCCATGTTGAACTTGTGGATATAGCTCTTCAGACTCTCGCTTACCCTCGCTAGCCACGGGCAAACCAAGCAACCCAATATTTTTCCCGTAACTGTTGCCAAAAATCCACCATGAAAAAAATGGTGGCCTCGCGTGCCACGCCCCTTGGGTACGCATGGTGGCCTCGTGTGGCACGCCTCTTGGGCACGCATGGTGGCCTCGTGTGGCACGCCCCTTGGGCACGGATGGTGGCCTCGCGCGGGAGGCTCGAGTGCAAATGGCCGAGGCGAGATGGGGGCCTCGCGTGGGAGGCTTAAATGCGCATGGTCGAGGTGAGATGGGGGCCGCGGGTGGGAGGCTCGGGTGTGTAGCCGAGTCGCGAGACACGAACGGGTCATGGGCAGCCTCGCATAGTGAGACCCTCGTTGCCTTGGCAGGTACTTGTGCCTGTTGGGCAGCCACATAAGGGAAGGCCCTCGGGTCTCTAGGGGCATCTTCGCAAAGGCCTCCTACGAGACATGGGACTCGCGTGGGGCAAAATATTGGGTTGCTTGGTTTGCCCGTGGCTAGCGAGGGTAAACCTCCATTTTTTTCTTGGTGGATTTTTGGCATCCACACTTGCCCCCCAGTCTATAGGGAGGCCTTTAGGCGTTCTTGTAGACTCTTCTCTTCCTTTTTATTTTTTTTCGTATATATATATATATTTTGTATTTTTCATGCTCGAGGTCCTTTGGAGTAGCTATAAGGATATGTGGACCCTTTGGGTTCTAGCTATCCTTTTATCTATTTTTGTGCGCGCTTATTATATCTTGCGAGAAGCGTCCTTCTTGTCATTAGGCATAGTACTATTTTTGCAAGTGTCTTCTTTGAGACCCCTTTTTCAAGCGTCTTCTTTGAGACCGTTTTTGGAAGCGTCTACTTTGAGACCCTTTTTGCTAGCGTCTACTTTGGAGACCCTTTTCTCAAGCGTCTATTTTTGGAGACCCTTTTCTCACTACAACAAAATAGAGGTTTTATGACTTTAATTGGGAGACATTGGAAGTCTACAATGTCTCCCAATTGGGGAGACGTTGTTGCTAGGGTCATTGTAGGTATATATCCCACGTCTCCCATTGGGAGACGTGCCTCACTTCCCACGTCTCCCATTGAGAGAGGTGGAAAGTCAAACGTTGACTATCCACCTCTCCCATTGGAAGACGTGGGAAGTCCCTAGGAGACATCCCACGTCTCCCATTGGGAGAGGTGAGTCACTTCCCACGTCTCCCAATGGGAGAGGTGGAAAGTCAACGTTTGACTTTCCACCTCTCCCATTGGGAGATGTGGGAAGTCTCCCACCTCTCCCAATGGGAGACATTGAAAGTCTCCCACATTTAAAAAAAATATATTAAATAAATTTATAATTAATATTATTTTAATTTGATTTAATAATTAATTAAATTGGAATAATATTAATTTAAATTGGAATAATATTAATTTAAATTAAAATTATTTTAATTTAAATTGAAATTATTTCAATCTAAATTTAAATTGAAATTATTTTAATAATCAATTAAATTGAAAGAAAAAAATATATTTGTTAGACATATACAAGAAATACAATATTTGTTAGAAATATTCAAAATGAACAAATATTGCATTGTGTATGAAAAAAGAGTTAAAAAAAAAAAAAAAAAAAACCTACCAACGAGGTCGGTAACTTTGGATTATCGGCAACATATATGTCGCCCATTCTTGTCGCAACTCATCAATTTGTGCCTCTGTATATGATGTGCTTGTTAGCTACAAGAAGTATAAAGTAAAATATATTAATTAATTATTTGATTACATTTATAGTTTCAAAAATAATTTGTAAATTTTAATTAATAATATCGTTCTCAAGTAATGCTCGGGACTCGCATGTTCAATCAAATCCTTCAACATCCTCATTAAGTAGTATCCACATGCCACATTGTCCAGTTGGTGTGGACATTAATTATTTAAAAATATGAGTAATTTATTATTAAATTGAAACTTTTTAAAAAATGTATACATATTATTCTACTTAATTATTATAAATGTTCAAAAATTTCTGCTGAAGTTACTTACCTGAGGTTGCTTAATGCGTAGAGTATCAGGGATCTCGACATCAGGAAGATTCATAGAGAAAAAAAGATTGAAAGTGCTAACGATCACTGATACAATCTCCTCACGGTTATTTAGCTCTGAATTCACTGGATCACAACAATAAACATGATATGCATATGGTGCCAAAATAAGCAACATCCAATGTTCACTGTATAATAAAAACATAAAAATTATAGCTCAAATGTTAAACAAAGAAATTATTGATATAGGTCGGAAAAATGACAACTTTTTAAACTTACCCATGGTTCCAAGGGACAAGCATAACTTGTTCTTTTAATTTTATGTCATTGCAACGTCTGAATAGATTCTGAACACGATCGTCGAATGAACTCCCTTGAGTGGCGACGATATTAGGATTGACAAATAAAAACTTATTTTGGCGACCTTGTTGTACCACATATCTGTAAATGAACCTAATACAAAAATATGAAAAATTGTTATATGAATGAATAAATCAAATTAGAAAATTAAATGAACAAACTTATTTGTGAGATATATACCTCATGTAGCTGACGACTACTGCTTGTCCAATCTTCTCCTTTCGAGCAAACTGAAGTATGTCATCCTTAAATATATAACAGTGAGACATATCCTGATCAAAAACTTCAGACTCTATGCCTAGATTGACACACTCGCCATCATCCCAATGAGATACGATATTCTGCAATCGTTCTAATGGAGTGTGGGCCAATTGTGTTGGAGGAGTTTGTTGTCGTCTTCTTTCTCGAGGTTGTTGTGTTGATGGAGCTCTTGGTAGTTGTGATTTGGTCCTACTTGTAGAGGGAGTCTGTATACAATTATATCAACAATTAAAAAAATTGCAAACAAATATAGAATTGTAAAGATAATTATGTTAAAATATGGCATCACCTCATGAGTTACATCTTCAGATATAATGACAAAATCCTTAGGCCACGCTATTGGCGTCCCAATGGCCTGAGCAACTATGTACATGTCCAAATCAGGATATGAAAAAGGGAGAGGACAAGTTGGCTTAAGAACACTCGTAATCATAACTTGGAAGTTGTTGCCTGCCTATCTTTCAATGAGTGTACCTGATGCAACAATGTTTGAAACCGAACCAATTGCTAATTGGCATGCTCGGCCCTGCGTAAGAAACATATTATATACAAATAATCATGTTGAAGCAGTAAAGAAATTTATTTGGTTTCAAAATATTCAAGAAAGTTTAATTACCTCTTGCAAAAGCGGTTGTAGTTCAATAATGTGGTGTTCTGCTTGAGGCACTACTGGGTCTGGAGTATAGTAGGACGCCTGCGCTGGTGGCACTGGTGGGTCGGGCACATAGTATGATGATGGCGCTGGTGGGACTCCAACGTTAGATCCTGACCCGCTCTGTTGGGCCAATAATTTTCTCAAGAGCTCATCTTGTTGCTGAAGGCGCTCTTCTAGGAGTTGTGCTTGTTGACGATGCTATTCTTCTTGTTTTCGAAATCTTTCTTCAAATTCCTTTCTAATGTCGTCATTTGAAGAAGAGGCTTTTGATTTATTTTTCGTTGAGGTAGGTGTTGGAGTACTCCAGTATACTGAGTGGGACATACCGTGTCCTCCAGCCCTAACACGTCCTCGAGGCTCAGGAGTGCCCAACGCCCTCGTCAGCACATCATCAGAGCCATCAGGTGCCCATTTACCCTCAGCTTGGAGTTGACGGTAATGATCCTGTGAAACAATATTCACAGAAAGTTATATATATAAGCTAATAATTTGACATATCAACATTATTAAATATGAGCACTTACAATATTTTTTTGAATCTCAGAGGCCTCTCCAATGGGCTCTCCTTTTGCATTCCGACGACCCATGCTCCATAAGTCTGCCCTATCAAGTTCAGTCAGACTTTTCCGACTTTGTTCCATTAACATCTCTTCAATACGCACATAGCCTCCTCTAGAGAGGTTGTGATTGTATTTATTCAGTGCTCGATAATTTTGCATCTCCTCTCTCTTTCTTTGCCACTCGGGAGTTAATCTTGAGTTCACAAACTTTAACCATTCATCCGGAGTTATGACATTCTCAAATCCAAATGGCAAAGCTGGCGGGAACTCATTTGGGTATTTTTTCAAAGCTTCGTAAACGTGTACCCTTGTAAGATTAGTCTTCCAATTTCGGAAGTACTTTCCCGCATCCTTCAACATCTGTTGCTTTTGTTTGGGGTCCAAATCATAAGTTTTCTGCAAGTTTGAAAGTAATAAGAAGCATATTATCAAAACAATATATATTTTAAAAATATTAAATGAAATATAATTAATAAAAATATACCTTCATTGTGTCCCATATTTTATTTTTATCCACCACACTAACATTTTTCCAACTGTTAATGTTGATGGACACAGTTGCTCGAACAACTGATCCAAGCTGTGATGAAACATTACTTCTAGATCCACCCACTAGTTGACCATACTCATTGTATTCAACAGGAGTAAGATGTCCTTCACTCCTTTTTTCGGTGTTTCTAGACATCCATGCACGTCCTCTCACAGATTTATTTTCTTGTTCCACTGACTGAGAATGAGGGCGTTGCTCTCCCTCATCAGAACTACCACCAAAAGGATCAGCCTCCATCTGTGAAACATAAATATCATTATTATAACAATTTTGGACACTCATAATCAAAAGATGAAACAAATTGACGAAACCAAAAGATGAAACTAAGAATTTCACATATCATAAACATATGAAACCTATTAAATGGTACCTCAAGACCCATTATCATCAACCCACAATCCTTCACCATTTTCACGGAAACAAATACAATCATCATCAACTTCGTCATTATCTTCTATTGTGGTGAATGTGACAAGTTCTTCTACGAGAGGTATATCATGTAAATCACCATCTTTAATGTTCCATTCTCTTGTTTGCATTGGAAGAACAATTGACCATTGGTTGTCTGAAGGATCATTCACATAAAATACTTGTTTCGCTTGTGAAGCTAATATAAATCGATCAGATTTGTGCCCAATTCGATTTAGATTAACTAATGTGAAACCAAAATCTTCATATATTATGCCGCTGTCACTTTTCACCCAATCACAAAAGAAAACAGGTACTCGAGTTGTGATATAATCTAACTCCCAAATTTCATTAACTACTCCATAAAAAGTCATATCACATTCAACTGGATTTTTATCTTTTGCACTAGAGAATTGCACAGTTTTAGCAACAAGGCTAACACCACTGTTTTGTGTGTTTCTGTTGTTATCGCGCTCCCTAATATTAAATAGAGTACCGTTAATCATGTATGATGAAAACTTGATGACATTAACCGAAGGTCCTCGAGAAATCCACTTAACAATGTCTGAAACCTTATTTGATGTGTTTTGTAATTCTGACACAACCTATCAAATCAACATACCAAAAACAACCAAAAATGTCATCTTGTAATTAAGTACTAATTAATGACAACTTTCAATAATCAACACAATTTACCTTTTGTTCTATCCAACTACTAAAAGTTCGATAATGTTCGTCTTGTAACCATTTTGAGTTCCTTGACTTGGATTGAAATTTGGTCTTTATCCAATTAAAATGTTCCCTTCAATTATAAATATGTTGTTAAACAATTGAATATACGAAATTACACAACTTAAACTTAATGTATTATATGAATATAACTCACTCGATATAAGGTTGAATTTCATTTATATTCTGCAACACAAGACGATGCGCTTCATCTAGAAGATCTCGGCTTACTGTGCATACAGCGCTACCACGACGACTCTGAATCTCAACATTTTCAACATCATTTAACCCAATTTTCTGTACACCAGTCATGTATTCAGAACAAAATTCAACTGCCTCTTCCGCAATATAGCATTCGACGATGCATCCTTCCGGCCGACTTCTATTCCTAACATACCCCTTAAGAATCTTCATATATCGCTCAAATGGATACATCCATCTTAAATAAACTAGACCAAAATATCTTAGTTCTCTAACCAAGTGAACTGTCAAATGGATCATCATATCAAAAAATGCCGGCGGGAAATATTTCTCCAACTCACACAATACCTCAACAATTTCATCTCTTAACTTAGGTAACTTTAGCGAATCAATCACCTTACAACACAGTGACTTGAAAAACAAGCATAACCTTGTGATTACATCTCAAACTCTCCTAGGCAACACAGATCGAATGGCCACTGGTAGCAAATGTTGCATTAGAATATGACAATCATGAGATTTCATGCCAGTCAGAATACAACTTTTCATGTCTACCAATGACCTTATATTTGAGGAATATCCGTCTGGAACTTTTATATTAAACAAACATCTGCAAATTTCCATTCTTTCCTCTTTAGTAAGAGTGTAAGCTGCAGGAGGTAAATATGTTCGTCTCTTATCTGGTTTTGGAGTTAATTCATCCCTTATACCCATTGCAACCAAGTCTTGTCTAGCCTTAATTCCATCCTTAGTTTTCCCAGGAATATTCAACAAAGTGCCAATCAAACTATCACATACATTTTTCTCTATGTGCATAACATCTAAATTATGACGTATAAGTAAGAAAGGCCAATATTCAAGTTCGAAGAAAACATATTTCTTTTTATAACACCCTTTTGGCTCCTCCACAACCTTGGCCTTGCGACTGCGTTTCATCTTTGTAGGTGTACGAACTTTGGGCTTCCCTAACTTGAACACAATTTCAGACATCTTCTCAAGTACTTGGATCCCATTCAATGGCTCAGGAGCCTCTTCAAACTCTTGTTTACCATTGAATGCCTTCTTCCAAGTCCGAAGTTTATGCGTATTAGGCAAGAACTTCCTATGTCCCATATAACATATTTTCCATGAGTGTTTCAAGTATTCAGAACATGTTTTTTCTTGACAAACGGGGCAAGCTTTATATCCTTTCACACTAAACCCAGATAAATTTCCATAAGCAGGAAAGTCATTAATTGTCCACAATAAGACCGCTCTAAGATTAAATTCTTCCTGCCTATACGCATCATAAACCTTAACCCCTTCATCCCACAAAGTTTTCAAGTCATCTATAAGAGGAGCTAGATAGACGTCAATATCATTACCAAGTTGTTTAGGTCCTGATATCAACAAGGTCAAAATCGTAAACTTTCTCTTCATACACAACCATGGGGGTAGATTGTAAATAACAAGCATAACAAGCCAACAACTATACTTACTGCTAAGGGATGCGTGTGGATTAAACCCGTCAGTCGAAAGACCTAGACGAATATTACGAGATTCATTTCCAAAAGAAGGCCACTTCAAATCAACTATCTTCCAAGCAAAGGTGTCAGCTGGATGTCTTAATTTACCATCCTTTATTCTTTCATTAGCATGCCACGACAAACTTTTAGCATGTTCAGCATTTCTAAACAATCGGATGAAACGAGGAATTGGCGGAAGGTACCACAAAACTTTGGCAGGTACTCCTTCCTTGACATCGTCACCATTTCTTTTCTTTTGCCATCGTGACTCACCACAAGTAGGACACGATTTTGCGTCTGCAAAACTATTTCGATATAATATGCAATCATTAGGACATGCATGAATTTTTTCGTACTGCATGCCTACTGAGCATAACGTCTTCTTTGCCTCATAAAATGAAATTAGAATTTCATAATCTTCAGGCAATAACTCCTTCAAGAAACCAAATAACTCAGTAATGCTTTTATCACTCCAGCCATGTTTAGCTTTTAGATTGTACAACCTAAGAAGCGCAGATAATTTTGTAAATCTTGTACAACCAGGGTAAATTGGTTTCTCGGCATCATTAAGGAGTGTCTCAAACTTATTTGGGTCTACTCCTGATCCATAATATGCGTCGTCAATCATTTCATCTAATGGATCCCAGTTCTCCTCCACTATATTCCTCCTCACTCCTTTTGGTCTACTTGGCAGAGTTGGAGCAATCGGAGCTATCTCCCCATGGTAATACCAAATTGTGTAACTCTTGTCGATCCCATTGAAATATAAGTGTTCTTTAATCTTTTTAAGATCCATCTTTTTAACATTTCCACACTTAAGACATGGACAATAAGTAAAATTTGGGTCTTGCACATTTTCCGAACAAAACCTTAAGAACAAATCGACCCCGTTCCTATATTCCGCAGATAACCTATTCGCTGACATCCACTGTTTATCCATATATTCTCCTATGTCTATGGAAAAGAAAAGAAACAACACTAAATAAGCACGTGATAAAGTTGTATGTCTATATAAAACTAATTTTTTATTATCCTAGATAAAATCGGACAGCATTTCCCCTATAATAGTGACCTAACCATCTGCATGTGAATATCAAAACAAACAATTCAAACAACATACAATAAGTTTCTTCCTTATAGAATGTCTATATAAAACTAATTGTTTATTATCCTAGATAAAATCGGGCAGCATTTCCCCTATAATAGTGACCTATCCATCTGCATGTGAATAGCAAAACAAACAATTCAAACAACATTCAATAAGTTTCTTCCTTATAGCTCCGCAGCACACAGTCAAATTTCTCAAAACCTACTTCACTAATACACACAAGTTCTCAACCTTCCGTTATCACCGCAGCACACAATTTTAATCTCAGAACCTACTTCATTATGGTTGAATATTTAAGATATTCAAACTCCTCTAACATTTGTTTAATAATATTAAAATTAGAAGTAAGAGAATATATATGTACCTCTTGCAATCTTTAATCAAAAAGCTAGCAAAATTACTTCACTTAGTAATCAATAAAATTAAATCCATAAACTAATAAAATAAAATTAATAAATAATAAATAAAACATCACTAAATATCTAGCAATATATAACGTATTATTGTAATTTTAGAAACTTAATTACCTCAAATGTGTGATTGATATAGGAATTTTGATGCAAAATACTCTCTAAAATCTCACAACAAAAATCACAACCTATGAAATTAAATTAATTAATATGTTAAACATTACTAAACAAATATCACTAAATATCTACTAATAGTAAATGATATTGGTAAACAAATAAAAAAAAATCCCAATGTGCCACTAATTATAACCTCAACAAAAAATCAATATAAAATTTCATAACCTAAAAACTTAATAATAAACAAAAACATAAAAAATTTCATATATTTATATTTTATAAAGTATTTAATAAATTTATTTTAACATAACTATATATATAACAAAATAGTTACAATTTTAAAAAAAAAATTCAAATATACAAAAATATATCTAAATTTCGAAATAAAAAATGATAAAAATTTAAAAAAATCATGAACATATATACTCTAATGAAATCTATACAATGTGATAGGTTAAATTAAAAAAAAAACTAAAAAAATCATAAACCCCTAAAAACTTCCATGGAAAAACCACAAAATCCTACAATGTATAAAAAAAAATGCATAAAAATGTAAAACTAACACAAAATCATGTATATTACTCATCCTAATGCAAAACCTATGATTTATTTGCAAAATAATTAACTAAAAATCAATAAAATAAAATAAAAACTTACCTTAGAACCCTAAAATTGCAGCCCTAATTCGTCTCTCCTCTCTGGTTTGTGCTCTCGGGTTGGTGTAATTGTGAGGAAGAGGAAGAAGATGGCTATTATAAAAGGGAGACATCCAACGTCTCCCACTGGAAGACGTGGGACACGTGGCACGTCTCCCAGTGGGAAACGTTGGATGTGCATGGGACTACATCCAACGTCTCCCACTGGGAGACGTGCCACGTGTCTCACGTCTCCGAGTGAGAGATGTTCGATGTACTCCCATGCACATCCAACGTCTCCCACTGGGAGACGTGGGACACGTGGCTTGTCTCCCTGTGGGAGACGTTGGATGTACCCATAAACACTACTCCAGCCTATTTCCAACATCTTCCACCATTTTTAATGTCTTCCAATTGTAGCCATTAATATACACTTTCAATGTCTTACACCATTAGACATTTAAAACCCCTGATAAGTTTTAATGTCTTACACCAATGGTGTAAGACATTGTAGGGAGTCATTGTATATCAAATTTGTTGTAGTGTCTCAAGCGTCTACTTTTGAGATCCTTTTCTCAAGCGTTTACTTTGGAGACCCTTTTCTCAAGCGTCTATTTTTGGAAACCATTTTCTCAAGCGTCTACTTTTGAGACCCTTTTCTCAAGTGTCTACTTTGGAGACCCTTTTCCCAAGCGTCTATTTTTTAGAAGATCTATCCTCGAGTCGAGACTTTCATGGCAAGATGGTCTTCCTTCAATCTCAAACTTGGCCAGTGACCCCTCTAGCATGATGCCCCCTTCTATATGGAATCTTTAGACATATTGGTAGAAGGACAATTGGAGGAAGGTTCACCTTCTTCCACATAGAAGTTCTTATGGCCCTTTTCCACACGTATGTACTTCTGTGCTCTCTCTCGAAGTCATCCAAATTCGTAACTT
The DNA here is from genome assembly GCF_963169125.1 of Humulus lupulus. NCBI lineage: Eukaryota > Viridiplantae > Streptophyta > Magnoliopsida > Rosales > Cannabaceae > Humulus > Humulus lupulus. Next base: position 70,849,907 of record NC_084794.1, on the reverse strand, counting down.
CTCTTTTGAGCATGTTCCCCCACAACTTGCTTCCTGGAAGAACTCCGGCCGTAATAGCCATCTTATGCTTCGCTTTGGTTAAACCTCCCACCTTTGTTGCTTCTATACTGAACCTATGGATGTAGTCCTTCAAACTTTCATTCTCGTCTTGTTTTATGTTAGCGAGGCTGGTAGTTGGCATGATGTAATCACACGCTGCATGGTGTTGCTGAAGAAATTCATTAGAGAGTTGTGGCCATGACTCGATTGTTCATGGCCTTAACCTCTTGAACCACTTGTACGCCACTCCTTTAAGCATAACGACGAAGCAATGACACTTTGCCCTGGTGTCTAGTCCCCTCCTCTTTTTGCATAAGGAGTTTTGCAGGTTCTCGGGCTGATCCCTTGCCTTGGTTTTGTCCCTCGAGGGAACTGTGGGGGGTACGTCTCTTACTTCTGACCTCTCCCCATGGAGCTATTTTCTTAGGCTAGGGGGTGCCTCTTTTGAGGGGACTTCGGCCTCGTTCTTACGACCATCACCTTCCCTCTGCCTTTGCTCCTGGGGACATTTCGTTGGCCTAGGTCCCCCGTGGTACTTTGTCTGGGGGGTTTTACTGGTGGAAAGTTGGGTTCCCCCATCGTCTACGGGGGTAGTGCTTTCCCCTTTTTTATGCTCCTTCCCTTTACGCTTAGGGAGGGGTATGCTTGACTTCCCTTGCAGTAGGTCGTTTAAAACCTCCTGCATGTTCTCTATCGTGGTTTCCAGCCTTCGAGTCTTTTTATGCAACTCGTGAATCTCATCCTTGTAGAAGCACGTCCTTGAGCTGGAACTTACCGAGCGTACCCCAGGACCCTTGCCTGGCCAGTGCGTCGAGGGATCGGGGTCCTGGTGGCCTGAGCGTGGGGTCAACTGGGGCCGGTTAAGTGGATACACTAGTGGCTCTGAATGACCTCCGTCGGGCTGGATAGCTGGGGACGATGCTTCCCTCTCCTCCCCTGGGGGAAGAGGTTCTTTCGGTCCACCTCCATGCTCGGGCGGAGGGGGGTCTTTCTTGGAAGCCCTCTGCCCTACTTCGTCTCGGCGAACCTCAACCTCTTGTAGTTGCCATAGGAGTTTTGAACGTCTTAGCATCTTTCTTTGTTGGAAGTGATGGAAGAAGACTGGCTTGATGCTTGTTCTTCCCACAGACTGCGCCAAACTGTTGACGGTGAAATCTCGTCAACGATATAAGGTTAGAAAACTAAGACTATATTGCCAAAGGTATCTCAGAAGAAGAGGGAGAAAACTTAAATGAGCAAAAATGTAGAACTGCAATGGAGTCGAAATTGTATATTACTTAACAGCCTTAGCATACAATCAATTTTCCAACCCTCTTTCATGTGGAATGGGGATTCATTATATAGTGGGCTCTAATGGCCCTAGATACATTGTGGTCCAGGAGACCAGGTAGTACATAGGTACATTGTCTGGAGAGTGGTTTAAGAGATTGTGGTCTTGCAACCGGTACAAGGACAGGTGTCAGGAGGATGTCTCCACTACTTGACCGTACGAAGTTCAGAGGAGTGGTGCAGGTGGTAGTGGTGTCGACTCTGACATCTAGCCACAGACACATATACCATTCCCCCTCTCCTGGCGTTCCCACTACTTGCCTGGCAGAGGTACCATATTCGTATGCTGACTCCCTTAGGTTTGTGGGTACATTCCAAAAGATACGCATGAGAGTTAAACTTTGCTGGCCGGGCTAAGATGGCTAGGCATGAGAGCTTCCGTGGGGTGCTCTTGATGGCGTGGCATGGTGTGATGGCCTCCCAAGAATATGCCGGCCCTAGGGCCTCGCGTGGCACGCCCCTTGGGCACAGATGGTGGCCTCACGTGGCACGCCCCTTCGGCACGCATGGTGGCCTCGCGTGGCATGCTCCTAGGGCACGCATGCTGGCCTCGCATGGCACGCACCTTGGGCACGCATGGGGGCCTCGCGTTGCACTCCCCTTGGGCACGCATGGTGGCCTCGCGTGGCACGCCCCTTGGGCACGCATGGGGGCCTCGCGTGGGACGCCCCTTGGGTACGCATGGTGGCCTCGCGTGGAAAACCTCTTGGGCACGCATGGTGGCCTCGCGTGGCACGCCCCTTGGGCCTGAATGGTGGCCTCGCGCAGGAGGCTCGAGTGCACATGGCCGAGGTGAGACGGGGGCCTCGAATGGGAGGCTCGAATGCGCATGGTTGAGGCAAGATGGGGGCCTCGCGTGGGCGGCTCGGGTGTGCAGTTGAGTCGCGAGACGCGCACGGGTCATGGGCAGGTACTTGTGCATGTCGGGCAGCCTCGTATGGGAAGGCCCTTTGGTCTCTAGGGGCATCTTCGCAAAGGCCTCCTACGAGACATGGGACTCGCGTGGGGCAAAATATTGGGTTCCTTGGTTTGCCCGTGGCTAGCGAGGGTAAACCTCCATTTTTTTCTTGGTGGATTTTTGGCATCCACACTTGGAGGCCTCGCGTGGGAGGCTCGAATGCGCATGGTCAAGGTGAGATGGGGGAGTCACTATGCGAGGCTGCCCATGACCCGTGCGCGTCTCGTGACTCGGCTGCACACCCGAGCCTCCCACGCGAGGCCCCCATCCCGCCTCGACAATGCACATTCGAGCCTCCCACGCGAGGCCCCCGTCTCGCATCGGCCATGTGCACTCGAGCCTCCCGCGCGTGGGCACCATCTGTGCCCAAGCGGCGTACCACGCGAGGCCACCATGCATGCCCAAGAAGTGTGCCACGCGAGGCCACCATGTGTACCCAAGGGGCGTGCCACGCGAGGCCCCCATGCATGCCCAATGGGCGTGCCACGCTAGGCCCCCATGCGTGCCCAATGGGCGTGCCATGTGAGGCCACCATGCGTGCCCAAAGGGCATGCCACGCAAGGCCACCATGCGTGCCCAAGGGGCATGCCACACGAGGCCACCATGCGTGCCCAAAGGGCGTGCCACGCGAGCCCACCATCCGTGCCCAAGGGGCGTGCCACGCGAGCCCACCATCCGTGCCCAAGGGGCGTGCCACGCGAGCCCACCATGCGGGCCCAAGGGGTGTGCCACGTGAGGCCACCATCCGTTCCCAAGGAGCGTGCCACGCGAGGCCACCATCCATTCCCAAGGGGCATGCCACGCGAGGCCACCATCCGTGCCCAAGGGGCATGCCATGCGAGGCCACCATCCGTGCCCAAGGGGCGTGCCACGCGAGCCCACCATGCGTGACCAAGGAGCGTCCCACAAAGGGCATGCCACGCGAGGCCACCATCCATGCCCAAGGGGCATGCCACTCGAGGCCACCATCCGTGCCCAAGGGGCGTGCCACGCGAGGCCACCATCCGTGCCCAAGGGGCGTGCCACGCGAGGCCACCATGCGTGCCCGAGGAGCGTGCTACGCAATTCCCCCATGCGTGCCCAAGGGGCGTGCCACGCGAGGCCACCATGCGTGCCCAAGGGGCATACCGAGTGAGGCCACCATGCGTGCCCAAGGAGCGTGCTACGCAAGTCCCCCATGCGTGCCCAAGGGGCGTGCCACGCGAGGCCACCATCCGTGCCCAAGGGGCGTGCCATGCGAGGCCACCATGTGTGCCCAAGGGGCGTGCCACGCGAGGCCACCATCCGTGCCCAAGGAGCGTGCCACACGAGGCCACCATCCATTCCCAAGGGGCACGCCACACGAGGCCACCATGCGTGCCCAAGGGGCACGCCACGTGAGGCCACCATGCGTGCCCAAGGGGCATGCCACGCGAGTCCACCATCCGTGCCCATGGAGCATGCCACGCGAGGCCACCATCCATTCCCAAGGGGCATGCCACGCGAGGCCACCATGCGTGCCCAAGTGGCATGCCATGCGAGGCCACCATCCGTGCCCAAGGGGTGTGCCACGCGAGGCCACCATGAGGGCCACAAGGGGCGTGCCACGCGAGGCCCCCATCCATGCCCAAGGGGCATGCCATGCGAGGCCACCATCCATGCCCAAGGGGCGTGCCACGTGAGGCAACCATGCGTGCCCATGGGGCCTGCCACGCGAGGCCACCATGCGTGCCCAAGGGGCATACCGCACGAGGCCACCATGCGTGCCCGAGGAGCGTGCTACGTGAGTCCCCCATGCGTGCCCAACGAACGTGCCACGCGAGGCCACCATCCGTGCCGAAGGGGCATGCCACGCGAGGCCTTAGAGCCGACATATTCTTGGGAGGCCATCACACCATGCCACGCCATCAGGAGCACCCCACGGAAGCTCTCATGCCTAGCCCTCTTAGCCCAGCCAGCAAAGTTTAACTCTCACGCGTATCTTTTGGAATGTACCCACAGACCTAAGGGAGTCAGCGTACGAATATGGTACCTTTGCCAGGCAAGTAGTGGGAACGCCAGGAGAGGGGGAATGGCATATGTGTCTATGGATAGATTTCAAAGTCGACACCACTACCACCTGCATCACTCCTCTGACCTTCGTACGGTCAAGTAGTGGAAACATCCTCCTGACACCTGTCCTTGTACTGGTTGCAAGACCACAATCTCTGAAACCACTCTCCAGACAGTGTACCTATGTACTACCTGGTCCCCTGGACCACAATGTATCTAGGGCCATTAGAGCCCACTATATAATGAATCCCCATTCCACATGAAAGGGGGTTAGAAAATTCATAGTATGCTAAGGCTGTTAAGTAATATACAATTTCGAATCCATTGCAGTTCTACATTTTTGCTCATTTAAGTTTTCTCCATCTTCTTCTGAGATACCTTAGGCAATATAGTCTTAGTTTTCTAACCTTATATGGTTGACGAGATTTCATCGACAACAGTTTGGCGCCGAGACCCACTGTGGCGAGGCCGCCATATACGCATGACCCTTTGGACGAGGCCCTTTGGGGAAAGGCCACTAGGCATGCTTAGTCCTTGGGTGAGGCCCTCTGGTGTGAGGCCACTAGGCACGCGTGGCCCTTGGGCGAGGCCATTAGACGTGCGTCGCCCTTGGGCGAGGCCATTAGGCATGCGTAGTCTTTGGGCGAGGCCCTTGGGGGCGAGGCCACTAGGCATGCGTAGTCCTTGGGCGAGGCCACTAGGCACGAATGGCCCTTGGGCGAAGCCCTTGGGGGCGAGGCCACCCTATGCATGCATGATCCTTGGGCGAGGCCACTAGGCACGCGTGGCCCTTGGGCATGGCCCTTGGGGGCGAGGCCACCCTAAGCATGCATGATCCTTGGGCGAGGCCCTTGAGGGCGAGGACACCCTATGCATGCATGATCCTTGGGCGAGGCCACCCTGCACGTGGATTAGGTGGTGTCACGTGGCCAACGCGTGACGCCCCTGCTCCGTGCGCGCTAACCGCGCGACACCACCAGGATCCGCGCGCGCTGGCCGCGTGACACCACCTGATCCGCGCGGAGGGTGGCTTTCCCTCAAGGTCCTCGCCCAAGGATCATGCATGCATTGGGTGGCCTCGCCCTCAAGGCCCTCGCCCAAGGATCATGCATGCATAGGGTGGCCTCGCCCCCAAAGGCCTTGCCCAAGGATCATGCATGCATAGGGTGACCTCGCCCCCAAGGGCCTCGCCCAAGGACTACGCATGCCTAGTGGCCTCGCCCAAGGGCCACGCACGTCTAATGGCCTCGCCCAAGGGCCACGCGTGCCTAGTGGCCTCGCACCAAAGGGCCTCGCCCAAGGACTAAGCACGCCTAGTGGCCTCGCCCCAAAGGGCCTCGCCCAAGGGCCTCGTCCAAAGGGTCACGCGTATATGGTGGCCTCGCCCCAGTGGGTCTCGTTCGAAGGCCTCACGCTCATGATGCCAGTGTTCAAGGTGGCCCACAAGAGACAAAATGAATACGAACAAGGTACCTCTAAAGGGGTACGTACATGCCTGCAAGGATCAAGGGACAGGCCTGACACCTGTACCCGACAAGGCAAGTAGTGGAGTCATGACCGGGTACAAAAGCTGAGGTGCACCCATGAAATCTGACCATGTACCAGAGCTGACACCACTACCCCAGGGACCACTCTCCTGCTAGTGTACTCATGTGCCATCTGGTCCCCTGGACCACCATGTACCCAGGGCCATTAGAGCCTACTATAAAATGAACTCTAACTCCACATGAAAGGGGGTTGGAAAATTGATTGTATGCTAAGATTGTTAAGTAATATACAATTTCGACTCCATTGCAGTTCGACGTTTTTGCTCATTTAAGTTTTCTCCATCTTCTTCTGAGATACCTTTGGCAATATAGTCTTAGTTTTCTAACCTTATATCGTTGATGAGATTTCATTGTCAACAGTTTGGCGCCGTCTGTGGGAAGAACAAGCGTCAAGCGAGTGTTCTTCCATCACTTCCAACAAAGAAAGATGCTAAGACGTTCAAAATGCCTACGGAAACTACAAGAGGTTGAGGTTCGCCGAGATGAAGTAGGGCGGAGGGCTTCCAAGAAAGCCCCCCTCCGCCCGAGCATGGAGGTGGACCAGAAGAACCTTTTCCCCCAGGGGAGGAGAGGGAAGCATCGTCCCCAGCTATCCAGCCCGACGGAGGTCATTCAAAGCCACTAGAGTACCCACTTAACCGGCCCCTGTTGACCCCACAATCAGGCCACCAGGACCCCAGTCCCTCGACGCACTGGCCAGGCAAGGGTCCCAGGGTACGCTCGGTAAGTTCCAGCTCAAGGACGCGCTTCTACAAGGAAACATGCAAGAGGTTTTAAACGACCTACTGCAAGGGAAGTCAAGCATACCCCTCCCTAAGCGTAAAGGGAAGGAGCATAAAAAAAAAGGGGAAAGCACTGTCCCCGTAGACGATGGGGGAACCCAACTTTCCACCAGTAAAACCCCCCAGACAAAGTACCAGGGGGGACCTAGGCCAACGAAATGTCCCCAGGAGCAAAGGCGGAGGGAAGGTGATGGTCGTAAGAACGAGGCCGAAGTCCCCTCAAAAGAGGCACCCCCTGGCCTAAGAAAAGAGCTCCATGGGGAGAGGTCAGAAGTAAGAGACGTACCCCCCGCGGTTCCCCCGACGGACACAACCAAGGCAAGGGATCAGCCCGAGCACCCGCAAAACTCCTTATACAAAAAGAGGAGGGGGCTAGACACCAAAATGCAAAGCCCTCGAGGCAAGATCACCACTGCACTTGGGGGGCACATGGATGACGAAGAATTCGACCGTGGTTCACCCTTCACAAGGGAGATTCAGGCTGAGCAAATGCTCACTGGCTTCAGAGAGCCTCGCATGACTCCGTACGAGGGTACTACATACCCAAAATATCACTTAGACTCCTTCAATAGCTTGATGAGGTTAAGAGGGGTCAACAACAGGGCAAAGTGTCATTGCTTCTTCGTTACGCTTAAAGGAGTGGCGTACAAGTGGTTCAAGAGGTTAAGGCCGGGAATAATTGAGTCATGGCAACAATTCTCTGATGAATTTCTTCAGGAACACCATGCAACGTGTGATTATGTCATGCCAACTACCAGCCTCGCTAACATAAAACAAGGCGATAATGAAAGTCTGAAGGACTACATCCATAGGTTCAGTATAGAAGCAACAAAGGTGGGAGGTTTAACCAAAGCGGATCACAAGATGGCTATTACAGCCGGCGTTCGTCCAGGAAGCAAGTTGTGGGGGAACATGCTCAAAAGAGAAGTTACAAATTTGGATGACTTCGAGAGAGAGCCCAAAAGTACATACGTATGTAAGAGGGCCATAAGAACTTCTATGTGGAAGAAAGAAAACCTTCCTCCAGTTGCCCTGCTACCAATACATCTGAAGATTCCATATAGAAGGGGCGTCGTGCTAGAGGGGTCGCTGGCCAAGTTTGAGATTGAACGAAGACCATCTAGCCATGAAAGTCCTGACTCGAGGGGAGATTACCTCAAAAATAGACGCTTGGGGATAGGGTCTCCAAAGTAGACGCTTGAGAAAAGGGTCTCAAAAGTAGACGCTTGAGAAAAGGGTCTCCAAAAATAGACGCTTGAGAAAATGGTCTCCAAAGTAGACGCTTGAGAAAAGGGTCTCAAAAGTAGACGCTTGAGAAAAGGGTCTCCAAAAATAGACACTTGAGAAAAGGGTCTCCAAAAATAGACGCTTGAGAAAAGGGTCTCCAAAAATAGACGCTTGAGAAAAGGGTCTCCAAAGTAGACTCTTGAGAAAAGGGTCTCAAAAGTAGACACTTGAGAAAAGGGTCTCCAAAAATCTCAATACATGATAACTTAGATTATGGTCTAAGAATGGCTAGAATAAAGAAGAAGAAGAAGAAACTTTTGTCTAACAAAAATTCTGAGAACTATTCTGAATTGTGTTTGTTGTATTGTGCTGTGTGTTATTCTCTTTTTCTTCTCTTTATTCTATATCATATATATATAGAGATATTTTTATTACCTTATGTTATCCCAAAAATCAGAAGTGAATGACATGGCAGGAATTAATTGCACGCGGCTGACACCTAGCAAAACCCGTGTTCGACTATCGACCAGGAAGATATTCGGCATTATGCGATCAGTTTCTTCACGCAACCAGTCTGGTCGTGTGCACGTAACACGCGGAGGAAATCTTTGGCAGTTATGATGGAATCCGAAATTCTCTCCCATGATTTCCTGAGTATCCAATTATTTAGGAAATAATATCTGTAACAAATCAATGTAAATCTTCCCTGAGCTTATAAATAGAAGAAGAGGGCTCAGAGAAGCGGATCCTTTTTTCTTTTTCTGACTTCTAAATCGCTGGAGATTAGAGTTATCATATCACTCATATTGTATTGTTCTTCAAGGTTAGTGAAACTCATTGAACCCTAGTTCTTTGATCACTCCTTTGAATCTCACATCAATAACAATCTAAGTGGACGTAGGTTATTACCAGATCCTGGGGCTGAACCACTGTAAAATATCGTGTTCTTATTCTTTTCGTCATTACGTTCTTTTCAACGCATTCATCCACATCAAGCGTATTCTGACTCCGTGTCAGTTGACCAAAATCAGGGTCAACATTCTGGTGCTTTCATTGAGAGCTTGGTATATCACCGTTGAGAAAACCAATGGCAAAAACTGCAAGGAAAACTGGACAGGCGGCCGCTGCAGCACCATCAAACCCGCCTCCTCCTCCTCCTGCAAGCGTGGCTGAGGATGAGCCACATTTGGACTTTGAGGAGGAACAAATGGATGATGCGACGCTAAAGAGTACTCTGGGGGCGTTGCATGAAGAGCTGGCCAATCTGAGGGCCAGTCAGGAAAGTGCTGCCGAAATCATGGCGCGACAGCAGCAAGAGATTGAACGGCAGCGCGCAGAGTTAAGCGAGAGGCAGGCGGAGATGGACCGTCGCCAGAGCGAAGCCATGGTAGCCCTTGAGGCAGCCTTGCAATTGGCTAGGAGCCAGGCTGCACCTGCCTCGCAACCTGATCAACCTGCGAATGGGCCATCCCACAGGGGTCCTAATCCTAGTACGCCTATCCAACCCTCGAGCCCACAAAGGCACGAGCAGCCACCTGTACCTTAGGACGATGTCCCTCTAGGAGACCCTGAGGCACAACCTCCTTCACAAGCTGGTCGCGGCCATCCCCCGCGTCAGAGGCAGAATAGGACCGAGCATCAGCCTTGCAGTCCTAGATGCCATAGGGGCGACGAGCCGAACCTTCCGAACAGAGGACAACATCCTCCTGGTAATAGGAGGAATTTAGAGTTGGGCTCTGCGGTCCGAGGTTCCCCACGGCATGACAATGCACGGGTACCTAACGACCAACGCAAGCCACCATCTAACGCTCGGGACGTTTCAGCCCGGGGAGGAAATCGAGGAAACAATCGATCACGTCATAGCCAATCGCGATTCAGAGATGGCAATGGTTATGATGAGGTTGATTCCGGCAGAGGAAATGCCGATTGGAGGAATGACGAAAGAGGTGGATACAGGAATCAGCCACCTCAGGATGACCAACCCGGCAGACGGGAAGCTGGGGGGCAATCTAGGTAGAATAACGTCTTCAACCGGCTCGAAGCTAGTGAGCAGCGGAGAAGAGACGAGGATTTGAGAGATGTGCTCAACGTCTCCATGAGTGACATGGTGAGAACATCCCCCCAGCAATAGAGGCCACAACAATTCCTATCGCTGTGCAGGCCCAGATAGATGCCCTCAACCAGGCGGTGCAACATCTGGTCAGGGGAAGAACATCTCACATCGACCATGACAAGAGGAAAGGCACTCCTTTCGTCCAGAGGATAGCTATGGCAGAAACTCCTAGCAAGTTTAAAATGCCTACGCTTTCGAACTTTGATGGGTACGGTGACCCGGTATTTCACGTCAATAAGTTTGAGATACAGATGGACATTCAGAAAGTGTCCGAAGATGCTCGGTGCAAGATCTTCCCTGCAACACTTTCTAATGCCGCACAGGAGTGGTTTTTTAAGTTCCCTCCTGCAAGCATAGCTTCCTGGGAGATGTTCGTAAGGGAGTTTTACGGACAGTTCTATGCGGGTCGTGTGCATCCGACCAAGGCAAACCAGCTGGTTGAAATTCGCCAGCAGGATGGAGAATCATTGAAGGACTACATCAAGCGCTTTATGCGAGGAGCATCTGGAGCAAAAACAGTGGGGGATGAAGGCAAAATGATGGCCATAACCGCAGGGGTTAGGCGTTGCTCCCCCCTCTGGAAGAGCCTCCGCAAAGATGGGGTTAGAACTACCCAGGAATTCTTGGACTGGGCTGATCGTTACATCAAGCTCGAAGATGCCATTGCCGACGATGGAAAGTATCCATGCACGAATAAGAAGGCTGCCGAGCCCTCCAAAGCCGCCAATGGGTCTAAACCTAACGGCAACGGCAAAGGCAGCGGGAACGGTAACGACATTTGCAATAATGGAGGAAAACGGCCACACAATGAGCCTTCCACCTCTGACAATAAACGAGCCAAGGGTAACCGTTATGAACCTCGATTCACTAACTACACTGCCCTTGTTAAGTCTCGGGGAGAGGTTTATCAGGCCACGAGTTCCAGTGTGCCTTATAAGAAGCCTACCCCCATTCGAAAGGATATATCGAAAAGAGACACTACCAAGTTCTGTCGTTATCATAATGACTACGGACATGACACCAACGAATGCAATCAGCTGAAGGATGAAATCGAGTTCCTTATTAGACAAGGACACTTGAGAAGGTACGTACGGGCCTCGGGAAATTCCCAACGAGAAGCTCCAGGTGGAAACGAGCAAGCGCCCACACGCCAACGCTCGCCACCTTTGCAGCCTGCCCCCGTGACTGGCACACTGTTAACCATTTGTGGAGTCCCGCACCTCGCGGGAAATAGCAGAAAGGCCAGGGAACGATACGCTCGAACTCTGCGCCACGACCAGGACATCGAGATGATGACTGTGGAGGATCGTGCGCCAAAAAAGGCTCGGTCAAAAGAAGGCGAAATAACATTCTCTGATAGCGATGCCCAGCATGTCCGGTTCCCACATTCCAATCCGCTGTTCATGGATATCCAAATGGCCAACATGATGGTGAAGAGAGTGCTAGTCGATACAGGAAGTTCGGTGAATATCCTGTATAAGTCTTCGCTAGAACGCATGAAACTGTCCGTTAAGGACCTAGAGCCCTGCAACCAAACAATATACAGCTTCTCTGGTGAGGGACTCACCCCCGTTGGATCAATCAGACTGCCAGTGACGACAAGTACAGTGCCTGCTACCAGGACATTACTCTCTACTTTTATAGTAGTTGATTGTCCTTCGGCGTACAATGCCATCATTGGGAGGCCTATACTGGTTGATCTACGGGCCGTCACCTCCATGTGGCACTTGGCCATGAAATTCCCGACGGACGCAGGGGTAGGACACGTGTTGGGAAACCAGAGGGAGGCCAGAGAGTGCTATAACGCCTCAATTACGAAGGCAAAAAAGGGAACATCGAAGAGCACTACCTCAGATAGGTTGCAGATGGCAATTGATACACAAGCCCAATCCGGTGATGAGGTCACCAAATAGGGTGTTGTCCAAAGTGAGGATAGAGATCTAGATCCTCGCTTTGGGGATTTTGAAGAGAACGTTGGACCCGTCGAGGACCTGGAAGAGGTCTAACGCGACGAAAAAGACCCAACCAGAGTCGTGAAGGTCGGGAAAAACCTAGAACCAACCACGAAGCATACACTGGTGGAATTTTTGCGGAAGAACCAGGAAGTCTTTGCCTGGTCGCACAAAGACATGGCTGGGATAGACCCTGCAGTTATCAACCATGTCCTGAATATAGACAATACTTTTCCACCCGTGCAGCAAAAAAGAAGGCTGCTCGATAAAGATCGGTCGAGAGCCTTAAAAGAAGAAGTCGAAAGATTAAAGGAGAATGGGTTCATCAGGGTAGCGTATTATCCATCGTGGGTCTCCAATCCAGTGCTGGTTCCCAAGCCTAACGACAAATGGCGAACCTGTGTGGATTTTACAGACCTCAATAAAGCCTGCCCAAAAGACTGTTTCCCACTCCCAAGAATCAACCAGTTGGTCGATGCTACTGCAGGACACGAGATCCTCTCGTTCATGGATGCATATTCGGGCTACAATCAGATTAGCATGCATCCCCCTGACGAGGATCACACCAGCTTTCAGACCGATACAGGCTTGTACTGTTATAAAGTAATGCCCTTCGGACTGAAAAACGCAGGTGCAACTTACCAGCGGCTAGTCAACCACATGTTTAAAGAGCTGATCGGAGTAAACATGGAGGTATACGTGGACGACATGCTGGTAAAGTCTAAGAAGGCAGAAGGACATGTGAAGGATTTACAAGAATGTTTTGAAGTATTGAACAAATACCAGATGAAACTAAATCCTCTCAAATGTTCCTTCGGAGTTGGATCCGGGAAGTTTTTGGGGTTCATTGTAAATTCAAGAGGAATCGAGGCCAACCCCGACAAAATAAAAGCCCTGATCGACATGAAATTTCCAGAGAAGATCAAAGATGTACAAATTTTAACCGGGAGAATCGCAGCCCTAAGTAGATTTATTTCGAAGTCAACGGACAAGTGCGTCCCTTTTTTCAATCTACTTAGGGGCAATAAGAAGTTTGAATGGACAGGAGACTGCGAGTAAGCTTTTCAGGCCTTGAAGGCACATATGGCATAGCCTCTCGTTTTAAACAAGCCAATCGAAGGAGAAACTTTGTTCATTTACCTAGCGATCACGGAAGTTGCTGCGAGTGTGGTACTAGTACGAGAGGAAGAAGGCATACAAAAAGCGGTCTACTATGTTAGCAAGAGGATCGGAGCAAAACTGAAATATCCGCCCATCGAAAGGCTAGCATATTGCTTAATCCTGGCCTCAAGGAAGCTGCACCCTTACTTCCAAGCCCATCCTATCACAGTTTTAACTGACTAGCCCCTTCGGCAAGTCCTCCAGAAACCAGAAGCGGCTGGGCGCTTATTAAAATGGGCAGTCGAACTAGGGCAGTTCGATATCACATATTCACCGCGAGTAGCAGTAAAAGGACAAGTCTTGGCTGATCTTATTGCAGAGTTCACCGAACTCCCAGATAGCGAACAGCCTAGTGCGCCTGAGCCTCAAGAGAAGGCTCCATTGTGGAAGTTATTCACGGATGGGTCGTCCAACGAATCCCACGCAGGAGCGGGAGTGATATTGATAATGTCGGAAGGGCATCGATTTCACTGCGCCATTAGGTTCGACTTCACCGCGTCAAATAATGAAGCCGAATACGAAGCACTCCTCGCTGGATTGGGAATGGCCAAAGACATGGGCATAAAGACGCTTGATATTTACAGCGATTCACAGCTGGTAGTGAACCAAGTTCTAGGTGAATATCAAGCGCGAGGCCTAAAAATGGTGGCCTACTTGAATAAAACAAAAGACCTGCTAGCCCAATTCACAAAGTATACCCTCTAGAAAATACCGCGGGATCATAATTCAAACGCAGACACCTTAGCCAAACTCGCAAGCATGAAAGATGCTGACACTTTGAACATTGTGCCAGTAGAAATATTGAGTGAGCCAAGCATACGAGCAATTGAAGCCAGTATGGAAATTTGAATGGAGGATACATGGATGGTGCCTTACTTGGAGTATCTGACAAAAGGTATACTACCAACAGATAGAAACAAGGCCAGAACTCTGCAAAGGCAAGCCGCTAGGTACATACTGGTGGATGGTGTAATGTACCGAAGAGGATATTCCATGCCACTGCTCAGGTGCGTAACACCAGAAAAAGCTAAGGAACTAATGAAAGAGGTGCATGAAGGCTTCTGCGGGGATCACGCTGGGGGGCAGAGTTTGGAAAGAAAGATTCTAAGGCAAGGTTACTTCTGACCAACTATGAACAAGGATTCGATGGAATTTGTACGAAGATGCGATAAATGTCAAAGGTTCTCCAAAATTCCACGAGCAGCTCCAAACGAGTTGAAACAGATGCAGAGTCCGTGGCCTTTTGCGGTTTGGGGGATAGACTTGATTGGATCCCTACCAACGGGAAAAGGCGGAGTAAAGTACACAGTCGTGGCAGTTGATTACTTCACCAAATGGGCCGAAGCTGAACCACTCGCTACCATAACGACCAAAAAAGTTCTTGACTTCGTCATCAAGAACATTGTTTGCCGATATGGTTTGCCCCGAAAGATCGTTTCAGACAACGGAACCCAATTTGACAGCGACTTATTTATCGACTTCTGCGAAAGGCATGGAGTTATTAAAAGCTTTTCTTCAGTTACGCATCCCCAAGAAAACGGGCAGGTCGAGGCCATGAATAAAACCCTTAAGGACACCCTGAAGAAGAGACTTGAAGACGCCAAAGGAGCGTGGCCAGAACAGCTGTCTGAAGTCCTATGGTCGTATAGAACGTCTCACCGAACAACGACAGGTCATACCCCATTTTCCTTAGCTAATGGATATGAGGCTATGTTACATGTCGAGTTAGATCCCCCATCACATCGGCGCATAACATACGACCAGGACCAGAACATCCAACTGATGATGGAGTCCCTAGACTCAATTAATGAAATACGAGAAAGAGCCCAACTTTGAGTAGCTGCATATCAGCAAAAGGTCGCCCGGTACTTTAATTCAAAAGTAAAAGAAAGAAAATTCAACGTGGGGGAGCTAGTGCTACGGCAAGTTTTCTTGAATACCCGCGACCCCACTGCTGGAGTACTCGGACCTAATTGGGAAGTACCTTACCATATTGAGGAAGTCCTTCACCCGGGCACCTACAAACTTGCACGCCTAAACGGAGATCTCGTTCCACGCTATTGGAATGGAGAACACCTGCGCAAGTATTATCAATGAACAGTCCTTTTTAAAGGACTGGATTGTATTAAATTTTACTTTTTACAAGTTTAGCAAAAAGGGTTAGCCACGTTGTATGGCTAATCGCTTATAAATGTAAGATCTTTTTTAAGATCACTCGTAAAGACACGATTAGTCCATTTTTAATACGAGATTATAAGGGACTGTGCGCAGCCAGTCATTCTTGCCAACTTTTGTAAATTTATTTTTACAAGTATTTGTTCATTACGTGTGTTGTTTTGCTGTATTACAAGTGTTAAATTTTGCAACGAGCAGCAATGTTCGCACAGGTCGTGGTCAAGGCAAGTGACCAAGGACCTAAAGCTCCTCGATCACTTGGGGGGCATATAAGGTACATCGATAGCAAAGCATACAACGAGGAATGTAAACACATGAACAAAATGAGTGAAAGCATGCTACGGTACTTAGAGTATTTTTCAAAATTTATGATTTTGTTAAATCAAACCAAAGTACTATGCTAAGTTCGGTCATGCGAACATGTATTATAATAGAAAGATTATAATATCAGAGGCAAACATTTACACCGCAAGCATTAGTGCTCGGATGTAATATGAAATTAAAAGGAAAAACCTTTACATCGCGAGCAGTATTGCTCGGATGTAATTGTTCAAGTATAAGCAAAAGAGCTGCCATTGCAGCAATAAAAGAAAAAAGATTGTCTTTACAAAAAGACTCGTGGGCCATAAAGCTGAAAAAATAAATATTAATTTTACTGGGGGGCAGGAGGGTCTTCTTGATTAGGATCGTTTTGATCAGCCGGAGCTTTAGCCACAGCAGCAGCAGTAGGAGTTTGGGCCTTGGCTTTCTCTTCTGCCTCCAGCCGAGCAACGCACTGCGCCATTAGTGTCTTTTGCAAGTGCTCGGAGAGATAGCTAATGTCTACCTCCCGATTGTGCTTCCAGAGGTCATAGAAGCAGAGGAAGGTGGCTTCCTTATACTTCTTCAGAGTTTTAACTCTGTCCTCCTCGAGCTCGCGCACCCGTTCCTCAAGCTTCTTTACCTCATCCCTGCTGGCGGTCAGATCGAGCGTGAGCTGCTTACACTCTTGGGTGTTGAGTTTGTAGTTCCCCTTCCATTTGTGCCGCTCGTTGATGGCTTTGTTCCGGGCCGCTTCACTCTCCTGAAGCTTTTGGGTAAGAGTGGATTGGTCCTTGCATAGCTGCTCGTTCAGCTTAGCCAGCTCCTTGTTCTCCTCGAGTAGCTTGGTCTTCTCATCCTCAAGCGCTTGCGTAGCCTGGGCAAGCCTGGAGTCAAAGTTCCTCTCTCGAGAGACCATTGCCCCAGCTTGGCGCCAGCTAGTAGTCAAGGACAAAATCCCTTGAAGAAAAAATGAGTTAGGAAAGGAAGTTTAGCATAAATGACAAACCAGCAAAAGACGACTTACACTGGCTATCTCGTTCAACCCTTTGTTAATGACTTCGTTGATATCCATTGTGGCAGTGTCATTGATGGCGACCTGGGAGCGCTTATTGATGGACCCAAAACGGGTATGTTTAAAAATTTATAACTCGCAAGCGCACGAATCATATTTATAGAATAGTTTTCGTGTAAGCACGAGATCGAACCCAAAGGAGTTGTCTAAAATCGAAAAAGAGAAACTATTTTAAACCAAAATTAACAAATTCTAACCTAGCTCCAAAGATTGAAGATATTTTTTAATAATGAAAATAAAATAAAAGACAATAATAAAGAAATTAAAGACAATATATATAACATAAATTAATAATAGAAATGAAGATGGTAAAATAAGATTATTAAGGATTAGAATCCACATAATATAAGTTCAATAATATTTATAAGTACATTGATTCCCAATTTTAGTGATAGTCAAAATAAATCAAACTATCATTTTCCAAAAAGATTTAATTTTAAGCACAAATTTCTTATAAAAAGATATGATTTTTCTACACTTTTCAAAATTATAATTTCAAAGCATTTAGTGTAAATCAATCTAATGAAATAACAAATAAATCAATGAACATTATTTATAAGGCAAAACATAATATTTTTGTTCTAAGCATGGATGTGTACAATTTAATGACACATCTTACACAAAGAATATTATATTTTAGCACTAATGAAGAACAAAGTATAAATATGTGCTAACAATCCAAAATACATGATATTTAAGATGAAAGAAGATATTTGAAGAAGAAAATTCCATAAACTTTGTTGCACAAAATGGGAAATCAACATACAAAATAAACACTATCTAGTTACATATTGTTTCATCATCACCTTAATAATCTTAAAAAGATTAGAAACACATACAAACTAAAAATTACAAACATAAATAGGAAAATTTGGAGGAGAAACCCCCAAATTTTTCCTCTAAAAATACATAGAAAATAACCAAAAAGAAGAAGAAGATGAAGAGAATTGAGAGGTTTTGAATGTGTAGAAATTTTGGTATGGTAACCTCCCCTTTCAAAATGGACACCCTAAATGGTCTTCAAAACTCCCTATTTATTAGCCAAAAATGATGATTTAAAATAATCAATTTAAATTAATTTAATTAAGTATAATATGGCAAATAGGGGTAAAATATAGGGTGTAATAATGATGTTTTGGGGTAAAATGTGTAGAAAGTGGGGTAAAAATGTGGTATTTTTGGAGAAAATGAGACAAGGGAACATTGATATTTATGGGCTCAAATGCAAAATAAAGTGGTTTGGGGCTGCTTTATGGCAGGCATGGGTCTCTTGGTGCATTGAAGCAGGCAGGCGTGATCTGGGGTGTTGGGGTAGCTGACGGCTTCGTGGGCCTGCCTTGGGCTGGTGGAAGTTGATGGGCTGGTGAGATATCTTCCTGGATTGGGCTTGGGCCCAAATGAGATGCTGAAGGGAAATGCTGGGAAGGAAAGGGCAAGTCACGTTGGGGTGATGAAGTGGTCATGTGAGACCATTATGGAAGCTGCTGATGGTTGGAGAGCTTATGGGCTTCCTTGGGCCTTGCTTATGGCATTTCAAGAATGCCACGTTTTCTTTCTTTCTTTACTTTAAAAATGCCACCTTTCCTTTATTTTCTTTACTTTTCAAGAGCATAAATTCCCTACAAAATAAATATAAAATAAATCATAATACAATATTTTCAACTATAAAATAAATCAATTTAATTCTTTGAAAATATTAATTATAACTTAATTTATATTTTATATTTAAGTTTAATAATACAACATTTTTTTACCACTAACTTAACAATAATAATTCAAATAATTAACTACAACATTTTACAACAAAATAACTATAAAAACACACAAAAGTATATAAAATCATGATAAGACTAATAAATTTAAAATTACTTAAAAACTTAATAAATTACTTAAAAACTCAAGAATTAAGCAACAATTAGCACATAAAAAGTGGTAAAATAACTATATTTTTTAGAGTTATCACTTATGCTTGGAGAGTCGATATAATCTCTCCCTGGCCATGCCAACTATGTGGCTGGGCAGGGAGCCTTCGGACAAGTGGTCCGTGGTCTCTTTGTCTACGGCCTTTGAGGAAGATCAAGGATCGGCAGGCGTGGGAGTTTGTTGCTCGGGGATAGGCGGATGTGTTAAGTCCTCTTTGGAGGGGGCATCTGTGGGAGCATCTTCTATTCGAGCCTTCTTTGCAGGGGTCTTTCTACTTTCCCCACGAGCTCTTTTGCTGTCCTTCTTCGGGACAGAAGCTTCGGCGGCAGCTTGGTAGTGTGCAAAGAAGTCCCCAGAGTCCATACCTGCACAAAGAATGGCATTCAAACGCTGAGATTAAAAGGTCGCAGAGAAATAGAGGTTAGAGTATAAGAGTTGCAAAAGTAAGGTACCCGAGCTACACCTACTGGTCGTAACATTATCTACTGAACTACCTAGTTCCTGGAAGAAATCTGAATTTAAAGAAGGAGCGTTCCTAAAGTTTCTGTCCCCATCAAATAGGTGGATGGGAATTGGCAAGTTATTTAAAAATGAGAATGGTGTACCGTATACATCCGACGAGTCGTCAGACTGTTCGGCAGGCTCAGCAGCCTTTTGTTTCACCTTACCCTTGGGGACAGACGGTTCTGCTGCTCGTTGGGGAATAGCAGGCTCCCTGATTGTAACCCCAGTTGGCCTCCTCCAAGGAGGAGGTGCCTGAGGTTGCTGCTCGGGACCCTGCTTGCATCCCACGCCAGCATGGACATCACCCGCCGCAGGTTCGCTGGTCGCAGGAGGGGAGCCCTTAAGGCCAGCCAACCTAAGGTTAGCCTCAGTGATCAAGTTTTTCACACTCTTAGAAGCATTGGGCATGCTGGCTAAGAGTGTTGCCCTCGACTCCATTCCTGGAGTGGGGGTCGGGCGCAACCATGGACCTGGAGTACAGTGGAACAGTAGAGTATTATGACAAGGAAGATTTAAAGGGAAAGAACTACTGGTTTAAGGCTCGTAATTCCCCGTACCTCCTCGTGTGAATGCCAGGTTGTCCGCAGCAATGTCAGGTGTGAGAAAGTACTCCAGATGATACTTCCCCACATTGGAGATATGGGTGGTCTCGGACAGAAACGTGCGTCCGGTCTCCTGATGGCAAAAATGGAAGAACCCCGTACCATCTTGGTTGGGGTTGAACTTAAGGTTAAATAGATAATTGACCTCATGAGGGGAGGGGGCTGCCATTTCTTGAGTTTGTAAAGGATATAGAGCGCGGTCAGCATCCTATATCCGTTCGGGGTAATCTGAAAAGGGGCCACCCCGAAGTAATTAACCACCCCTTGGAAAAATGAATGCAGAGGCAAGGTGGCACCCGCCTCAATGTGATATCTCGACCAGGCGCTATAAGCCCCCCCTGGCAGGTTGGCTTGCTGGTCGATGGAAGGTCTGACTAGTGTTATCTTCGTCAGATTGTACTTATTTAAATAGTTGGAGACCATGCGAATGGTCACCGTGCTCGGAGGTACCACGTGCCACTCGACAGCCGGCTGGTTGGCATGACGAGGATGGGCACGTGCCTGAACTTCGGTCTCAGGAGGGAATTTTCCTCGACCACTGGTCGAGGGGGCATCAACAGGAGGCTGACTTGGAGAAGGGTGGCATCTTTTTCTGGCCTTGGTTTTTGTTCTGGCCATTTTATGGGTAGGAGCTGGTGGAGGATTTGGGTTAGAACGTGAAAATAGAATTTCTGGAATCAACGTGGATGGATTCTCTTCGCCTTCAAGCAGTCGGGCTAAGAGTTCGTCTTCGATAGGTCTTTCTCCCTCCAAGGGTCTTGCATATGAACTGCAAATAGACAATGGAGGAGATAAGGCAATCCGCGAAGTAGTGGGAAAAGCTAGGATAACGTTGCTCGTGCCTAGATAACCAGCAGCATCCTAGTCCTACACTAACTTCAACGTGGGTAGTTTAAAAGACGGATAGAAACAAAAAGGAAATAACATTTTCTGAAAAGAACTTTTTTCAACTCCTAAAGGGCGGGAAAAAATTTCAGTCTTTTCGCCTAGCTTAAAGGTTGAATCTTTCGTCAACCTAACATCCTAAACTGGAGATCCTCACTATCAAACTATAGTCCTGATCTACGCAAAGCATAAAAACGCATTTTTACCCAGCAAAAGATGGTTTATACCAAAAACCCTAAAAACCCTATTCAAGAACGCAGACATATCAGAGCACAAAAATAACATGCATGGCGTAATACATAGCTTAAAGGATGGAATCCTTACCTGAGAGGAGGAGGAGAATCGGAAGAAAGTGAAAACTTGAGGTGGAAGACCTGCGGCACGACGTCGGACTGGTTTTCGAAGCTCTGAACACTGGCGCGAGTTCTTGAAGATTTTAGCAAAGTTGATGGGGTAAAAATTTCTTGAAAGAGTAGAAAGGCCTACTTATAGAGGTCGAAGGGACAGCCTAAAGTCGGTAATCATCACTTCCCACTTTCGAAACGTGGGGAAGTGGACAAGCCGTCAGATTGCCTTTTTGGAAACTGAAAAGGCTTGATTAGACATAATTATGACACGGTTTTCGAAAATGCATGGGGACTCTGACAGACGTGGGAAGACGAACGGTTGTTCCCTTAAGTTTCTTTATTACTGGTCGCACTAAACAAACTTAGGGGCAAATGTTATCCCAAA
Source organism: Humulus lupulus (assembly GCF_963169125.1). Lineage (NCBI taxonomy): Eukaryota > Viridiplantae > Streptophyta > Magnoliopsida > Rosales > Cannabaceae > Humulus > Humulus lupulus. The sequence continues at coordinate 70,828,572 of NC_084794.1, read as the reverse complement.
AATCAGAAGTGAATGACATGGCATGAATTAATTACACGCGGTTGACACCTGGCAAAACCCGTGTTCGACTATCGACCAGGAAGATATTCGACATTATGCGATCGGTCTCTTCACGTAACCAGTCTAGTCGTGTGCACGTAACACGCGGAGGAAATCTTAGGCAGTTATGATGGAATCCGAAATTCTCTCCCATGATTTCCTGAGTATCCGATTATTTAGGAAATAATATCTGTAACAAATCAATGTAAATCTTCCCTGAGCTTATAAATAGAAGAAGAGGGCTCAGGGAAGTGGATCCTTTTTTCTTTTTCTGACTTCTAAATCGCTGGAGATTAGAGTTATCATATCACTCATATTGTATTGTTCTTCAGAGGTTAGTGAAACTCATTGAACCCTAGTTCTTTGATCACTCCTTTGAATCTCACATCAATAACAATCTAAGTGGACGTAGGTTATTACCAGATCCTGGGGCCGAACCACTATAAAATATCGTGTTCTTATTCTTTTCGTCATTACGTTCATTTCAACGCATTCATCCACGTCAAGCGTATTCTGACTCCGTGTCAGTTGACCAAAATCAGGGTCAACACCTTATTATTCCTAATAATAATAGTAATATCATAATGATAATTTGAATTGATTTAGGTAAATATCTAACTTACTAAATTTGAAAAAAACTATTTTTAAATTATTAATTAATTAAATAAATAAAATAAAAACAACACTTTATACAATATTAGTGTAGTTGGTACACTTTATACAACACTTTATTTTATACTGTGTCATGCATGTACTGCTATTCCCTTTTCAGGAATATTATATTTTTCTTTTATTTAATTATTTAATTAAAATCAATCTTCTACAAAATAAGGTATTTATCTTTTTAAGGAAAAGATGGCAACCATATTTCAAGATTTAAATTTTAAAATCAAAATTCAAAATTCAAATTGATGATCATCATTATCATCATCTTTTAAAATTCAATAAATCAAAAACTATTTTTGGCTTACCAATTTTATTTTCTCCCACTCAAATAAAATAATTAATTTATTCATTTATATATATGAAATTCGAAATTTACATATTTAAATTAATTTTTTTTTTGAAAATTAGTAATTAATTCTAAATTAATTATTCAACCACAATTATCATATAATTGCATACTTGACCAGAAGAATAATTTTTTTCTCAAATTCCCAAATTACAGTTATACCTTTGTATCAACTTTTATCTTGATATGGTGTTGATAGAGCTGTCCTGGGGACTTATGGACCTATAATATCAAACTCCAATAAATACTACATTATTAATCAAAGATCTTTGATTAAATAATCATATTTATTAATCTCATGATTACTCCACTATAAATATGAGATTAAACTCTTGATAATTATAGACATATATTTACTAAGTACTTTATTTAAGAGTAAAGTGTCCATTGATATAATCATTACATACAACGTTAATCCTCTATTAATGGTTCATAATTAAAAGGGAATAAAATTACCGTTTTACCCTTTTAGTTATATCTTGTTCTTAGAGTACCATTGACTTTACTAGTGAAGGTTGTGTCACAACAAGTTTGCGACGTGAGCGCTCATAACCTTTTCAGTTCCAAAAGCCAACCCAATAGGGAACCATTATTCAATCTATAAGAAGGTATAGATTCTATGTCTATTAAACTACGTCCCCAACCATATATATCATTGAGCCCCCAAAATAATTATTCTTAGCTTGATCATTTTGATAAACCTTAACGCATGAATCAAATGATCAGATGACATATATAGGATTTCATAGCAACCTTAAGAATAAGATTATCGTCTATATGATCATCGTTTGATGTGTTTAATTAATACTATGAAACGGTGTTTAAACAAGTATTATCAAATCACATCTGGTCCAGTTCTACATACTCTCAACATGCAAAGTACCTCCACTAAAGTGTCATACTACACTAGTAACTCGGATCTATGTTGCATGTATACATAATATGTAACGCCCTGGATAACCAAGACCGTTACACTGTGTAGTTGAAATAGTGCAAGACTTGCTAATCAAGTAATTTGAATAAAATTGTGATCCTAAGGTTAACCATTAGATTAGGGGTTAAAATATTTTGAACATAAACGGTTAATTTTCATTAAAATGGATGTTTAAGACATGGGATCTTAAAAACATGGTACAAGTGATAGTTACAATTCTCAACAGTTTTAATACAAACAATAGCCACTCTAATGGAAAAATACAAGTTTTAGGCCTCTGTCCCTATACTTTCCTTCGGTTGTGGCGGTCAAGCAGCTGACTATGTACACTCCACCCCAAGAGCTCTCTATCATAGTTAGTCCAGCTTCCCTTTGACTTTACCTGCACCACGTAGCACCCGTGAGCCAAGGCCCAGCAAGAAAACCAGAAACAACAAACACATGTAACCATAAGAAAATTCAATCAAGCTTATCTCATTCAAACATAAAACAGAGTACAAATATTCAACTAATCAATGATAAACACATAATCTCAAGTTCTCAAATAATCAGGGTTGGCACACTTAGTCTGATTCCCTGTTGATCTAGCTAGCCCCAGCTCGCTTAGGCCGGCCCGCGCTCAGTACGCTTACCATCATCCCCGGCTCCCTTAGGCCGATCATTCTTGTATATCACATCAATCTTATAAGCACATAGTACAAGAAATAAAAAATTGGGAATCTCAGTCCCGTTCATAACCACACAGGGGTGCAGTTTTCTTACCTTGAATTCCGAGCAGAGAATACAGAACAGCCCTGAGCACGACCCTCAGTCCTGAGCCTTGGCGATAAACCTAGTCATAGTGGCCAATGGGTAGTCATCAATTTCTAATCTAAATAAATACTTAGGTAACATTAGCTAACCTCTGGGACCTCGATTTCTACTAAACCGGGTAGTAGAAATCATCCCGAGCACCTAGGTTCGAACCCTCGAGCCTTACTAATCCTAGAAACCAACCAAAGGCAAAAACCCCTAGGCGGGCCGCGACCTGACCCTAAGGGTCGCGGCGCCCCCCCAAGTCAGAGGCTAAATCCCCAAGCCTCAGGGGGAGGCGGGCCGCGACTTTCCCCCCTAGGGTCGCGGCGCGCCCTCAAAACAGAGAGCACACCTAGGCATTCTGGGCATGCGGGCCGCGATGCCCATGAGTGGGTCGTGGCATGCCCCCTTGTGCTAAGAATTTCTGTGTTTTCCCCAGCATCTTTCCCCAGCCAAAACCACATAATTCAACTTTAATAAACACTATAACCCAAAATCAAGCTTAGCTACAAACTTAGGACCTTTAATCACATATTTTAAGCACAAAATCTTATCAATCCTACTGAAACCTCTATCCCAATTCAGTAAAAATCCTTACTCTTTCTAACACCCAAAATCAATTATCAAGTTCACACTCATGCCAACCCAAACTCATAACACAAACCCAACAAAATTAGAGAATTAGACTAGAGTTCTTACCTCAAATTATAGTATAGTTTCTCCAGTAGTATCCTTTCACAAACTCAGCTTAATTCCCCAGTCTAACCCAGCCAAGTTCAACTTCAAATCCCAGCTTGTGTCCTTAGTTTTTCTTTCAAAATTTGAAAATCCCCTTAGGCTTCTTGAGAGAGGAAAATGTGAGATGGAGAGATAGTAGGAATTAGGAGTTCGCAAGTGGCTTCTGGCTTAGTCTAGAATCCTACAGAGTATAACCTTTAACCCCTAAAAAGACAATATTTCCCCTTTAAGCTTATTAATCATCTAATTATCTCTAAGGGTAAAATGGTCATTCCACTCCCAGTTCCCGCTATTTCCTCAAATGTTCATAATATTTACCAATTAGTCCTGTCATCCAATTAATTACCAAATACCTATCCCATATTTAATAAATCCCAAAATATTCTCTAAATTCCCAAAAATACCCCTAGGCTTCCCTCGAGCCGGGTATTAAACCCTGCTGTGACTATTTCGCTCACTAGGACTGTCTCGAGCCATATGCTCCAAATATATATCCACATAATAATGTGATCTCAACCATTTATCACATATAATTACATTTATGCCCTCAATGGGCCGAAATTACAAATATGCACTTATAAGATATAAAGGGCCCACATGCATATCTAATACTCGTAAACATGTATATCTAATACTCGTAAACATGCATATCACATATTCATATAATCATATCAATCATGCATGCCACGTAATCACACATTTAACCAATTAAACATACATATACCAATTATGCCCTCCTGGCACGCTAATCAAGGCCCTAAGCCCTATTAGCAATTTTGGGTCGTTACAACTATCCTCTCCTACTAAGAATTTCGTCCTTGAAATTTACCTGAATAACTCGGGATATTGATCCCGCATCAATAACTGAAGCTCCCAGGTCGCTTCCTCGACCCTGATATTCCTCCACAACACTTTGACTAGAGGAATCGTCTTGTTCCATAGAACCTTGTCTTTCCTATCTAGGACCTAAACCGGTCACTCCTCATATGACAAATCTGTCTGCAACTCCAAATCCTCATACTTCAAGACGCGATTCGTATCTGAAACGTACTTCCAAAGCATAGAAATGTGGAATACGTCATGAGCTCCCGATAATGACGGTGGAAGAGCCAATCTATAGGCCACATGCCCGATCCTTTCTAGGATCTCAAAAGGTCCTATGAATCTAGGGCTCAACTTGCCCTTTTTCCCAAACCTCCACACCCCTCGCAACGGTGAAACTTGCAGAAACACATGGTCCCCTACTTGGAACTCCATGTCCCTACGCTTAGGATCAACGTAGCTTTTCTGTCTGCTCTACGAAGCGAGCATTCAAGCTCGGATCTTCTCGATACCCTCATTTGTTCTCTAAACCATATCCGATCCCAAATACTTACTCTCACCCATTTCATCCCAATGAATGGGCAATCTAAACATCCTTCTATACAACATCTCATATGGAGCTACTCCAATTGTTGAACTGTTTTTGTATTTAAACTCAATCAAATAATTACTTAAAGACCCCTCAAAGTCTATCACACACGCCCTGAGCATGTCCTCCAATACCTGAACCATCCTCTCAGATTGTCCATCAATCTGAGGATGAAAGGTTGTACTGAACTTTAGTTGAGTCCCCATAGCCTTTTGCAAACTACCCCAAAACTTAGAGGTAAATATAGGATCTTGATTCGATACTATAGACTTGGGAACCCCATGGAGACGTACAATCTCCCTCACGTACAACTCCGCATACTGATCCATAGTGTAGGTCGTCTTCACTGGCAAAAAATGAGCTGACTTGATGTATCTGTCTACTATCACCTACACCGAGTCATGTAATCCCACTGTCCTGGGTACACCTCCCACAAAATTCATGGTAATGTCCTCACATTTCAACTCGGGAATACTCAAAGGCTGTAACAATCCCACTGGTTGCTGATGCTCAACCTTCACCTGCTGACAGGTCAAACACTTGGCCACGTACTCCACTACATCCTTCTTCATCCCAAGCCACCAATATAATGTCTGTAGATCATGATACATCTTTGTGGTGCCTGGATGGATTGAGTACGGTGTAGTATGAGATTCATCTAATATCTCTCGTCGAATACCCATATCTGTTGGGACACAAATTCGACCCTTATACCACATTAAACCTGTCTCTGAAATAGAGTAATCCTTAGCTATCCTAGCTAGGACATTCCCTCTAGTCTCCTGCAACTGCGCATCATCCATCTAACCTTCTCTTATCCTCTCCAGGAGGGTAGACTGAAAGGTAATATTGGCCAACCAGCCCACAACCAACTCTATCCTTACTCTAGTCATCTCCTCTGTCAACTCTCTCGATATCTGTGCTGGGCTAAACAACTGTCACGGGACCCTTTTGCTCAACGCGTCCGCCACTACATTGGCTTTCCCTGGGTGGTTAAGGACATCATAATCATAGTCCTTTACCAACTCTAGCCAACACCTTTGCCTCATATTTAGGTCCTTCTGGGTGAAGAAGTACTTCAAACTCTTATGATCGGTGTATCTCTTGCACTTTTCCCCATACAAGTAGTGTCGCCAAACTTTCAGTGTGAATACCACTGCTGCCAACTCTAGGTCATGGGTAGGGTACCGTTGCTCATACTCCTTCAACTTTCATGAGGCATAAGCAATAACCTTCTCATTCTGCATCAACACATTTCCCAATCCCAACCTCGATGCATCACAGTATACCACAAAACTCCTTCCCTCCGAAGGAAGACTCAATACATAGGTAGTAATCAGTCGTTGCTTCAATTCCTGGAAGCTATTCTCATACTTTTCTGACCAGGTGAACTTCAGATTCTTCCGTGTCAATTCTGTCATCGGTGAAGCAATCTTCGAGAACCTTTCCACGAACCGTCTATAATATCCTGCTAATCCAAGGAAGCTCCTAATCTCTGAGGCGTTCCTTGGCCTCGGCCAATCTCTCACTGCCTCTATCTTAGCTGGATCTACCTTAATCCCATCTTCACCAACAACATGTCCAAGGAATGTCACTTCTGGTAGTCAAAACTCACACTTCTTAAACTTGGCATACAACCGATGCTCTCTTAATCTTTGCAAGACCTTTTGGAGATGTTGTTCATGCTCTACCTCAGAACTAGAGTAAAATAAGATGTCGTCGATGAAGACAATCACAAACTGATCTAAGAAGTCCTTGAACACCCTGTTTATCAAAACCATGAATGCCGATGGGGCATTGGTCAAACCAAATGACATGACCAAGAACTCATAATGCCCATACCTCATTTGAAAGGCCGTCTTCGGTATATCCTCATCCTTGATCCTCAGCTGGTGATAACTAGATCGAAGATCAATCTTCGACATTAACATAAAAACTAAACTATAAAGTATAAAAACTAACATATATTCATAATTAAGGAGAAAAATAATAACCTTGGTTATTACAACAACAACAACAACAACAACAGCAACAACAACAACAACAACAACAACAACAATAATAATAATAATAACAATAATAATAATAAATATATAAATAAAAGTAAGCATACAACAAGATATTTAAACTTTGTCTTTAGCGCTTTAATAATTCCTTATACAATGAACGCAATCATAAAAAATAAAAAAAAAACTGGGGTAAAGGCATGCTCACGTAGGAGCATGTTGTACGGGTAGGGGAAAAAAACTCTTTACCACACAATCTCCCCAAAAAAGTTTTAAAATATATATTTTTTAATCATTACAAAAATATTGTGCGAAGTGTGATTATGTTTTCTAGTTAATTAATATGTATGTGCTACATTATATAATTTTGAGGTGTTGAATAATTAATTTCTATTTAATAATATTTAATGAGAATATTTATGTCAATTCACCAAAATAATATATTTAGTAATAATTATTCTAAAAAAATTAATTATTTATCACTTTAAAAATATATAATATATCACTTGTATATTATCTAATTTATAATTTTATATCAAGAAATATTTTTTTAATATTGCAATTTTACAAAGGGTACTTCTATTCACACTCCCTCTTTTTTCTCTTCACACATCTTCTTAATTAATTACTTATTTCTAAATATACCTTTATTATAAATTTACATAATTATTCTTACTAGTTATTTAACAAATAAAATTATATTTCTTCACTCACATTTTAACATATAGAATAAATAATAATTGTTAATTATATAAATTTTATAAACTTGAAAGTAAAAAATATTGTTATTTACTATTTTTTCATGAGGTTTGTTTTTTTCCTTTTATTTTGATATTATTTGTTCTTAATTTGTGTGTGTGTGACATTCTTATTTTGTGATTAATAGAATAAAAATTAGGTTTTGCAATTAAATTTTTTTATTATGGAGATATATCAATATTTTTCTTATTATTTTAATAAAGTATGGGGTATATAAATATTTTTTTTTAAAAGTTCTTTATTAAAGGGTAATTTTATATTAAGTGAAAATTAGGAAAGGGTGAAAAAAGATTTAAATATTTATTTTTTAAATTTAAGGAGGGGTATAATTAGAAAGGGGGTGATGAGAGGAAAAAATGAGTTATTTTTTAAATTGAGAGTATAAAAAATAGTTCTTTTAACAATAAATATTGGTGTTGATTTGATTTTTCGCCAATAGTATATTAAGAAATAAAATGGATAGATTAGTGCTGGATTATAAACCACAATGAAATAACAAGCATTCACTCAAAATCACATAACTTTTACATGGTTAAATGGTTAAAGTCCACTGTAACGCCCTAAACTCCAGGGACCGTTACGGTGTGCCTTATAAACAGTGTTAAACCCGCTAATCGAGTCATTTGGCCAAAATCGTGTATCTAAGTATGATTAGCGGTTTAGGGATTTTAAATTTCGGTTAAGATATAACGTTTCATTAGAACGTTTACTGTACATATTGGGATCCCAAAAATATAATTTAAAGGTCTATTACAAGAAAATATTTACAACCAACCGATCTAAGTGACAAAATAGGGTTTAACCCTAGTTCCTCTTTCAACCCTCGGTCGTGGTGGTCGAGCAGCCTCATATGTACACATAGTCACCTAAGCTCTCCAACTCAAGGATGGTCCAGCTTTCTTTTGCCTTTACCTGCACCACATAGCACCCGTGAGCTGAAGCCCAGCAAGAAAACTCAGTATGCTCATGAACAGTAATAACATGTCATTAAATTATAAGGCGCATGCCTAGCAAATATAGCCCTATTCAAGCAGGCAAATGAGTTCACGTAATGATGAATATAAAGCATCAAACAATGATCATAATAATCATCCCGGGCTTTTAGCCCTAAATAGAAGAGTGACAGTTGTAATAGTCACTAGGTGGGTTCCGTTCCCAATAGCCATGTGACGATAGAGTCACCGGGGCTTTGTAGATAAGTGATCATTTCACTAGCTTAAACAAGGTAGGTGTTTGATGAACTAGTCACCAAGATAACCTACCGCATGACCATAGAGTCACAACCATGGGATTCCTCTCCCTAGCCATGTGACAAACAGTTACCTAGGCCTTTGGCCCTGACTCTGAGTAACTAGTCCTAGACTAGTCAAGCGCTTATAATTTTCATCGACCTTCGGGTCGGTCCAGCATTAATGCTCCTAGAGTCATTCAATGTTGATATCGATTAGATCTATCTTCTGTCGGCCCTGCGTTCATGACGCTTATGCCGTTTTTGACTCTTAGGTCAGTGATACACGACTAGTGCCGACCCTGACTAGTCAGTGCCATACACAAGTAAGCAATGCTACCAAACATATATCATATGTCAAATATCCGAATATAAGGCATTCAACATGCTTACTTAACAATTGCTAGCATAATTAGGATCATGCATAAACACAGAGACTCAAGCTCTGAACAATCTCATATTCAATATTCATGGCATGCCCTAATCACATGTTTCTCGTGCAACACATGCATCACATTTAATCACTTGACATGCCTCAACAATAACCATGCATGTCACATTTAAACATCTAACATGCATCAAGAATAACCATGCATGTCATATACACACGGTGTAGTTTTCTTACCTCAAATTCGAGCGAGAAATAATAAAAGAACGACCCTTGAGAACGATCAACCTTTTAGTTCCTTAGCGGTGACCTAGTCATAACCAATTGGAATCCATTAATAAAGTAAATCAATAAGAGGTTCACAATCTAAAACACGCTTTCGGGATCAATCCCGCACTCTCGGGAATCTCAATCTACCCAAACGGGGTAAAGGAACCCATCCTCAAGCCTTAAAATTCATTTCGAGCCCTAAAGTAGGCTTGCTGGAAAATGGACCAGCGCTGCAGCCCTATTAAATGGTGCTGAGGCGCTATTTCAAGTCAGAGAGGCCCAGCTCTCTGCCCTGCCTAGCGTTGTTGCGCTAGGAATGGCCCTGCTGCGCCAATCGCAGACCAAAATCTTTATGGTTTCCTTCCTTGCAACTTCTCCTGAAAAAAAAAATCCTTCAAACCAGCCCCAAACATCACCCAAACATGCCACTCAACCCCTAAACTTCATACAGATCACAACCTCATCAAAACCCAATCAATCTTACTAAAAAGCTTTCATTAATTCTCACAACTTAACACCTCAAAATCCTCAACTGAAAAACCATAAGGAAAAATAGAGTATAGCTTATATTCATGGATGGATTCTTACCTCAAGTGGGATTTAGATCCTCGTCAATGGAAGAATCAAAGTTATAAGCCTCAAACCTTGCTCTCCTAACTTGGATCCTCAAAGGGAGTTTAAAAAAAACAAAGGAAGAAGAGGAGAAGAATAGGTACGGGAGAGAGAGATGAGGATGATGATGATGCTCTGTTTTTACAATTCCATAGCCTTTGAATGATACATATCCTTTGCCAAATGACCATATTGCCCCTAGGTCAATTAAATCCCTCTAAAGACTTCCAAGGGTAAAATCATCATTTCTTGTCTATCTCGTTAATTATAATTAACACCCTCCAATTCCCATTATTCTCAAATGCTAATAATTCATGTCCCGTTACCCTTTAATTCCCGGCAACGCTCTAATCATTAAATCACCCGAGACTCACCTCAAGCCCCGAAACTAACCCTGTTATGACTAGACCGATAACTTGCATTCCATGATCGTCTCATGCCGAATGGCTCGAGCCAATCCACATATAATGCGGTATTATTTATAATTCACCCACATGCATGAAAATACACAATCACGCCCTCAATGGGCCAAATTACCAAAATGCCCTTATAACAAAAATGTGGACCCATATGCATGCATTTATCATCATATAATAATATAATTCACATAACACATGCATATAATAATTTAATAACATAATAAATCAATTATGGCCCTCTCGACCTCCTAATCAAGGTCCTAAACCTTATTAGGAAATTTGGGGCATTACAACTATCCCCTCCTTATAGAAATTTCGTCCTCAAAATTTATCTGAACTGCCAGAATATCAATTCCGCACACTTGATCCCAGTTATTCAGGCCGCTTCCTCGACCTCACTGTTTCTGTGACATATCTTAACTCAAGGTATAACTTTAACCTTATTCTTTCTGTCTCATATTTGAACTGGCTATTCCTTACAGGATAACTGAGCCACAAATCCCCAGATTCTCATAACTCAACTCATGAGTTTCTTTTAACCCATGTCCTCTGCATGGAAATACATAATACACTGTATATTACTGACAGTGCCCAAAGACAAGGCCGATCCAAAGTCAACCTGACCAGTCCTATCCAAGACTCAAACTGTTATACTACTCTAGGGCTCAACTTGTCCTTAACTGCTCACCCTTTTTCCATGGTGATACTTAAAGGAAGATACAATCTTCTACTTGGAATTCCATGTTCCTACTTTTCAATTCAGTAACACTTTTCCATTTACTCTGAAAAGTGAGCATCCAAGCTCTAACCTCTAATAAACTCAATGGTTCCCTGAACTACCTCAGGATCCAGAATCAACAACTCACCCATCTCATTCCAATGAACGGGTGATAAACATTCTCAAACATACCTCATCTCATAAGGTACCTTTCCAATATTGGATAACTCTCTCTCTCTCTCTCTCTCTCTCTCTCTCTCTAATTTACCATCAGTCTGAGAATAATGAAGTGTACTGAATTCCATCTATATACTTATCGCTTTCCTTAACCCTTCCATGACCTGGAAGTAATAATAGGGTCTCCATCTGATAAAATAAACCTTGAATTCTCAATAAGGGCATACTATCTCTCTCACAAAGAGATTTGAATATTGATCAGCTGTGTTACTTGTCCTTACTGAGAGAAATGAACTCACTTCAAATACTGGTCCATAATGACCCCAAACCAATTCACGCTGACCCACTATCCTGGGCAGCCCCATCGTGAAACCCTTCGCGATGTTTCCTTATTTACATTATAAAATACTCAAAGGCTGCAATAGCCCCATTGATTTCTGATACTATGTCTTAACCTGCTAACAGGTTAAGAACTTTGCCACATATACCATTATGTCCCTCTCCATCTCAAGCAACCACTATAAAACTTCGAAACTCTGGTACACTGTCATGACGCCTGAATGAAGAGAATAAAGAGTAGCATGAGATTCATCTAGAATCTCCCAATTGATCCCAGTGTCCATCAGATTCCAAATCTGATCCTTATACCTCAATAAATTCATACCTGACACTGTATAACCTTTAGCTAATCCAACTAAGACTTCCCACTCAATCTTCCTATCTGTGGTTCACTTAATCGTCTTTCCTTTTGATCTTCTTTGAGATAATAATTGTAAGCATACAACTGGCCACCTGGCCCACTAGAAACTCTACTCTAGTTCTGGTCAGATCCTTTAACCAACATGTTGCATAAGCAATCCTTTTCCCTATCACTGAGGTGTCATAACCACCTACTAAGTGATTCTGATCTGCAAGAAGACTCAGAACTCTTCCCAAGGTGCACGAATATCTTGCCCATCCAAGGAAACTCTTGCCTACTGAGGCGATCCTTGACCTTGGCAACTCTCTGCAGAGAAAACACCACAATACCATCATCCAAGACGATCACAAATCCCATTCAAATAAACCTTTGAATGCTCTGTCCATCTGACTCAACAAGACAATTCAACATTAATCAAACTCTCGAATCATAACTCAGCACTTCCAGTGCCCTTATCAAATATAATAGTCTTCTGATCAACCTTCTCCCTAGTCTCTAACTGGTACTAACCAGATCCAAGATCCACCTTAGAGAATGCCATATTACTTAATAACTGAACCTTTAATTGTTACAACTCTGCTGAGCCATTCAATACAGTGTCTTAAATCTGATTCCATCCCTGGCACTAATCCAATCACCATTCTATTATCTTTGTAAATGTAATCCTGACAAATCCCCTGGAAATACATCCAGAAACTCACAGACTAGTCTATTCTGTCTTGATCCCACTGGCACAATCTAAGTGGCATCCACCACACTAGCTAAGAGTTCCATGCATCTCCTTGCAATAAAACCCTAGCTCTCAATACAGATGTCATGAGCATACAGAATCCATACATTGTGTCAACTGTCTCAAGGCTTCCCACTCTCAAACCCAAGAGTTACTATCCTTTCCTTACAATTTAGCATTGCCCCACACTTGGCTAACCAATCCAAATCCAGGATCATCTCAAAATCAATCTTATCGTATCAACCAATGAGTCCTTTCCACAATAATTCACCTCATCTCTTGAATCACCAATACAATAACACTTTCCCATCATAACATAAACATGAAATCTGCATAACAACTCTATGCTTCTCTAGAAACATCAAACAAAGAGACAGCATGGCACCAAAACCAATTAGGATAACTCAAAAATCAGAACTAGAAAACTGACCTGCCACCCCTGAGGAACTACTCAAGTATTGGACACGTGACTTCCTACAATTGGTGTCCGTTCGGGTTTCGAGGACTGAAACAACTGTCCTGTGAACATTTTGCCGCCGTATGGTTTATTTAATATTGACCCTTGGATGTCGAGCTAATCCAATCGGATGGTCCAGATTAATTTTCGTAGTTTACGTATAAATAGGGTGATCAGTGCTGAGACCTCACCACCTTTGTATTAAAAAAATTTCCCTTTCAAACACTCAATCTTTCCTTTTTCTTCTCCAGAATCCCCAAAAACTTTCATTGCCTCTCAGATTTTCAAAAGCTTTCAAGGAGCTTCATGTGGTTATATCGACATCTTCTCTAAATCAAACTTATTTTCTGTAAGTGTTTCATCACCTGGTTTGAAATTTTTTTATTCTTCAATTTCCAGTGAGTTTTTTACTTCGAAAAATGCTTGTTTTTCAGTATCATTAGACTATTTCTCAGTGCAAAAAAGAAATGGGCTTCGATTTAGGTCACACGAATAAAACGAAACTTGTTTAGAAATAAGATATTCATAAATCTGGGTAATTCTCTGGGTTGTTCTGGGAAAACCCTAATGGAGAAATGGTTTGAATACCTATTTAGGGTGTAGAAACTGAAAGGGTTTTAGGTTTAATCCTAATAATTACGCCTCATTGTCGTTAGTTGATTTGAATCATGGCGCCTCCCAAGAAGAATGGCACAAGCTCATCTACCCAAAACAAAGGCAAAGGCAAGCATGTCGCCTCTGATTCTCCCATCCCACACTTTGGTCTTGTGGTGGAGAGAGAGGTTGTCATCGACCCCAACATGTTTTTCAAGGTTGAGCATATAGTCTCGAGGATAGCAACTTAGGGGAAGGTGAACAAGATCCTGCTGAGTCATAATATCGAGATGGGAGCTGATGGTCTCATCGCCCGACTTGCACTTGGGGGGGAACGGAGCTATGCCCCCTTCCAAGATGACTACGATACTTGGAGTGATGAACACCTGAAGATCGATGCCTTCCTTCCATTGGACCAATATTTCGTAGATTTTCTTAACTACATTAAATTGCCCCCCTTTCAGCTCCCCCCAAATTCCTACAGGCTTTTGGCGGGATTAAAATATATGTTTCTGAGGCACGAGTGGGAGGTCCCTACTCCAGTAGATATCCTATAGTTCTTCTTCCTCAAGGCTAGTCTTCACCAGAATGGGCGAGGTGACAGATTTTATTACCTTACTCGATTTCCGAACTCCACTTCTGTCATCGAGTTTCCTACCCACCTAAATGACTATAAAGATTTACTCTTTATGTCGAATGGGTTCAAGAATTGTGATCATCGATACTTCAACCGTCCTCGTAAGTCTTCTATCTTTGTGAATTCAGCACACGAACTTTTATCACCATCAATTTTTTTTAATATGTGTTCTGATTAAATTTGCTCCTTGTGCATCTATATTCGCGAGGACGGAGCGATCTGAGACCTTCGAGAGTCAGTACGAGACTTTTTCTAGCCTTCGTCCCCAAGAAAAATACTATCGCCAAATCGTGAATGACTCCACCATGGTGGCATGCAAATTAATCAGCAAGGGTTAGACATTAGCTCTAAGGACCCGAGCTCCACTTCCCGTCATCCCCAAGCTCCCCTCTTCTCAAGGGGCCTCACCAGCCACCAAGGAGGGAAGATGTGGCACCGTTGGTGCGAAAAAGATGAACTCCTGAAGATATTCAAGGGCCCGATTATGAATGAGCTGCGTTTGGGGCAAGAACCAGCCCTTCCAGCCAAGGTAACCCATATCTCTTCAGAGAATTAGATCGGGTTGTTGCCAGGTATAGACTGATCCATTTTAACCCTAACCAGCTCGCTAACCATCACCCTACCAATCCAGACCTAAACATAACCCTTCTCCAATGTGTGGATCATTTGGTGGCACGCTATGATCATAACTATCCCAAAGGCACCGTTATAGTCGACAACACATTAAACTTTAGATTCACCATCTTTGAAGAGTATGGGACCAACCGTAGGACCTGGCCTTCCCTGCTCCAGGGTGCATTTGTTCCTGGGTTCAGGTAGTACGTAGATGAGTCCAGCCCCGGGGAAGGACTTGAACCCCCTAGGATCCAGGAGATCGTAGCCTTAGATTCCCCCTTCCCTCTGTTAATCCCAGAGTTGGAGGTTATGCCTAGCCCAGTCAATACACCTGACCTGATCGTAATAGATTCCTCCCCTAGCCGGAGGGTAGGTTCCTTGTTCTTTTTTCCTTTCCTTTATAATACCTTTGAAGCATTACTCCCGTGAATTAAATCCTTTAGCCGTTCTCTTTTCAGGTGTAGAGATCGAATTGCTAGGAGCTCCAGATTTAAGGAGTGCCTTCAGGGCCGGAGGGTCCAGAGCTGGGCCCGTGGTAAAAAGGCCCAGGGTGGCAAAGAAGGCCACCCCTAAGACAGGGGGTACTACAAAGTCACCTCCCAAGGGTCAAGGTGCAAGCACAGCTCGGGAAGAGCCAGTAAGAGAGCTTCCCCCAGCTCCGGTAACAACTGTCACTATCCAACAAGCTCCTCCTCCCCCTCCTTGACATATGCCTTCCTCACATCCCCAAGTGATTCAAACTAAGGCTCCCATCCAAAGTAAGATTCCCCTCATCCGAATACCGGTCGAGCCACACAATCTGGACAAGATCCCTAAGGATTTTCGGGGTATCGTGTACGAGAAGACAAGTCACATGGTGGGCCATGTGTACAAAGCTAGTCCTAGGGATCTAAGGGCCATGGAAGAGCGCAACTTGGAAGATGTCCTCGAATCTGCTATGGGGGTGAACCTCACCGTGAGTCCTTTTCCCACTTCTAACCTTTCCTCTTCTTTTTCTTTATTACATGTTTTTTTTTGTTGATTTGCTTCATTATTCTGCAGTCTGTCTTGGCTTAATACCAAAGCATAGCTCGTGTTAAAGCTAGGAGCGAGGAACTATGAGCTGTCTTAACTGCTTCCGAAGAGAATGAGCAGGTCGCCAAAGCTGCCCTGAGTGTTGCTCAAGAGAGTGAGCATGCTGCCAAAGCTGCTCTCATTTCTTCTCAAGAGGGCGAGCAGTCTGCGAAGGTTGCATTGTCCACCTCTCAGGCTCAGGTCGTGGAGATGAGTCACCGTGCTGATCAGCTTCAGGCCGAGAATGACGAACTCAAAGTGAAGCTGATCGAGGCCGAGGATAAGGCCAAGGAGGTAGATACAATGTCCTCGTCGAAAATGGAGGAGATACTTTACCATTCCTGGGTTTTTAACTAGGACGGGAACTTCTCCTTCATGCTGCCCGATCTGTGGGATCTGTATCTTGCTAAATTCAAGATACAATTTTCGCAGGAACCCTCGGAGACTGGTAAGGCTTCCAGAGCTATAGAGGGAGACAGTGAGGAAGTGACTTTGGTGGAGCGCACTTACAGAGCCTAATGACTTATTCAAGATTTTTGTTATTATTATTATTTTTTAATTTTCTATAACAATCCCTTAAGATTAAAACTATTGCCTTCAGGCTTAGCTCGAGGTTTCTTCTCCTCGATGTGATGATATTTATTTATTTTTATTTGAATATACATCTAACTTTTGATCTATTTGTCTTTCCTTTATTATTTTCTCATGTTTAAGAATCCTTAGACTCTTGTACATTTGAAATCTTAGGGATTGACTTTTAGATTGTAGACAGATTTTATCAACCTTGGTTGTATCCAAGATTTTGCTCGCTTATTTGCGTCATACATGTTAAGAATCAAGCCTTGGACCTGGTTATATCCAGAGTTTTTAATAACTTAATAGAATTATACCTGTTAGGACTCAAGCCTCGGACTTGGTTATATCCAGGGTTTTCAATAAACTTAATAGCATTATACCTGTTAAGATTCAGGCCTCGGACTTGGTTATATCCAGGGTTTTCAATAAACTTTTTTTAGGCTTAGTTCGCGCTAGGTATATTGAAAACTTGAGCTTTTAATAAGATGTTGAATAATCAATTTCTCCAAGATTTTAAGCTTCGGACCTGGTTATATCTAGGGTTTTAAATGATTTTTCAAACTTAGCTCGTGCTAGGTTTATTGAAAACTTGAGCTTTAAAAAGACGTTGAATAATCAATTTCTCCAAGCTTCTAAGTTTTTAATCTTATCCAAGTAAGCTTAATTTTCTCAAAAACTCACCTCGGTTATGTGCCCCCCAAGTAACCAGAACGTATAAACTTTCTTGGTTGCTTTTACAATGTGAGAGCATGAGCTTGCAATAATAAAACTAAGAAATGGTTATTCAATAATATATGTCATTTATTTGAAATGAATTTTATAAATAAGCCTTACATTGATAATAATTTTTTAAATGAAGAG
Organism: Humulus lupulus; assembly: GCF_963169125.1. Classification (NCBI taxonomy): domain Eukaryota; kingdom Viridiplantae; phylum Streptophyta; class Magnoliopsida; order Rosales; family Cannabaceae; genus Humulus; species Humulus lupulus. The sequence continues at coordinate 70,810,843 of NC_084794.1, read as the reverse complement.
CATTCCAGGTCTGTGGGACTATTTCTCCATTTAGTCGGGCTAGCTTAAAAGTTCCTTCGCGTAAGACCTCTACGATCTGGTACGGTCCTTCCCAGTTCGGGCCCAACACACCATCTTTGGGGTCTTTATTCGCCAAAAAGACCCTTCAAAGCACCAGATCTCCTAATCCGAGTCTGCGTCCCTTGACTTTTGAATTGAAAGAACGAGTTATCTTTCATTGATAATGGGCGAGCTGTAATTGTGATTCCTCTCATTTTTCTTCTATCAGATCGAGAGATGCACTAAGCAGCTCGTTATTCTGTTCTTGATCAAATGTCCTCTGCCTATGAGTAGCCACCATTGCTTCAATCAGAAGCATGGCCTCACTTTCGAAGGTTAGGGAAAAAAGGAGTATGCCCCGTTTAGGTTCCATGAGAAGTTCGGTAGGCCCAAAGTACTTGCGAGAGCTGCTCGGGCCATAATCCTTTGGCTTCATCCAACCTTTTCTTCAGGCTCGCCTTGAGGGTCTTATTTACAGCCTCGACCTGCCTATTGGCTTGTGGGTATGCTACCGACAAGAAACTCTTTGTTATGCCGAATCTTTCACAAAAGTCTGTGAAGAGATCACTATCGAACTGCGTCCCATTGTTTGATACAATCTTTTTAGGGAGTCCAAATCGACAGATGATATTACTTACCACAAAATCCAGGACTCTCTTCGAGGTGATGGTTGCTAAAGGTTCGACTTCTACCCACTTCGTGAAGTAATCAATTGCCACCACCACATATCGAACTCCTCCTTTCCCCATAGGTAGGGAACCTATTAGGTCAATTCCCCATGCTGCAAATGGTGACGGTTAGCTCGATTGGAGCAGCTTGGGCAACTATGGCAAAACACTGTCATTTGTTTCATTTCTGAACATACGAGATCAAATCTTTTGTTAAAGTCGGCCAGAAATAGCCCTGTCTCAGAACCTTTAGTGCTAAGTTTTGCCCCCTGCATGATCTCTACAAAAACCAAGGGGCAACGAATGATCTCGCCGATATAGGATTCCATCAACTATTACATACCGTGGAGCTTGATAAAGTAGTTTTCTTGCATCTTTTCTATCATCAGGTAACTTTCCAGTCGCGAGATATTCCATTATAAGGGTCATCCAGGTCGGTCTTATCTCAATCATTCTGACCTCCATCGTTTCTCCCGTTACACTTGGGCTTTCCAAGAACTCCACTGGTACTACATTCAATGTTTTAGCCTCTTTGGTGGTAGCAAGTCATGCCAAAGCATTAGCGTTAGAGTTTTGCTCGTTGGGTATATGTTCAATAGAGCTAAACTCAAATTCAGATTGTTCCTCCTTTACCTTAGCCAGGTAGGCCGCCATCTTGATGCCTCGAGCTTGATACTCTCCCAATATCTGATTTTCCATGAGTTGGGAATCACTATAGCATTGGATGGCTTTCGCCTTTATCTCTTTTGCCACCCTCAGCCCTGCCAGTAAGGCCTCATATTCTGCTTCGTTGTTGGATGCCTCAAATCCAAATCTAAGAGCTGTATGGAACTGATGTCTTTCAGGTGAGATTAAGATTATCCAAACTCCTGATCCATTCTTATTTGACGATCAATCAATGAATATTTTCCATAATTCTTGCACCAGCTCCCTCATGAGCTCGTCCTGAAAACCGGTGCATTTAGCCATAAAATCAGCAAGGGCTTGACTATTGATTAAAGTTCGTGGCATGTATAATATCTCGAATTGGCTAAGTTCGATGGCCCATTTTAAGAGGCGTCCCAACGTTTTAGGTTTTTGCAATACCTGCCTTAAAGGTTGGTTGGTTAAGACGTTGATAGAATGGGACTGGAAATATGGCCGGAGCTTTTTGGAAGCAAAAATTAGACAAAATGCCAGTAGCTCTATCAGTGGGTACCATGATTCAGCTCAGAAAAGCTCTTGCTTACATAGTACACTTGTTTCTGAACACAATTTTCTTCTCGAACTAACAAGACAATGACTGCATTCTCTGTCACGGCCAGATAAAGAAATAGAGACTCTCTAGATGTTGGTTTGGATAATACCGGGGGCTCAGCTAGATGCGTTTTCAGATTGTGGAATGCCTGTTCGCATTCTTCGGTCCACTCAAATTTCTTGTTTCCCATGAGCAAGTTGTAGAATGGCAGACACTTGTCAGTGGATTTCACAATGAAGCAATTTAAAGCTGCCACCCTTCCAGTTAGGCTTTGAACTCGACTTGGGTGAAGGCATGTCTAACAATGATCTAATTTTTTCAGGATTCACCTCTATTCCTCTTGTGTTGACTATGAACCCCATAAATTTTCCAAATGCCACCCCGAAAGTGCATTTCTGGGGATTTAGCTTTATGTCATATCTCCTTAAGATTCCAAAACATTCTTCCAAGTCGAATACATGGTTATTGGCAGTCTTTGACTTGACAAGCATGTCATTGACATAAACCTCCATGTTTCTCCCGATCTTGTTAGCGAACATTTTGTTGACCAAGCGTTGGTATCTAGCCCCGACATTTTTCAATCCGAACGACATAACTTTGTAAAAATATACGTTATTCTCGGTCATGAAACTGGTATGCTCTTGGTTTGCATGGTTCATCGCGATCTGGTTATATCCAGAGTACGCATCCATGAAGGACATTAGCTCGTGACTTGCCGTGGCGTCTACGAACTGGTCAATCCTTGGCAGTGGGAAACAGTCAGTGGGACAAGCCTTGTTTAAGTCGGAGAAGTCGACACAGGTTCTCCACTTCCCATTCGGCTTTGGGACCAGCACGGGATTTGCCACCCAGATTGGGTATTTTGCCTCTTGGATAAACCCGCATTTTAGCAACTGAGCTACTTCTTCCTCTAGTGCTTCAGCTTGGACTATTCCCAAAAGCCTCCATTTTCAGGATTTTGTAGGCATGTTCTTGTCTAAATTTAATGTGTGCATTATTATATTCGGATTGATTCCCACCATATCCTCATGCGACTAGGCGAAAACATCTAGGTTCTTCCGTAAGAAATTGACCAGCTCCTTCTTTCTTTTGTCTTCAAGATACTTTCCAATTTTTATGACTCTTGAAGCTTCTTTGGGGTTGATGTTCACTTCCTCGAGCTCTTCTATGGCTTTGAGCTCTAACCTGTCTTCGCCTATCCGTGGATCAATGTCGTCATGTTGGGCGACCTCACTATCCTCTTCTTGTTGAGGTTCTTCCGTCCCACAAGTGACTTCTACTTCTTGGGACTCCTCATCTCTGTCATTTATGACCTTTGCTTGCTGCCCGGGTTGTGACTTTACCCTCATAGAAATGCTATAGCATTCTTTCGCTGTGAGTTGATCACCTCTGACTGTGAATATCCTCAAAGTTTTGGGGAATTTCATTGCCAGGTGTCGGATCGATGTTATGGCTTCAAATTTCATCAGCACGGGTCGGCCCAAAATCGCATTGTATGTGGCTGGACAATCAATTACCACGAACTCGAGTATTTTGGAGACAGTTTGTGACTCTTCTCTCAATGTCACCACTAGTCTGATTATCCCTATGGTTGCCGTTCCTTCACCCGAAAACCCATATAAAGTCAACGAGCTCGCCTTCAAACCGGATATGGAAAGTCCCATTTTTTCTAGGGTGGACTTGAAAAGTAAATTTATGGAGTTTCCGTTATCCACCAACATTCTTTGGACCCTTTGATTTGCGAGCTACACGGTTACCACCAGCGGATCATTATGTGGGAATTGGACGTGGCTGGCATCTTCTTCCATGAAAATGATTGGTTGTTTTTCCAATCATCATTGTTTCGATAATCGTTGCCCCGGGACAAACTCCACCCCCTTATGAGCCTTCAACTTATTAATGTACCTCTTTTAGGCCCCGCTGCTCGTGCACGCCAAATGAGGTCCTCCCGCAATAGTGGTTTTATCTCCCCTACTATTGGTGGAGGATCGACCTGATTCGCCTGAGCTCCAGATTGGCCTATCAGAGCTTCTAGGACTGACTAAGAGTTATGCCCGTCAGGCTGATTGGGAACTACCCGATTTCGGGTGTAATGGCCAACAGTCCAATTCAGATGAGAGTCTCAATTTCATCCTTCAGCTGCCACCAATCATCAGTGTTATGACCGATGTCATTATGGAGTCGGTAGAATGTTGAAGGATCTCTCTTCTCCCTCTAGTTTCTTAAAGGTTCTGACTTCTTCCATGGTAGGCGATTAGAATTAGCCAGAAAGATACACTCTCAGGTATCCATTAGGTTGGTATATGTAGCATACATAGGCTTGAACTTCTCCACAGACTTATTTTTCCTTGTCCTGCTCTGGTCGCCCTCACCGTTCCCCTTCCTTTTGTTGTTCCCCCCTTGGTTATTCTCGGTAATGGCTTGAGCCATAGCTGCAACATCCATTACCGCTCCAACGAGTTGGACAGGGGTCTGGCTGGCTCCTGCGACAGAAGCTGGTGCCTCCTTCAGGTTTATCCATTCCTGAGCTCAGACCAAGAATTCATCTACGCTTTTAATTCCTTTTCTTTGGAGTTCTTGCCACAAGTCGCCCCCGAAGAGGATTCCCATTCTCATTTCCATGAGCTTGGAGTTGTCATCAGCGTCCCTAGCTCATGCAGCAACATTGGCAAATCTGCTCAGATATGCCTTCAGTGTCTCACTAGGTTTCTGTTTTACATTAGCCAATGAATCGGCCTCAACCCGAGCTCCCTGTGAAGCTCGGAATGCTTTTTTGAAATCAACGGAAAATTTCTTCCATGAGCTTATGGAATGCCTTTTGTATTGTTTAAACCACTGCCTGGCAGGCTCGACCAGAGTTGAAGGGAACAAGATACACCTTAGATCGAGCCCGACATTGTGGGCCATCATCATGGTGTTAAACATTCTGAGGTGATCAGACAGATCTCCATCTCCATCAAACTTCAACATGTGTGCAATCCTGAAACCTATAGGATATGTTGCCGCTGCAATGTTTGGAGCAAAAGGTTCGAGCTCCTCATCTGAGTCGCAATTATCCTTTTTCTTTCTGGACAAGAGTCTTTTCATTTTCTCTTCTATTAGAGCCAGTCTCTCAAGGGTTTGGTCTCTAGTCCCTAGGTTAGTTGGGGGCTGTTCAACAACTCCCATCCTATTATACAAGTTTGATGGGTTATTGTCCCTTCAAGCTCGAGCCTGGTTATGTGGGACATTCCCGTTGTCGCGTACCATGGACGGACCTCCCGCATGTCGAGTATATCTAATATCCTCATTCCGAGCTGGATACCTTCTCTGTGAGTTCAGATGATCGCGCAGGTCGGGCTGTGCATCATATTGGGGGCTTTGTGCTGAACTCAAATGATTTCTTAGGTCGCTCTCGGACCTGCCTCCACGATGGATTTCAGTCCAATAACTTCTTTTTGCGAAGATTATAGCTCACGGTTGAGATCGAGGACCTGGATTCTCAACATGCGTTCGTGGGATAGAAGTATTTGCGGACGGGGGAGGATTTCTCCTACTGTCCCCACAAACTGGAATATCTCGTTGAGGACGAGGTGGTGTTGGATGTCTTACAGGTGACAGAGGATGCCTTATTGGTGAGGCTATCCTTGTTCCATCAGGATGGACTAAATTAGCTTGCCTTGGTTCTACTCCAACATCCTTAGTTCTCTATGCCTAGTGCTCTGATCGTGATATAGAGGGATTTGCTGGAGCATTGTGCCTTCGTGAGCTTGTCCCAACCCCTCATTGCAGATTGTTATGTGCATTTATGGGAATCTGTGAAGAAGGCACCAAGCTTGGGGTCACAGTTCTAACTGACCGACGGACATGCTGATGATCCCTGTGATGATCAATGGGCCGAGTATTCTTGTGATTTCGCCCTGAAGGCACAGAACTCGATTGGCAGTTCTGACAGATCGACTCAGTTTAGGGTGGTTATTCCTGTGGGACTTATGAGACCCACTTTGTCTCTTTTCGACATTAACGTTGGTTACAAGAGGGGGTAATCAAGCCAAGACCTTCTCAATTTGCCTGTTTTCCCTATCGAGATGGCTCCTCAACTGGATGTTTTCCATCTCGACGGCAGTCAGGTACCCTGGATTAGGATTTGGTGGTAGAGACGCCGAACTCCTAGTATCGTCATGACCCGCTGGTTGTTTTCCCGGACATTGTTGAACATCCGAGCCCCTTTCATTGGGAACAACGGTATGAAGGGCCTCTTGCCCACCAGGCTGTTCTGTCTCATTATCATGCATTGAACGAGTGACCACCATGATGAAAGTTGAATGGAACTTATGAAGCACTAATTTACTCTCAATGAAAGCACCAAACTGTTGACACAATTTTTCTCCAACAGTATATTAAGAAATAAAATGGGTAGATTAGTGCTAGATTATAAACCATAATGAAATAACAAGCATTCACTCAAAAGTACAAAACTTTTACGTGGTTCAGTGGTTAAAGTCCACCTAGTAAACAAGTCAATATTATTAATGTTTCTCCCTCTATTTCTGCAGAGTTTCGGTAATACAAAAAATGATCCCCCTTCCCTATCCAACATTCCTAGTATTTATAGGAGAATTCCATGGACAGGTTTCGGTCACTGCATAAATAAATTGTGTAATTATATATATGGTATATAATTAATACAGATTATTCCCATTTACATTGGGATATGATTTGATAACAAAATAAATACGGTCTTGCTATCTGGGATAATAAATGAAAGATATATGATACCGCCTGGCTATTAATGAGGGCACAAAGAATTCTTGAATCTCCTGGGACCCTTCAGTATGTGTTATATCTAGGTCCTCACGAGCTGAATATCTCACCTGAGCTCGTGCTTGTCAACTATCTGACTCCAAGATCGGAGTAGGTTCAGAACGCCTAAAGTTGTGTCTGACCATTATGAGTCTCGAACTTGATTATTACCTTAAGTGTTGGTTAGATAATGACTTGTATACCGTGTACGAACTAGATTAAACCTCGAGCTGCTCACATGGTTAATAACCAAATATTCTACTTGGTTATTTTTCCATGTATTCACTTGCCATCTGTACTCGAGCTAAGTAATTGAACTCGTGCTAAATTTAGGGTACAACAATTGGGATAATACAAAATTAAAGGTCCCTTTTGATAATTTTAAATTTTACTTTGGACCCTCTATTTTAATAAATTATAAAAGGATCCCTCTGATTATTAAAATTGTGACCTGGACACAATTTTAGTTAAATTTTGTTCAAGAAAGACTAAAATGCCTTCAGTTTTTACAAATTTATTATTTAATTTATATCTAGTTATTTAAATAATTAAAAAAACATTTAAAAAAATTAATAAAATGTTTAAGTAAAAGAGTTTTATTACATTAAACTTAAACTCTAAGTAAAAATCAGATGAACAAAACAAGAATTAGAATAAATATTAAAAAAATTAAAATTAACTTTATACATGTGTTTTTAAGATAATCCATGGTGTTTTTGAATTTACCACTTCATTCATAATCAAATCTAAGCCAAAAAAAGTTTAATTGAACTTAAAATTAAATTTGATTTTAGATTTTCAAAATGAATAATTATTAAAAACTGAGGATATTTTAGTCTTTTTTGAAAAAAAACTTGACCAATATCGTGTGTATGAGACCATCTTTTTACAATTTTAATAATTAGAGGGGGCCATTTTTTCCTATTTTTAATAATAAGATGGGCTATTTTCCTAAAATAGAAGTTTTAAAGTGGAATTTAGCCTTAACAGATGGGATCATTTTTGTATTATATTATTTATAGAGGTGGAATTTATTTTTAATTTAGTAAACTATTTATTTTAGAAGGTGTTCTTGAATATATTTTTAAAAAAAATATGAGAGGTTTATTTAGAAAATGGCATGAGGAGAAAAGAAAAAGAATGTTCAACACACTATCTAAAAATAAAGTTGCAAATTGGAACTATATATCCATCCACATGCTACATACAATCTATGGTCAAATTATTCACAATTGCAAGGTTTTAGTATTAAGCAAAGATGCGTGTGGTGCGGCTATTGTGGAGGAGGTCTTCAAGAATTCTATGGCAAATTTCCCTGAGGTTGGGGAAAACATCTCTTTGGCTGCGTGTGAGAGTAATCCTGGTGCTAAATAGTCTGATTCGAAAGGGAGTGAGAAGATTGCGAATGAGAATGATTTTCAAAATTTGGCCAAAGACAAATGGGCCCAATTTCGGGCAGTGATGCCAAACCAAGGGGGCACTCGTCTGAAGTATGAGGAACCACTATGCCGTGAAGGTCAACTGATTGCTCAGGTTGATTTGGAGGAGATAGAAGTTGAAGCATCCTTTTGGAATGCTGTTGTGGTTTGTATTGTCCTTGGAGCTAATCCCCCTTTTGCTGTGTTTGAGGGATTTATCAACAGAATTTGGGGAAAATTGGGTATTGAATGGATTGCAAGAATGAATGCAGGATATACTCTTGTGAAATTTAGGGATGAAGCTACACGTGATATGGTGTTGGAAGCTGGAGTTGTCCATTTTGATAGGAACCAGTAATCTTGAGGCCGTGGTCTACTGGTCTAGATACCATGAGGTTAGTGAAATATGTTCCTGTATGGGTTAGAATGCCTGGTCTTGGGTTGCAGTATTGGGGTGTTAATTGTTTGAGTGCCCTAGTGAGTACCATAGGTAATCCTATGCTTGTTGATAAAGTTACTAAAGAAAGGTCAATGGTGAAATTTGCAAGGGTGTTAGTGGATGTTGAAATAACAGATGATTTTCCTAAATCCATTCATTTTCTGAATGAACGAGGCCAGTTGATGGAACAAATGCTGGAATTCGAATGGTTGCCTACTCAGTGTAAAGGATGCAAAGTACTAGGTCACTCTGAGGCATTTTGTAATAAAAAACAGGGAATGGTTTGGAGGAAAAAAGAAGATGTTGACGCCGTTTTTCGTCAACAGTGAAAGGAGAGCACGTAAACAATAACTGATAATGGCCAATTAAAATATAATAACACAAACACACGATTTTTACGTGGTTCAGCAGTTAAATCTGCCTAGTCCACGAGTCTCTGTTATTAAACTCAAGATTATCTCTGAAAATTCTTAAGCATGAATTCTTCAGAGTTTTCTCTCAAGCTTCAGAATTTCCATCCCTTACAATGGTGCATGACCTCTCTATTTATAGAGAAGGCTGCAGAATACTATCCCACATATTTTGGGTAGTTACTCTTTTTGCGTAAATAAAATAAATGGCTTTAAATGCCTATAATCAAATATAAAAGGAAACGTCCCCTGAAGACCAGGGGACGTATAACTGACCAAATAATATCCCACGATTCTAGGGGATTTACAGTAATATATGAGGATTACATCTCGTATGGACAACACTTATAAATATTCAAGGTTTTTATCATATATCTCCAAGGCCTTAGCTTCCCAGGTTTTTCGTCAGCTTTCGAGCAAGAGACATCTACCGAGGTCACATGGCTTTCGAGATCGTATGTGCGTCGAGCTCAGGACCCCTGATCCGAGGTCATCCCTGAGGATGGATGCATCTCCGGAGCTACCTTTCGAGGTCATGAACACTTCGAGGTCACCATATTCGAGGTCGTCTATGTCTTGCAGGCTCGATATTTAGTCCTGGAGCATACTCTAAACCTTACGAGTCCAATTGTTTGTGAATCCAACTTTCGAGGTCACATTTAACATGGCTCGAAAACTGGGTACAACATCTTGCCCCCTCAAAAGTATTTGTTCAAATCCTAAGAGAAGGAAACTTTTGAACTACTTTCCTCGGGAACCATACCGTCATACGCTTTTTGAAAATGGACACGCGTCAGCTAGGCATTGCTCACTTTTGGTACTTGAGTACCTTGGAAACATGTCCACGATCATCTGTCTACCACCTTTTCGGCGCCATCTTGTCATTGATCCCCATCCGTTGGATCTAGCAAGGATTTCATTCAACGCCCCAGATTAATCCCCCTCTTTCCATCTATATATACGAGACCCCACTCTTCATCTTCTTTTTTATCTTCGTTTTCCAAAAGCAAGAAAAGAAGAAAAAACGAAACCAGAGACCTTCCTACAAAATTTCTATTCTGTGCATGTTTTCTCAGCCAAAGAAACAAAGAAACCTTGGTTTGTTCGAGTCTGTGAGTTCTTATTTGCAACCTCTTCTTCGATCGACAATCTCTCTGCAATCGCCATTATTGTGTAAGTATGCAATCTTTGTTTTTCATTTTGTCAGTTTTTGTTCATGTTGTTCTTGCTGTGTCTGTGTATGTACTAGTTTACATTCTTAGCATAATGCGATAGGAGACTTCTATCCGATAGGCTCTTGTGCTTTTTTAGACTCCCAACATAGAATTTACATCACTGGTTCATATCCAGTTTTGATGTTTGAACAAGATTCCTGTTTTCTGGGTTTTAAAATTTTAAGAGATGTTTCTTGTACACCAAGATTTCGGGTAAAAAACATTGGCCTTGACAAATGCACGAAACCCAAGGCTGCCTTTCCTGGTTAACCACCACTCTTTTTTCCCTTGATTTTCGGGATTTTCAAAAAATTATCCACTCTCCTTCCTTTCTCGTGGAACACACGTCCTGACTCTTTAATAAGGGCCTTAATATATAGCTTGTTTTGTTCCTAAACCCCGAGCTTGTAACTTCGAGCTCGCAACTCTTGCATGCATGGCCCTCACCATTTTTTCTTTCTCGCTAGATGTCACAGAATTAGGAAAGACGGTGGGGGTCGTTGCTGGCAATCCCTTACGAGCCAAAAACTCCGAGCCCAGAATCGTTGTTCGCCTATAATCAACGTCGGATAAGGGAGTACGAGCTTGCGCGTGAGCAAGAGGATATTCGAGCTCATTACCGCCGCCAGATAGACGAGGTCATAGAGGGGAAGAGGAGAGTTCTTTGGGAGGCCCTCTATCCAGAATCCAATTCAGGACCTAGGCCGATTCCCCTCGACCCTGCACTAAAGGTCACTGTCGCATACCATCCAGGAGAGCTCCAATTTTCACTAATGGGGGAACCTTCTTCCTCGCAGCCGAGGAGAGAAATGTTTGAGGCCGAGCACTATTGGAGCTCAGTTACCACAACTAGTCAGATAACTGAAATCCTAGCTTTCCACGGCCTTAGCCTGTCAGGCTCCTTGAAGTGTCGAGCTCCGGCCAACCATGAACGAAGCTGTTTCTCCCCTGGGGGCCATGACGCCAGGTTGAAGTACGCGGCGTGGAGCCAGGAACACATGAGGGCGGGAGCACTGTTGCCCTTGAAGTCTTTTTTCAAGGACTTCACGGATTTCGTTGGGTTGGCCCCGTTCCAACTCAACACCAATTCTTACAGGGTGCTGTCTGCCCTGAGGTCCTTATACCACGAGATGGGGTGGAAAGGACCTTCGCCTCAAGAGATCTTGTATCTCTTTTGTCTGAAAAGTAACCCCTCCCGAGCTCGGGGAGGGGATGGCTTTTATTATCTCTCGAGCTATCCCAAGGAGAAGAAGGTCTTTGAAGATCTTCCCAATCATCCGCCTGATTTCAAAAGGGCCTTCTTCTGGACAGACGGTCTGTCCCCGTCTCGACACTACTCGTTCAGGCGGATTCGTAAGTATTCTCGTTATCTTTATTTCTGTGCTCGAGATTTTAGCTCTTAGATCTGTACTTAGTAGAAATATGTCTTGTCTTTCAGCCAATTTTCAGCGTCCCACTCATGACGAGACAATGAAGGAGCATAGAGAGACCCTCCTCCAACTCCCCCATGGCAGGAGGTCTCTATTATACCTTTTACACAAGGATAGGCTCCGAAAGTGCGGACTTTTGGGGGAGGGCCAGTCCACCTCTGACTGGTCCAATAAAAAGTATGAACTTTGGGAGCAGGTGCCTCTGCCCACAGGCGTCCTCCCTTCGAGGAGAGAGGCAAGGCCCCTACTTCCAGTCCGTAGGAGGAGTCCGCCATCGGGGAACGAGGCCAATGACGAAGCCTCGAGCCCAGATTCAGATGAAGGTAAAGCCCTCCATACCTTGAGAATGTGGTCCCCCACTCTACTAAAGCATAAGCCCAATAGGTTAGTCTCATGCCCACATGATAGATACTACTTATACATATGGAGTTGGGTAGACGACTGTGTTCATAGGTTTGATAGTGGGCTCGGGAAGTACGACACCATGTATACTACGGACGAGGTGTGGAATGGGATAGCTGTTCAGTACGGGACCAACGATTATAGGGACCTTTCGAGGTTATCACCCACCTATAGGGAAGGTCCTCCCCCTGCTTCTTCTGAAGATGGGGGAATTTCATGGTCCCCGAGCTCTAGTTCGGGGAAGAGTTCCAGTTAGGTATTTTCTTTACCTGGTTTTCTTCTCTCTTTCCAAACTTATTATCATTGTCTAACTTAGATTGGAACTGCGCAGGTGCCATGGATCCCGATCTCGACGCTGTGCTTTTTAGCGATGGGGAAGCCGGAGCTCAGAAGAGCAAACGTCCGAGAATACCACGGAGGTCCGACCGACCATCCAAGATTCCCAGACGCCACGAGACGACCCCAATGACCCAAAATACTACGAGCACAACCACGGAACCGACTGTCCAGGTTGATGCGTCTGGCTCGACCGCGCCCCTCTCGCTTCCTCCGACCGATACTCAAATAACAGTCGGTTGGCCCCCGAAGAAACCTTCTGTCTCCAAGGTCCAACTGCCAACGGCCCGACCTCATATCGAGGAGTTCGTGCTTGATGGCACTGCTGGGACCCAAGGGGCTATGCTCAGCTCGGATGTCCTCTCTCGAGTGGGTCAGAGCTTTTCAGGCTTCGGCGCCGACCATTGGGACCTCGTGCACAAGGCCTTGGACTGAAATACTCTTTACGACAAGAGTATCGAGCTTACTGTCGCGGTAACCTTCGCAACTCTCCTTTAAATGTTTGTACCTCAGCTCGCGATCTAATTCGTTCTTTGTATTTCAGGCCCTTGTCGTCTCAGCACAACTTAACCATAAGCTGACCAACGAGGTGCACATGAGCATGTCTCTGGCTCAAAATTCGAAGGATCTCAAGCTTAAGATGGCTGACGAACTCAAGGACTCGAAGTCTGAACTTGAAAAAATGAAGACCCGTCTCGAGGAGCTGGAGAAGACGAATGTCGAGCTTGAGCAGGCAAAGACTTGTCTTGAGAAGGCTAGTGCCAAGCTCAAAGAGGAGAAATCTGCCACCTTCGACATCATGGAGAGCGAGAAGGCCCGCCTCCTGGACGAGTATAAGGAGCAGAAGGAGAAAGCGGTCGACCAAGCCATGTACAAACTTTGGGCTGATAATGCTGACCTCGATACCAGCTTCCTGGGCCCTCTCGAGGCCACATATGTTGAGCGGTGGAATGCCCGTCTTGAGGCAAGTGAAGCTGCTCAAGAGGCTGTTCAGAAGGATAGTCATGCTATTCGTCCTGGGGGGTCCGATGCTACTGATGCTGAGAAGGCCAAGGAGACTCATCTTCCTTAAATCTGATCTCGAGGAAATCATTTATTGGGGCTGCGTCCCCTTATTTTTATAACTATTTTAATTTATGCCCACGGGGCTGATACAATTTCTTTAAATATTACTTATATATGCTTTACATTTCTTGGCTCGAAATATTTTGCACATTTTTTATGGATGAATCATTTATGTTTATTTATTCATACAAACATATTGTGGATTTAGGTTCGAAGCTCAATGCATTCATGCACAGTTTGTTCAAATTATCCGCTTCCAACCTCGTTATTTTTCAAAATCAGATATTACTTTAACCATGAACCCAAAAGTACTTATATGGTATGTAATGTGAATGATTTGGTTATATCTTTTTTGCTTAGTCACTTTTCCTCATCCTCAGTTTTCATTCCAAGGTTAAGAGTTCGAAACTATTTTCCTTTAAGACATTCCAGCCTCGATCTGGACTTATCCCGAAGTAGGTTTAGGTTCCTACTTATCGTCGATTAGTTTTTTGGCTGGTTTGTTCCAAACCTGTTGAGTTTACACATTTGGTTAATTCCAAACGTTTTCTGCTTTTGATCATTCGGTTATGTCCGAACTATCTAAGCTCGAGCATCTGGTTATATCCAAATGCTTCATGTATTTTTTATTTTTTAAGCTGATGGTATATATACCAATGATGCCCCCTTAATATCCTATGAGTGTGACCATAGGTTATTAAATTAAGAGAGATTGCAAAAATAAAAAATAAAAAGAGATAATATACTGACTGAAATAAATCTTTATTTGATGGTAATCAAAAGGCAAACAAACTAATACAAATAGAAACTCATGGCTATAGGCAACACTTTTCCTACACTACTGATAGTAAGGTCTAAGGTGTTCGCCATTCCATGCTCGTGGTACTAGGCTCCCGTCCAATCTCGCAAGTTTGTACACACCAGGACGGATGATTGACTCTATCTGGTACGGTCCTTCCCAGTTCGGCCCGAGTACTCCAGCTGCCAGATCTCGAGTTGCCAAGAATACACGTATCAACACTAGGTCTCCCATTCCGAACTTTCGATCTCGAACCCTCTTGTTGAAATATCTGGTAGTTCGTTGCTGGTAGGCAGCATTTCTCAGCTGAGCCTCTTCTCTTTTTTCTTCAATCAAGTCTAGGGTTTCTTCGAGCTGAGTGTGGTTTGAACTTTGATCGTAAATCTGAGTTCGGATCGTTGAGATTTCTACCTCAATAGGCAACATTGCCTCGCAGCCATATGCTAGAGAGAACGGGGTATGTCCTGTTGAGGTTCGAGCTGTGGTCTTGTATCCCCAAAGGACTTGGGGCAATTCTTCGGGCCACCGTCCCTTTGCTTCCTCCAACTTTTTCTTTAAAGAACTTTTGAGAGTTTTGTTCACACCTTCGACCTGGCCATTCGCTTGAGGGTGAGCCACTGATGAAAAACTCTTTATTATGCCATTATTTTCACAAAAGTTGGTGAACAAGTCGCAATTGAACTGGGTTCCGTTGTCGGATACGATCTTCCTCGGCACTCCGTATCGGCACACGATGCTCTTTACAACGAAATCAAGGATCTTCTTTGAGGTTATAGTTGCCAATGGTTCAGCCTCCGTCCATTTTGTGAAGTAATCCACAGCGACTACAGTATATTTCACTCTGCCTTTGCCAGTTGGGAGAGAGCCTATGAGGTCGATGCCCCATACTGCGAAAGGCCATGGGGATGTCAACATGGTTAGCTCGGATGGTGGGGCTCGGTGTATCGTGGTGAATCTCTGGCATTTGTCGCATTTATTCACATACTCAAAAGAATCTGTTTTAATGGTTGGCCAGAAATATCCCTGGCGTATGATCTTCTTGGACAGGCTATGCCCCCCGGTATGATCTCCGTAGAACCCTTCATGAATTTCTTCAATGATTTTCTTAGCTTCGGGAGGGGTTACGCATCTAAGTAACGGCATGGAATACCCCCTTCGGTATAGCCTTCCATCCAGAATTGTGTAACGGGGAAGTTGATACATCAACTTTCGAGCCTGATTCCGATCTTTTGGAAGAGTTCCATTTTCGAGATAATCAACTATTGGGGTCATCCAGGTCGGATCTGTTTCGATCATACGCACATCTTCCTCTTCTGGCTTGTTAATGCTAGGTGCTGATAGGTGTTCTATGGGTACAGCATTCAGCTCTTCATTTTCGGCGGATGTGGCGATTCGAGCTAAGGCATCTGCATTTGAGTTCCGTTCTCGGGTAACCTGTTAGATTGCATAAAACTCGAAATACTCCAATGCAGATTTTGCCTTCTCCAGATAAGCTGCCATTCTAGTGCCACGAGCCTGGTATTCTCCTAGGATTTGATTAACCACGAGCTGGGAGTCACTGTAGCAATGTATAGCTTTAGCTTTGAGCTCCTTTACTATACAAAGTCCCGTGAGTAAAGCCTCGTATTCGGCCTCGTTATTCGATGCTTTAAAGCCAAATCTTAGGGCAGAATGAAATCTACTTCCTGCGGGGGTAATCAAAATGACCCCTGCCCCTGCTCCATTTTCTTTTGACGAACCGTCGACGTAAAGTTTCCACAGCTCGTGGGCCATGGTTATTACCTCGTCGTCGGCTATACTCGTACATTCCACTATAAAGTCCGCCAATGCCTGTGCCTTAATGATCGTTCTTGGGTGGTAGGTGATCTCGAACTGTCCAAGCTCAACAACCCATTTAATAAGTCGACCTGAAACTTCTGGTTTAGACAGGACTTGCCTAAGTGGTTGATCAGTCAGCACATGGATGGGATGTGCCTGAAAGTAGGGGCGGAGCTTACGGGATGAATGAATTAGACTGAGAGCGAGTTTCTCCATCAATGGATATCTTGACTCTGCCCCCAGTAATCTTTTACTGATGTAGTAAACGGGTCTTTGCACCCTCTCTTTTTCTCGGACGAGCACTGCACTTATCGCGTGTTCGGTAGTTGAAAGGTATAGGTACAGTATTTCCCCCGTTTCAGGTTTTAACATGATGGGTGGTTCCGCTAGGTGATTTTTGAGCTCCTGAAAGGCCAGCTCGCATTCCTCTGTCCATTCAAACTTCTTACCTCCTCTCAATAAGTTGAAAAATGGAAGACCACGATCCGTAGATTTCGAGATGAATCTGCTTAGGGCTGCCATCCTGCCAGTCAAACTTTGGACATCTTTGTACCTTCGAGGTGAGGGCATGTCAATCAGGGCCTTGATCTTGTCGGGGTTAGCCTCGATCCCACGATAGTTCACAATAAAGCCCAGAAATTTTCCTGAAGATATCCCGAAAGTGCACTTCTGAGGATTTAGCTTCATGTTATACTTCCTGAGCACGCTGAAGCACTCTTCGAGGTCATCAACATGGTTCTTGTTGAGTTGGGACTTTACAAGCATGTCATCAACATAAACCTCCATGTTGTTCCCTATTTGTTCTGAAAACATCATGTTTACGAGCCGCTGGTATGTGGCTCCAGCATTCTTGAGCCCGAATGGCATGACATTATAGCAATATAGCCCTTTATCTGTGATGAAGCTCGTATGTTCTTGGTCGGGGGCATGCATGGGAATCTGGTTATATCCAGAATAGGCATCCATGAACGACATCAGGCCGTGCCCCGCCGTGGCATCCACAAGCTGGTCAATCCTTGGTAACGAAAAACAGTCTTTTGGGCAAGCTTTGTTGAGATCTGAGTAGTCAATATAGGTTCTCCACGTCCCATAGGGCTTTGGGACAAACACCAGATTGGCTACCCAGTCAGGGTAAAAGGCATCCCTAATGAATCAGTTCTCCTTCAACCTGTCAACCTCCTCCTTTAGCGCCTTCTTTCTGTCTTCGTCCAGCTGTCTTCGCTTTTGTTGCTTTGGGGGAAAGCTTTTGTCTATGTTTAGAGCGTGGCTTGCTACATTCGGGCTTATCCCTACCATGTCTGAGTGTGACCACGCGAATACATCCTGGTTTTTCTTCAAAAAACAAATTAATTGCTATTTTGCCTCGTCTTGGAGGTGTTTTCCGACCTTCACTTTCTTCGAGGGATCAGTTTCCTCGAGCTGAATTTCTTCGAGCTCCTCTAAAGGTTCGAGGTCAACTTTCTCCTCAATCCTCGGATCAATCTCCTCGTCAATTTCTAAAACTGTTCCTTCTTTGTTTTGTATGATAACGAGTGCTTGAGCGTTTATTTGTTTCTTTCCCCTCAAGGAGATGCTATAGCATTCCCTCCCTGCCAATTGGACTCCTTTTAATGTCCCGACTCTACTAGGGGTCGGGAACTTAAGGGCCAGATGCCTTACTGATGAAACTGCCCCCAGCCCGACCAGGGCGGGTCTCCCGAGCAACACATTGTAGGCAGATGGTAAGTCTACTACCACGAACTCCATTATATTGGTCACCGAGACTGGATAGTCTCCCAAGGTAATGGGGAGCTCAATGGATCCCATACAGGCAGTTCCTTCTCCTGAAAAGCCGTACAAAGTAGTCGCACATGCTTTCAGGTCGCGAAGGGAGAGTCCCATCTTCTCGAGGGTTGCTTTATAAAGGATGTTGACTGAGCTCTTATTATCTATGAGAACTCGGTGGACCCTTTTATTGGCCAGCTGAAGAGTAATGACCAGCGGATGATGATGAGGGAACTAAACATGGGAGGCGTCTTCCTCGGTGAAGGTTATTGGTTGTGTTTCAATCCTCTAGCTTTTTGGTGCCTTAGGTTCGGGTTCATAAGAAGACCCGTCCCCTGTCTTCAACTCGTTAACATACCTCTTTTGGGCATTCCTACCCCCTCCTGCGAGGTGAGGCCCTCCCGAGATGGTTATTACATCCTCTCCATCAATCGGCGGGGGCCTGTCCTCTTCCCGAGCTCGGGAGTTATTGTTTTGCGTCGTCGGGGGTGCAGCTACTCTCTGGCTCGCGGACGTCTGACCACTACTCTATTTTTTGACATATTGCCGGAAGTAACCTCTCGAGATCAACCCTTCGATCTCGTCCTTCAATTGTCGACATTCATCTGTTGTATGCCCGGTGTCTCTGTGGAACCGGCAATATTTACTAGAGTCCCTCTTGGATTTTTGATTCCTCATCGGGTCCGGGCGCCTAAAGGGGACCTGGTTTTCATTAGCCAGGTATATGTTCTCCTGAGACTCATTGAGCTCGGTGTATACCCTATACACGGAGAAGTACCTCTCAACTGTCTTTTTCTTTCCTCCCTCAGCTTCGGGGTTACTTCCTTCGTTCTTTTTTCTCTTGGAGGGGTTCTCCGTGGTAGGCTTTGGAGCTGCTGGGTCCGCTGAGGTTGAGGCAGAGTTGATGTTTATCATTGTAGTTTTGGACTGGAAAGTCACTTTGAGCGTCGACCTCGCTTCCTCTACATTGAAGAACCTCTGCGCTCGTCTGTTGAACTCGGTTATTGACCTTATCGGTTTCCCTTGCATGTCTTCCCAAAGGGCACTTCTCGGTAATACACTAGCTCGGATAGCCATTAGGTGCCCACTGTCATCTACATCCCGAGCTCGGGCGACTTCCAGATTGAATCTTGTTAGGTAACTTTTTAGTGTTTCGCCCGGCTGTTGTCGAACGTTAGTTAAGGTGGATGCTTCTGATCTGACCCCCATCATTGCTCTGAACTGCTTCTTAAAGTCTTTATACAACTGCTCCTAAGAAGTTATTGAGTGTCTCTTATATTTTTTTAACCAACTTTTGGCAGGCCTTGCCAATGATGTTGGAAACAACATGCACCTGAGCTCGTAACCCACATTAATGGCTCTCATGATAGTGTTGAACGTGCTCAGGTGACTACACGGGTCGGTCTTTCCTTCAAACGTTGGGACGTGAGGGATCCGAAACCCTTGAGGAAATTGAGTGTTGGAAATATGGGGAGCAAACGGCTCGAGCTCCTCTTCAGAGTTCTCATATCGACCATTTCCTCGTTCATTCTTTAAAAGCCTAAAGGCTCTTTCGAGCTGATCGATTCTTTCTTGGACTGAGTCAGTAGGAGGTACTGTCTGGAATTGGCTGTCATCGATCACAATCCCAGGCTCGCGTCTCTGCAAGGGATCTCTACGCCTATTCAATCGATCCCTCAGGTCTGGATTTGTTTGATCTCCATTACCCCGACTCTGGTTCAGATGATTTCGCAGGTTGAGACAATTCTTGCGGCTTCCAGTTTTATTACGACCTCGGTCATGTTTACTGACGGACCTGGTATCTCCGTACTTATCACTGGTAAAACTCATTGCTCGGTTATTTCGTGATGGATTCTTCCCATGTCGCCTCGTCTCCGCAGTGCGAGACCGGGACATTTGACTTTTCTCAGATGGAGCGCCTCTCCGCTCCTGGAAAGTCTCCTTGTTTTCTTGTCTTTCCCCCGTACGCCATTCATCCTGACCTCGAACGGGCTGAGCGTTCCTGCGGGGGGGCGAAGGATATCTTATGGGTGACGGAGGGAACCGTATAGGCGACGGTGGCTGCCACCCTTGTCGCGGCCTAGAGGGTCCAGAATTTGCCCGAGATGGGTCAGTCGCATTCGGTGCGCTCCCAGGTACCTGAGTCCGAGCCTCTGCAGGGGTTCGGTTATTCTCAGCTCCCGCAGGCACTTCCACAGGAGGGTTAGCCGGGGCCAGAGCCCGAGTACTCCTCTGAGGCCAAGGTGGAGCGGATGGCTCTGCTGGTGCCGGAGGTTGAGTCGGCCTCCTTGTGGCAGCATCCTTTCGTGGACGCCCGCGGGGCCTCCGGGGAGGAACATGCACGTCCCTTAGAGGAGGGACTTGGTTTTCGCGCGGAGGTGGGGGCTGAGCCACATGCGCCTCTGCGGCTATCCTTATCAACTCCTCATTCCGTTTGTTGGCCTCTGCCAACAACTTCTTCAGTTGCCGGTTTTCAAGTTCCACAATAGGACGTACCGCTCAAAATTGTAGTACATATCCTCATCTCTTGGTGGAGGAGGTGGTCCCCGGGAATCAGAAGACCCACTTCTCTCTTCAACATCCGGATTCTCCATTGGCTGTTTTCCAGGACGTCTTGGGTAATTTTCTTCAGGTGTGTTCTGATTGTTTGTGGCCATGATTTTCTCAGGGATGAATGCTTAAGGCTCTCAATGAAAGCACCAAACTGTTGACGCCATTTTTCGTCAACAGTGAAAGGAGAGCACGTAAACAATAACTGACAATGGCCAATTAAAATATAACAACACAAACACACGATTTTTACGTGGTTCAGCAGTTAAATCTGCCTAGTCCACGAGTCTCTCAAGCTTATCTCAAGATTATCTCTGAAAATTCTTAAGCATGAATTCTTCAGAGTTTTCTCTCAAGCTTCAGAATTTCCATCCCTTACAATGGTGCATGACCTCTCTATTTATAGAGAAGGCTGCAAAATACTATCCCACATATTTTGGGTAGTTACTCTTTTTGCATAAATAAAATAAATGGTTTTAAATGCCTATAATCAAATATAAAAGGAAACGTCCCCTGAAGACCAGGGGACGTATAACTGACAAAATAATATCCCACGATTCTAGGGGATTTATAGTAATAAATGAGGATTACATCTCGTATGGACAACACTTATAGATATTCAAGGTTTTTATCATATATCTCCAAGGACTTAGCTTCCTAGGTTTTTCGTCAGCTTTCGAGCTAGAGACATCTCCCGAGGTCACATGGCTTTCGAGATCGTATGTGCGTCGAGCTCGGGACCCCTGATCTAAGGTCATCCTTGAGGATGGATGTGTCTCCGGAGCTACCTTTCAAGGTCATGAACACTTCGAGGTCACCATATTCGAGGTCGTCTATGTCTTGCAGGCTCGATATTTAGTCCTGGAGCATACTCTAAACCTTACGAGTCCAATTGTTTGTGAATCCAACTTTCGAGGTCACATTTAACATGGCTAAAAACTGGGTACAAAGAAGAGAAATCTAGAACTCAGTAGGCTGGAGAAGTTCTTGTTCGGAAAACCACTGAACCACATTTTGTCTCAGTTCAAAAGGGCACCGATGGTGGGTTAGTCTCAAAGGATACTCAAGAAGCTGTTGCTAAGGAGGTGTGTGATACCAAAGAAGGGCATGATTCAGGTTGGCTCACTCCTAAACGAGTTGGGAGTGTTAAATAATTAGCTCCTGCGACTCAGAATCAAATGAAAAATTCTTATAGTGCTTTGCAAGATAGAATAATGGAGGTCACGAATTTGGGATTATCTACAACAAACATTTTCCATGGAGGATTGCAACATACTTAGTTGGAATGTCAGGGGTCTTAATAAAAGGGAGAAGCAGAGATCTCTTCATACTTTTTGTTGTTTAAATAACATTGGTATAGGAGCGTTTCTTGAAACCAAGCTTCAGGGTAATAAATTAGAGGAGATGATGTCAAATAATTTTGTTGGTTGGAATTTTTATTTTGGCCCAACTAGTGAAGGAAGACTTCTGCTGGTTTGGAAGTCTAATATTGTGTCTGTTGAGGTTTTACAGGACAGTGATCAGTTTATTCACTCTCGAGTTAAAGATTTGGGATAAGGTAAAGAGTTTTGTCTGTCTTTTGTTTATGGGAGGAATACGGTGGAGGAAAGATTTCAGTTATGGCAAGATTGAATGGACTAAACTTTCCAGTTAAACCATGGCTTTTGGATGGGGATTTTAATTCTGCTTTTCATTTTGATGACTTTTTGGTGGTCGTGCTGTTACTGATATAAAAATGGCTGATGCTCAGAGGTGGCGGGCTAATGGTATGGTTGATGAACTTCGCACTAGTGGTTCCCATTTTACATGGTCGAATAAACAAGCTGCCGAGGCCAGAATTTATTCCAAATTGGATCGAATTTTTAAAAATGAAGCTTGGATGGATCTATACCCTCATTTTGAAGCATGTGTCAATTGGGACGTGTTATCTGACCACTGTTTTTGTATTATTAAGTCCATAACAGTAGTAAATTCAGGAATTAAATCATTCAGATATTTCAATATGTGGGCTGAACATGATGGTTTTAGGGATATTGTGATGCAAAGCTGGTCTAAACCGATTGGAGCTCATGGTCTAGAGCCAATCCTGAGGAAATTGGTTAGACTTAAACATGTTCTTCACCTGTTTAACAGAAGGGAAATTGGTGATGTTGTTCACAAGTATACAATAGCTAAGGACCAATACCAATATGCCCAATGTCAGCTTCAAAAAGACCCTCATTCAGCTGATCTTCAAAGGGAGGAGAGGCCTTGTTTTGAGGTTTTTTCTAGCCAATCTAGATATTATGAAAGCTTTCTTAGACAAAGAAACAAAATTAACTGGCTTCGATTCGATGATGATAACACATTCTATTTTCATGCGTGTTTAAAACAGAGGAAGTCTACTAATCGTATCACCTCATTTATAGATGATGCTGGGCAGATCAATAATAGATTTAAGGATGTAATGTCTCATTTTTTGAATCATTTTCGAAGCATTATGGGCAGTCATAGTTTAGCCTCTGAGGCTATTTAGAAAGAGTGTTTTATTCATGGAGGAATATTGTCTTTGGATCAGCAACTGAGCTTGATGAAACCTTTCACCAAGAAGGATGTGGAAGCTGCAATGTTCAGTATTAACTCAATTAAAAGCCCGGGTTCTGATTGATATGATTCGGGTTTTTTTTAAGTGATGTGGAAAGACTTAGGAGAGGAAATTTATGCTGCCATCTTGGGGGTTTTTTGATCATGGTGTGCTGCCAGCTGAGATGAATAATACAACCCTATCTCTTATTCTGAAAGTTGAGACACCTACTAAGGCTGAGGAGTATAGGCCTATAGCATGTTGTAATACTCTTTATAAGTGTATTTCGAAAATGCTATGTGGTAGATTGACTAAGATTCTTCCTCTGTTAATTAATCAACATCAAGGAGCTTTTGTCAAAGATAGATTGTTGGCTCACAACATTCTCATCTTCCAGGATATTATTAAAGGCTACAAAAGGAAAAACATCTCCCCTAGATGTGTGATGAAGATTGACCTTAGCAAAGCGTATGATACCATAGATTGACAGTTTTTGGAGGACATTTTGAGAGCCTACTATTTTCCCAGCAGATTTATTCGATGGATTATGATCTGTTTGAAGGGCACCTCTTACTCTATTATGATGAATGGTAGAATTCAAGGGAGTTTTCTTGGTAGAAAAGGCTTAAGACAAGGGGACCCTATCTCTCCTTTTTTTTTTGTGCTTGTCATGGAATACCTTACTCGTCTTCTTATTCAAGCTTCTCATAGAAAGGACTTCAGATTTCATCCTAACTGTAAAAAGCTGAAGCATGTTAGCCCAGGTTTTGTTGATGACTTGGTGCTGTTTTGTAAGGGATTTCCTAGTTTGGTTCAAGTTTTAAAAGAGTGCTTCACTTCATTTAGTCTTGCTTCTGGTTTGATAGCCAATATGGCTAAGTCTCAGGTTTATTTTGGGGGTTTAACAAAGGAGGATATGAAGAGTATTTTGGCTATGCTTCAATTTTATGAAGGGTCATTTCCATTAAGATATCTTGGGATTCCTCTCCGGCCTACTAAATGGAAACCTGGAGACTGTGCCTTAATAGTAAAAAAGATTCACCTCAGGCTTCGCTCATGGTCTAGCTGTCATCTTTCATTTGTTGGTCAAGCACAACTTATCCATTCAGTGTTATTGGGTATAAGAACTTTCTGGATGAGCATATTTCTTCTTCCCAATAGTGTCATTTGTGAGATTGACCATTTATGTAGAAAGTTTTTATGGGGATCTGTAGACAGCAATTGAAACAGAAATAAAATGCATCTAACTGCTTGGGACCAGGTCTGTTTGCCAAAGAGTTTAGGTGGTATTGGGTTTAAGGAAGGGTCCAAATGGAGCAAAGTGTTGTTAGCCAAATATATTTGGCCTCTTTCCTCTAAACAAGATATACTTTGGGTGAAATGGGTGGATGCTCTTTACCTCAAAGGGCAGAATTTTTGGGAGCACAAAACTAAGAATGATGTGAGCTAGTACTGGAGAAAGATGGTTAATTTGAAATCTATGTTCTCTTTTGGTGATTTGGAGGCTGCGGTTAAGAACAACAAGCTTAATCTGAGACTTCTCTATACTAAGCTACTGAATAAAGAGAGGCTTCACTTTGCTAATGTAGTCTGGTGTAAGCTGGCTTTGCCCAAACACATATTTATGTTATGGCAAGCTATTCTTGGTCACTTACTCACTCGAGACAATCTTGTTCATTGCCATATCAAGCTTGATTCTTTATTGTGTCCGGTCTGTGAGCTGGAGCAAGAAACTCATGATCATCTATTTTTTGAATGTATCTTTTCTCATCAAGTTGGATTAAAAGTGGCTTCTTGGCTGGGAGATGACATTTGGCCGACCAAGTTTGAGGACTGGTCCAATTGGATGGTAGGGAGACCGAAAGGTCTCAAGAAAAATCTTGCAGCAGCAGCTCTTGCGGCTACAGTCTATGTGATTTGGTGTAATTGTAATGCTTGTATTTTTAGATATACTGATATGACAGTAGCTAGTGCAGATCATTTAATAAAATCTTGGTGAAAGCTAGAATTTTAAGTCTTCCTAGGAAAAATCTTGGGAAAAAAGATCAGGCTGTTGTAGAGATGATGGACCAGTTATAATGGTTTTGTCTATTGGTGCTCCATTTGAGCTTGTGTTGTAACTGTTTTGTTGTGATTCAATATATTCCCTTTTCATCAAAAAAAAAAAAAAGAAGACGCGTGTGGTGCTTTTCTTGACCAATATTTTGAGCACCTTTATTGGGACACAAAAGTTTGAATAATGAATATTTATATAAGCTTCTTGGAGCTGCAAGTAAAAATAAGGTGATCCAAAAGTTAAACTTTATTAGCATCAGCAAGGAAATGAAGGTTCTACATGTATTTTTCTCTTAACAAAATTGATCTTGCTTAGCTTATTGTGACACCAAACAAATTGATCTGTCGTTATCCTTGACATGTTTAGAACTCTACACACTAATCTCATATCTACTTGAGAAAAGAAGTAAAGGTGATCTGAGCCATCACCTTGGTGCTTTTGGAATTTCTTTAGTATGTAATGCCCCCTCCTCAACAACTCCTTAATTTTCTTCTCTTTCTGTACATGATTTAAAAACACAATACAAAACACTTTAACAAAACAAACTATTCACTTCTCATTCTCATACCAAATATTAAGTAAAAACTAAATTACCTTTCGAAGCTCTGTTTGAACAGATACTAAAAGATCAGAATTTGCAGGGTCTTGAAGCTCTACTTCTATTCCTCCTCTACGATGCTTTGGATCTAAATTCTGAGCATACTTATCACCCTTATGAATCTCGAGATGGTTCTTATTGACTATTCCAAAATCTCTAATACCATGTCACTTGTAATTGCATCACTATCTTTTCCTTTTCTTCTTGCTCTTTTTCTTTCTTTTGAGTCTTCTACATTATGTTTAAATGTCATTCTAACACCACTTAAAAGGAAAACATTAACATTTAAAAACTTGGGAAAATCTATTAGTTGGGATCAAACAATGGAAGAAAATGCTTTTGTATTGAATCAGTCAAGCAAAAGGAGTGAGTGATACAAGAGACCCGAGAATAGCTTTATAGACTAGCTCAAGTGGGTCTGTTTGTGTAATGCCCTGGTTAGCCAAGACCATCACAATGTGTACTTTAAATAGTGTTTAACTCGCTAAACGAGTCATTAGGTCATAAACGTGCATCTAAGTGTTGTTAATGGGCCAGAGTGAAGATCTCGGTCAAAAGGAATATATATATTTTATTTAAAAATATTAAACTGTACATGGGATCCCATAAAAGTGTTTACAAAGTTGTTTTCATCCAAAATGGTCATTACAGTTCAAAAGTTACAATCCGCCGACCTATGTGGCAACAATAAGGTTAAATCCTAGTTCCCCTGAGAAACACCTTGGCCGTGGTGGTCAAGCGGCCGCATATGTACACGTCACCACCTAAGCTCTCCACTCAAGGTTGGGTAAGCTTTTCTTTCCCTTTATCTGTACCACATAGCACCCGTGAGCCAAGGCTCAGCAAGAAAACTTATTACTGCATGTATTCAATATAAATAAATGATCATGTAATCATTTTGGGGCTTTAGCCCTAATCAGATTATGACTAGCAAGTCAATCATGGGGTCCTGCACCCTGAATAGATAACTAATGAGTCATTCTAGGGTTCTGCGCCCTTAATAGATGACTAATGAGTCTCTTTGGGGTCCTGCACCCTGAATAGATGACTAATGAGGCATCCTGGGGTCATGCACCCTGAATAGATGACTAATGAGGCATTCTGGGATCATGCACTGTGAATAGTTGACTAATGAGTCTCTCTAGGGTCCTGCGCCATAAGCCATGTGACTATAAAGTCACATGAACCTTTTTGGTCCTGGCTCTGAGTAACTAGTCATAGACTAGCCAAGCGCTTTAGTTTTCTTCGACCAATAGGTCGATTAAGCATTTAATGCTCATGTTGATTAGATCTAATCATTTTGGCCTATGGTCAGAATGCTAATGTCGTTCTTGACTCATAAGTCAATTCCATATGACCAGCGCTAAGTACTATTGTCGATCATGACTGATAAGTCAGAGCTTCCCGACTAGTACTAAACACCATTGCCGTTTCTGACTAATAAGTCAGTGCCATTCACAAGTAAGCAACGGTGCTAGGAATTTACAATGCAACCAATGTCCATATATAGAGCACTCAACATGCCTCATCAATAATCATGTATGTTGTAATGCCCCAAATTTCCTAATAAGGTTTAAGGACCTTGATTAGGAGGCCGGGAGGGCCATAATTGATTTATTATGATATTTAATGACTACATGCATGTTTATGTGAATTGTATTATTATATGATGGTGAATGCATGCATATGGGCTCATATTTATAATGCAAGGGCATTTTGGTAATTTGACCACAGTAGGCGTAAATGTATATTTTGGGTGCATGGTTGAGATTAATTAATATAGCCACATTATAGGGTGGATTGTTTCGAACTTTTCGACATGAGACGATCATGAGATGCAGGTTTTCGGTCTAGTCATAACGGAAATAAGTTCGGGGCTCAGGGTGAGTTTCGGGATGATATTGATGATTTTAGCGTTACCGGGGATTTTAGGGTAACGGGATATGAATTATTGGTGTTTGAGGATATTGAGATTAGCGGGATTTGGGAAGCGTTAATTATGATTAACGGGATAAGCGGAAAGTACCAATTTTACCCCTAAAATAGCTTAAGAGGCTTTAGATGACACAAAGGCAATTTGGTCATTTTAGGGGTGGATATATGTGACTTAGGTGACTGTAGAAGGTGGTAGATTTAAACAGAACAAAAATAGAGATTTGCTTCTTCCTTTCTCGTACATCATCTTCTTCACTTCTCCTTTGAGGGTTTTGAGTTCTTGGTGGAGATTCAAGCTAGGGGAAACTAAAGGCTGGGTTGGAGACTGGGTTTAGCTTGTAAGGGAGGTCCAAGACCAGTTTCAAGGTGAGTTTTAGCCTTTGGTTTCAGGTGTTGCTCTGTTTTTCTTATAGTTCTCAGCTCTAGAATTTGATGTGGGAAGTTGGAATCAATGGGAGTTTTTGGTGTGTGTGTGATTGGGTTTTGGTGAGGAGGTGATGTAGGTGAGGTTTAGGGGTTGAATTGGATGTTTTGGTAAGGTTTGGGATGTGTTTGGAAGGTTGGTTTCAAGAGGAATCGCAAGAATGGAGTTTCAGTGCAGCTGCTGGTCTGAAGCTGGCGCCCCAGCGCCAGCCCTAGCACCCCAGCGCTACTCAGGGTAGAGAGCAGCCCTCTCTATTTCTGGGACAGCACCCCAGCGCTGGTGGGTGGGGCCTAGGCGCTAGGCCAGTTTCAGGAGGTGTTGATTTTAGGGTTCGGGATGGTTTTTAAGGCTCGGGGGTTGGTTCCTTTGCCCCTTTTGAGTAGTTTGAGAGTCCCGAGAGTGGGGGATTGGTCCCGGGAGTGTGGTTTAGTTTGTAAACCATTCATTGATTTGTTTTATTAATGGTTTCTAATTGGTTATGACTAGGTGACCGCTAAAGGACTAAAAGTTGATCGTTCTCAAAGGTCGTTTCTTTTATTAATTCTCGCTCGAACCCAAGGTAAGAAAACTGCACCCTATGTATATGTGACATGCATGGCTATTATGGATGCATGTTGGATGTTTAAATGTAAACATTGATAGCATAATGAATGCTTGGCAAGCTTTCCCATTTGTATATGATTATTATTGAGGCATGCTGGATGATTAAGTGTGATGCATGTGATACACGAGAAACATGTGATTAGGGCATGCCATGAGTGATGAATATGAGATTGGCCAGAGCTTGAGTCTCTGAGTTTATGCATGATCATGATTATGCTAGCAACTGTTTAGTAAGCATGCTGAATGCCCTACTCTTGGATAACTGGCATATGATACATATTGATAGCATTGCTTACCTGTGCATGGTACTGGCTAATTAGTCAGATTTGGCAAAGGTGCTAGTATCAACTGTGAAGTTGTGACTCATTAGTCAGGTTCGGCAGTGGTA
Source organism: Humulus lupulus (assembly GCF_963169125.1). NCBI lineage: Eukaryota > Viridiplantae > Streptophyta > Magnoliopsida > Rosales > Cannabaceae > Humulus > Humulus lupulus. The sequence continues at coordinate 70,781,905 of NC_084794.1, read as the reverse complement.
CTGGGCACTGGTCACATTGCACTGACTCATCAATCAGAATTGGTAAAGGTGTTGGTATCAGCTGTGAAGCTGTGACTTATGAGTCAGGTTCGGCAGTGGTACTGGGCACTGGTCACGTTGCACTGACTCATCAGTCAGAACTGGCAAAGGTGTTGGTATCAGCTGTGAAGCTGTGATTATGGGTCAGGTTCGGTAATGATACTGGACACTGGTCACATAGCGCTGACTGATTAGTCAGAACGGTCTTAGCGTGGTTCACGCAAGCCAACGGAGATCAGATATAATCGACCATCAGCATTGAATGACTCAAAGAGCATTAATGCCCAACCGACCTTGAGGGTCGATGAATGAAATAAGTGCTTGGAGGCTAGCGGCTTACCTAGCAGCCACTCTCCCTCTTGAATCATATGGTGTTCACTCATTGGTTTGGAAGCTTTATGCTCCGTGTGATTATAATGATAATCATTTGATAATGCTTATGAATAGTGTTATATTTTCTTGCTGGGCTTCGGCTCACGGGTGCTGTGTGGTGCAGGTAAAGGAAAAAGGAAGCTAGACCATGCTTGAGTTGGAGGGCTTAGGTGATGACGTGTACATATGCAGCTGCTCGTCCGTCACGGCCGAGGTTTAAAGTGGAACTAGGGTTAAACCCTGTTTTGCCGCTTAGAACGGTCTGTTGTAAATATTTTCTGTAATAAACTCTGAAATTTATATTTTCGGGATCCCAATGTATATATTAAACGTTCTAGTGAAACGTTACACCCTAACCAAAATATTTAATCCCTAAACCGCTAATCATACTTAGTTGCATGATTTTGGCCAAATGACTCGATTAGCGAGTTTAGCACTGTTTACAAGGCACACCGTAACGGTCTCGGGAGTTAGGGCGTTACATATGTCACATACTGGGTGCAGTTTTCTTACCTCAGGTTCGAGCTTAAAATAAATAAAGAACGACCCTTGAGAATGATCATGTCCTTAGGCCCTTAGCAGTCACCTAATCATAACCAAATATGAAATCCCATCAATAAAATGAGTAATAAAAGGTTCATGGACTAAAACCCAGCTCCCGGGACCACGAATCCTACTAAAATGGTTAGTAGATTCGATCTCGAGCCTTGAGATACTCCTAAAACTACACAAAAACCCAACCTAGAACAAAGAGGACAAACGAGCCGCGACCTGCCTCCCAAGGGCCGCAGCGCGCCCCCAAGACAGAGAACCCCATGTCTAGGTGCCAGGGGCGAGCTGCGACTTGCCCATGAGGATCGCGGCGCACCTGCCAGACAGAGCCCAGGGGATGCTCTGAGGTTCATTCAAGTCGCGACTTGCATGAAATCGGTCGCGACTTGACCCCGTGAATCCAGCGCCCGTACATTTTCTTCACTTCTAACTCAGCCAAAACTCATCAAATAAAACTCCAATATCATAACCAAACCTTAATACAACATTATCACCTTTCTAACATCAAAACCCAAGCTTTATACCACTTGAAATTATTACCAAATACACAACTCCAAAATCAAACTATCATGCTTACAAACCACTTTAAAAACAGAGTAAAACCTTGAAATTTCAAGCTGAAAACCTGACCTCAAATATGAATTGAACCCCTTTCAGCTGCTGATCACTATCCTAAACTCTCAAGCCTTAAATCTCCCAATTGAATCCCCTAGTTTGCTTCAAAAATCCAATGGAAAGAGAGAGAGAGAAAGATGATCGAGAGTGATGAGAAGAGAACTCTGTTTTTGCTTGTGTCCTTCTACAACCTTCATTGGCTGAACTTATCTAATCGTCTAAATGACCAAATTGCCCCTAGGGACATTTAAACCTTCAAAGCTAAGCAAGGGCAAAATTGTCATTTCCCACCTATCCCGTTAATCATAATTAACGTCCTCCAATTCCCGTTACTCCCAATATCCCCAAATAATTAATAAATCATGTCCCATTACTCGCTCATTCTCGGTAATGTACTAAACATCAAATTACCCCTAGGCTTACCCCGAGCTCGGTAATTAACCTCGTTATGACCAAACCGCTAACTTGCCTTCTAGGATCGTCTTATGCCGAATAGCTCAAACATATTTACATAACAATGTGGTCTCACCCATATATCACATACATGCACATAAGTATACAAATATGCCCTTAACGGGTCAAAATTACGAAAATGCCCTTATAATAAGAAGTGGGCCCACATGCATGCAATTATCATCATATAATAATATAACTCACATAATCATGCATATAATCACATAATTTCATATTAAATCAATTATGACCCTCCTGGCCCTCTAATCCAGGCACTAAGCCATATTAGAGAATTTGGGACATTACAGTTTCTTACAAGAGAGTCATGTGACTCAATCACAATTGATTACAACAAGACTAACTGTTATATTATTTCATATAATATAATATTAGATTAAATAATGTGACAAAATGTGATTTTTCACACCTTGTAACATATTATTGAGAGTCACAAAATTGGACACATGTGTGTGCCCAAATGTGACATATTTTTGAGTTACAAAATCAGTTACAAATTTGTAACTCCCAAATATTACCCAATAATGTGTATATTATATGTTACATATTTGAGATTGTATTTCATAAAGCCATAATGAAATATGGCTGTTGGAGATATGATTTTAACCCGAATAATGTGTTTTGGGAGTTACAAAATCATTTGGGAGGGTTTGGAATCGTTTGGAAAAACAACACATTTTCAAGTGCTGAAACTGGGCTATGGCCGCGGCCACTAAATGATGGTGGCCGCGGCCTGGGGGACAGAGAGCAGTGGCCGTGGCCACTGATGTCTCTGGCCACGGCCACAGGTGCATTTTAGGCCAATTTTTCAGTTTTTTTCCAAATGTGTTGAACGGTTCCAATAACCCAAATAACTCACAAATCTCAATTTTAATTCCATATTAATCCAATTAAACATTGGTAACATCCATGGGGGTTGGTGGAATTTGAAATCCAAAGGGTATCTCAAACTCTATAAAAGGAGCCTAATGCTCACTTGTAAGACACACTATTTTCCATCCACAAAGCACTTGGCTGGAAAATACACCATAGAGGCTTGATAATTCCAGAGAGCTATTTCCTAGAGAGATCCCTTAGTGCTTAGAGAATAGGGGGAAATAAGCTTTTGGACAAAGGTCTTGAACCTTGTTCAAGTTGGTGATCCCCACTACTCTACACTTTGGTTGTGTGAGAGTTTTTTTGTGTTTTCATTCTTTTGTTCCTCTTGTTCTTCTTATTTACTTGTATTATTATAGTATTGATTTTGTAATCTTCTTCTTCTACATCTTTCTATTTACTTGTATTTTGAGCAATTGAGTTGTAATATTTATTTAATCAATTATCTTGTCCATTGTATGTTTGCATAGAGTTGTATTTTGGTTTTTCATATTTCCAGTGAGCAATAACATATATTCTCTAACAATCAAAAGCTTAGTTTCCTTTTCAATGGAATGAGAAACCATGGAGATCATATGAGGATCCAACTTTGAAAAGATGGTAAGATAAGGTAATGTTCTTCTTTGGTTTTCTTAGAAGATCTAATAGTTTTCATATAGTGATAGAAATGAGAAGAAGAAAAATTTATAAATGAGGTTCATTGTTTTCTAATCTCCTTTGTTTTTCAAATATAGTGGTTAGATTAGAAGATAATTTAATATCGTGAGATTTTGTTATATGTGATTAATATGTAAATAATCTAGTAGAATATTGGGTAAAATGCTAGCATGTCATAGAATTGTCCTATTTTGTGTTAATGGGAAATTATTAGAATGACAACTATATGAGTTTTATATGACATGTATAAATATATTAATTTTGTGAATCAATAGAAATGTGAAATCATATGTGTATGATATTTGTAATTCATGTTCTCATATTAATAAAGAGCCATATTAGTATGACATTAGTCATGTATGTTGACATCAATGTGAAATTATATTGAAATATAATCATGCAAACATTTGTGAGATGGTAATATGTTTATCCTATATTATTGCAATGTGATGAGTTACCATTTATTTGGTAAATAAAAGGAATTATTTGAGAAATGAAATTTCCCATTTAAGTGTTTACCATCTCACTTTATGAGATAAGAAAAGATGAAACTAAGGGGGGTTACATCTTTTAATGGTTGTGTCTTGCCATTGCAAGAAAAATGGATCAAAGTGGATTAAAAAAAAAATTATGGGATGACATATTGACTCAATAGACTTATAGTCTAAAGAATGGTCAAAAGAGAAAAAAATTTAGAATTATTTAGTGACAACAATTCTCAAATATTCAATGTCTCAATGAGGTGACATTACAAAATTGGAGAAGCAATTTTTAATCTTTACACCAATGGTGAATAAAAGATAACTTTATTCATTTTGATTAAAGATGGTGATATGTTTAAATTAATCTCAATGAGGAGATAATTTTAAACAAAACATAAGAAATCAAAGTGTTTAAATAAATCAATGAGGGTTTATTTTCTTTGATTTAAAGGTGTTTAAAAAAAAAATTGACATTTTCATTTTGATTTTGATGAGAAAATCAATGGATGTCAAATTGATGTTTTTAAAAGAATCTCAAAGAGACTCTTAAGAAATACACAAAAGTTGTTTAAGTGATTTTGAGATTATTTAGACAACTAAAAATGAAAATTTGTGATTATTTGTTTGAGAAATTATCATATTACATTTGTGTTGACATTTTATTTTGTGAAATATATAAAAGAAAGCAACCAAGTGAAAGTTACTTTCAAATAAGTGTTTCTTGCTTTAGCAAGTAAATAAATCAAGATAAACATTGAGGTTTTATCTTGAGAGTTTATCATGTGGCATAGAGGACTCATGATGAACTTTGAGAATCATAGGTCTAGATTTATCTTGGAGGATTAATGACTTATTAGAAATGAAGAGATTTCTATTTTAAAATGATATTTTATTATCACTATGTGAAAAATGTGGGGGTGATGCTCCAAAAGTTAATCAATTTATTTTGTTGATAATAATTGATTAATTTGATCATCTTATCAAATAGGTGATTTGGAATTTTACATTCTATATCACATTGGCTATATGTGTATAGAATGAACAAATCTAGATATGTTTTGTGTCTAAAGTTATTGTTTTGTAATATTTTGATTCAAGAAGGAATCAATTTAAAACATAAAGGAGAATTCTAGAAACAAATAGGTTTCTAGAATTAATATTCAAGGAAATGTTTATCTTGGATATAAAACTATAAAATAGTGGGGATGTTGATTGTGGTCAAAATCACTATTTTAAAGGGGTAACTATTTTAATCAAACTATGGCTAGCAACAAAGTTTGAATAAAATAATGAGAGTGTCTAAGTATGCATACATGAGAAACGAAATGATTCAAATGAAATCATTTCTACATCTCAAGGGGTGGGACTTAGACTCCCTAAAGAGATTCACAGTTGATGGTAACCTATCTTAATACTTGTCACCAAACTAGTATTAGGTTCAATAGGTAATAACAAGTCAATCAAGTGGATAGTAGTAGTACTCAAATTTTGTCTCATCTGAGATATGAGTACTAGTGTGTTACCAAAATGAGGGTTAAAACTGAAAGGTTTTTAATAGAACTCAGTCTTGAAAAGACAAGTATTTTAGGGTAACAAAATACTGTAAGAGTTCTACCTATATAGACCTAGGGGTGGTGCCGCCCCTCATGAGAATTGGGAGTCATTCTCAAGAAAAGTCTATGAATGGAATGTGCACATGGCCATTAACGGTGCAAAAGCGAGACATTGAGGTCTCAAGTGAACACAGCAAAGGTGTGTGTGTTATCACCGGTTTGTTATCAAGGGATAGTGGTTCAATGCTTCGGCAACCAAAATTTCAACAAACTTTGTGATAATTACACTAAGGTAAAATTCAAGTCGAAAGACATTTTACTTTATGCACCAATGCAAAGGTTTCTATAGAGAGTGATTATTTAATTAAGTGGGGGAATATTATATTTTAATATAATGTTTGATTGATTAAATAAGTGTTACAAAAAGTGATTATTTAATCTAGTGGGGGAATGTTATATTATTTCATATAATATAATATTAGATTAAATAATGTGACAAAATGTGATTTGTCACACCTTGTAACATATTATTGAGAGTCACAAAATTGGACACATGTGTGTGCCCAAATGTGACATATTTTTGAGTTACAAAATCAGTTACAAATTTGTAACTCCCAAATATTACCCAATAATGTGTATATTATATGTTACATATTTGAGATTGGATTTCATAAATTCATAATGAAATATGGCTGTTGGAGATATGATTTTAACCCCAATAATGTGTTTTGGGAGTTACAAAATCATTTGGGAGGGTTTGGAACCGTTTGGAAAAACAGCACATTTTCAAGTGCTGAAACTGGGTTGTGGCCACGGCCTAGGGGACAGAAAGCAGTGGTCGCGGCCACTGATGTCCCTGGCCGCGGCCACAGGTGCATTTCAGGCCAATTTTTCAGTTTTTTCCAAATGTGTTGAACGGTTCCAAGAACCCAAATAACTCACAAATCTCAATTTTAATTCCATATTAATCCAATTAAACATTGGTAATAGCCATGGGGGTTGGTGGAATTTGAAATCCAAAGGGTATCTCAAACTCTATAAAAGGAGCCTAATGCTCACTTGTAAGACACACTATTTTCCATCCACAAAGCACTTGGCTGGAAAATACACCATAGAGGCTTGATAATTCCAGAGAGCTATTTCTTAGAGAGATCCCTTAGTGCTTAGAGAATAGGGGAAATAAGCTTTTGGACAAAGGTCTTGAACCTTGTTCAAGTTGGTGATCCCCATTACTCTACACTTTGGTTGTGTGAGAGTTTTTTTGTGTTTTCATTCTTTTGTTCCTCTTGTTCTTCTTTTTTACTTGTATTATTATATTATTGAGTTTGTAATCTTCTTCTTCTACATCTTTCTATTTACTTGTATTTTGAGCAATTGAGTTGTAATATTTATTTAATCAATTATCTTGTCCATTGTATGTTTGCATAGAGTTGTATTTTGGTTTTTCATATTTCCATTGAGCAAAAACATTTATTCTCTAACACTAACTACTAACAAGATTAACTAAGTGACTAGCTAACTAATATAAATTTGATACGCCCCCTCAAGATGGAGTGTAAAGATTTTTTACACCCATCTTGAAAACTAAATCATGAAAGGAGCTTGGAAATAAAGCTTTGGTGAAGATGTCAACTATGTTGCTCTTGGAAGGAACATGAATCATCTTAGGAATACCGTTTAAGACTTTTTAGCATACAATATAGCAGTCAATTTCGTCGTGTTTGGTACGCTTGTGGAAGACCGGATTCTCTGAGATGTGTATAGCAGCATTGTTGTCACAATAGAGAATGGCTAGTTGTTTGTGTTGAATTCCAAAGTCTTGTAGAAGAGCAAGTATCCAAGTGACTTCACATGTGGCATTAGCCATGGCATGGTACTTGTAAACGCCCTAGTTAGAAAAGATGTTACACTGGGTATTTTAGATAGTGCTTAACTAGCTAAATGAGTCATTAGGCCATAAATGTGCATCTAAGTGTGAAAACTGGTCCAGGTGTAAAAATCTCGGTTAAAAGGAATGGATGTTTCATTAAAAACATTAAACTATACATGGGATCCCATAATAATGTTTACAAAGTTATTTGCAGTTCCAAAAAGGTCATTACAATTACAAAAGTAACAACTCGCCAACCTAAGTGGAAAAAATAGGGTTACACCCTAGTTCCTCTGAGAAACCTTGGACGTGGTGGTCAAGCAGCCGTATATTTACACATCGCCACCAATGCTCTCCAACTCATGACTGGTCCATCTTTTCTTTCCCTTTACCTACACCACATAGCACCTGTGAGCCAAGGCCCAACAAGAAAACTTAATACATGTGCATGAACAATATATACAAATTCAAATGTATATATAGCATGCCCAACAGTAATAACCTACTCATGCATGCATACAGGTACAAATAAATGATTATGGAATCATTCTGGGGCTCACAACCCTAATCAGATGATCATAGAGTCACCCTGGGGTCCTTTGCCCTGAATAGATGACCATAGAGTCAACCTGGGTCCTTTGCCCTAGCTCTGAGTAACTAGCCATAGAGCTAGCCAAGCACTTTAGTTTTCTACGACCATTGGGTCGAATGAGCATGTAATGCTCTTCTGATTAGATCTAATCATATCGACCAGCGCTCAACCTGCTATTGCCGCCCTTAACTCATAAGTCAATACTTTACGACCAACACTATTGTCGTCCTAGACTGATAAGTCAATGCTTTTCTCAAATATATAATGCAAACATGCATTCATCATATAAAAAATATCCATATATAGAGTACTCAACATGCTTCATCAATACTCACAGGCATAATCATAATCATAATCATGCCCATTTACAGCGACCAATGCCCAATCAAAACTTTATTCAACATACAGACCAAGCCCTAATCATGTACATCACATAATGGGTGAAACTTTCTTACCTCAAGTCCGAGTGTAATGAAAAATAAGAACGACCCTCAAGCACGATCCTGACCCTAAGCCCCAAGCGATAATCTAGTCACAACCAAGTATAGAATCCCATCAATAATTAGTAAATAAAGGCTTCTGGACCAATTCATAGCCTCCGGAACCTCGAATCCTATCAAACATGGTAGTATGATCGATCCTGAGCCCATAGGTTTAAGTTCCCATAACTAAAAACCCATTTTGGCCATTTCTGCCGTTTTTGTCCGCGACCCCCAAAACTCGAGCCACGACCTACTCAAGAATAGAGGCTAACCCCTCCTCTATCTGCGCCGTGGACTGCGGCCTGCCTAAAAGGTATCGCGGCCCAAAGTGCCCCCAACAACCAAATACACCTTTTTTTCCAAGCTTGGGCCACGACACACAATAAAAGGGTCGTGGCCCAACCACGAACACAGTCCAAAAACTTCATTTTTCCAACACTAAATCCTTCCAAAAACCTATCCAAACATACCCAAATCTCAAAAACAAAGTTCCCAATCATCTCAATGGCACAAAATCCTCAAAACCCAAGCTTCAAATCATTCAAAAACTCCTCAAAACGTAAAATCCAAATTTAAAACTTAAGAAATTTTAGGAAACGGAAATTCAAAGCTTAAATTACCTCTGATTATGTCGTTTCTCTCTAAATCCTCCGGCTAATAAGCTTCTAACCTTTCCTAGAATCGTTATGACTCGATACTTGCTTGAATCTGAGTCGTAAAACTCGAGTTTCCTTTAAAAATGCGACGAATGGTAAATAGGGATAATAGGAGAGAGAGAGAGAGAGAGAGAAATAGTGTTTTAAACTTATATTTCTTTCTGACAGGTTACTTCGAGCTTAAGTAACCTTAAGTAAATCCCAATGCCCGGGGTCCCAAAAACGCCCCCGAGGGTAAAATAGTCAAAATTCCCAGACTTTCTTTCTGATCTCACTAACTCCCAATATATCATCAAATAATCGTTCCCATTACCCAATAACACGGTAATGTGCTAAATACCCAATAAACCCCTTGACTCACCCCCAGTCAAGTATTGATCACGTTGTCACTTTCCTACTAACTTGCTCCCTAGGATTGCCTTATGCTGAGTAACCCAAATATATCCACATAATAATGTGGTCCCACACATATCACTTATATGCCAAATATACCCATAACATGCCAAATTACAAAAATTGTCCTTCTAATAAGAAATGGGCCCACATGCTTAATTGATACACCTAAACATGCATATGAAGCATATAATAATATAACTAACATAGTCACATAATTACACGCATATATAACACATAAACATGTAATTCCCATGATTTTCCATCCTACCCCACTAATCAAGGCCCTAATCCTTATTAGGTAATTTGATACGTTAAAACTATCCCCGCCTTACATAAATTTTGTCTTCAAAATTTTCCTGAATAACTAAGGATACTGACTCTGCAAATCTGATTCTAGCTCCCAGGTCGCCTCCTCGACCTTGCTGTTCCTCCATAATATCTTAACCAAATGTATAGTTTTATTTCTCAGGACCTTGTCCTTCCTGTCTAGTATCTGGATTGGTTGTTCCTCATAGGAGAGATCTGCCTCAAGCTCCAAATCCTCGTGACTCAACATGAGTCACATCTAACACATATTTTCGAAGAGCTGAAATATGAAATACATTATGTATGGTCGACAGTGCCGGAGGTAAGGCCAACCTATAGGCCACCTGATCAATCCTTTCCAGGATCTCAAAAGGTTCCACAAATCTAGGGCTAAACTTGCCCTTCTTCCCAAATCTCTTCACCCTATCCATGGTGAGACTCTAAGGAAGCCATAGTCTCCCACTTGGAACTCCACGCTCCTACGTTAGGGATCAGCATAACTTTTCTGTCTGCTTTGAGAAGCAAGCATCTGAACTCTAATCTTCTCAATGGCCTCATTGGTCCTCTGAACTGCCTCAGGACTCAAGTATTTCCTTTCTCTTGTCTCATCCCAATGAATGGGAGACCTACATTTCCTACCATACAACATCTGATAAGGAGCCACCCCAATGCTCGATTGATAGCTGTTATTGTAGGATAACTCTATCAAAGGCAAATACTTACTCAAAGACCCACCAAATTCCAGCACACATGCTCGCAGCATGTCCTCTAATATCTTAATCGTCCTTTCAGGTTGTCCATCTGTCTGAGGATGATAAGCAGTACTAAACTTCAACTATGTACCCATGGCCCTCTACGAACTTCTCCAAAACTTGGAAGTAAATGTGGGGTCCCGATCTGACACGATCGACCGCAAAGCCCCATGAAGAAGCATTATCTCTCTCACATAGAGATCTGCGTACTGGTCAACTGTATATGTCATCCTCATTGGTAAGAAGTGAGCTGATTTGGTGTATCGATCCACGATAACCTACACCTAATCATGTTGACCTAGAGTAATGGGTAATCCCACCACGAAATCCATCATAATGTCCTCCCATTTCCACTATGGGATGTCCAGAGGCTGTAATAGCCCTGTTGGTCTCTAATGCTTAGCCTTGATCTGTTGACATGTCAAGCACTTAGCCACATATTCTGTCACACCCCTCTTCATCCCAGGCTTCCAACACATTGATCTCACATCCTGATACATCTTGGTGGTGCCTAGCTACAAAGAGTAAGGAGTTGTATGAGGTTCATCCAGAATCTCCTGTCTGATATCAGTGTCCATTGGAATACAGATCTAACCCTTGTATCTCAACAAACCCATATCTGACACTGTATAGTCCTGAGACACTCCAGCTAGAACGTCCTCTCTGATCTTTGTCAAGTGTGGAACTCCCAACTGAACTTCCTTTATTCTTTCCAACAGTGTAGACTGTAGCGTAATGTTGGCCCACCAGAAATTCTATACCAGCTCTGGTCATATCTTCCGCTAACTCTCTAGATATCAGTCTCGCATTGAAAATCTATCTCGGACCCTTTCGTCTTAAGGCATCTACCACTACGTGGGCCTTCCCTGGGTGAAACAAGATTTCACAATCATAATCCTTCACCAACTCTAGCCAACAAATTTGTCTCATGTTCAGGTCTTTCTGTGTGAAAAAGTACTTCAGGCTCTTGTAGTCAGAGTATATCTCACACTTCTCTCCATAAAGGTAATGCCTCCATAACTTTAATGCAAAAAACTACTGCTTCCAACTCTAAATCATGTGTGGGGTATCTCTGCTCATACTCTTTCAACTGACATGATGCATATCAATCACCTTCCCTGACTTCATAAGAACACAACCCAAACCCTGATGTGAGGCATCACAATAAATTACAAACTTCTCCTGATCTGTCGGAAGACTCAGAACTAGAGTTGTGATCAATCTCTGCTTTAATTCTTGGAAGATATTCTCACACTTATTTAACCACACAAACTTCTGATTCTTGCGTGTCAGTTCATTCAATGAAGTTGCAATCCTTAAGAACCCTTCCACAAAACTCCGGTAGTAACCTACCAATCCTAGGAAGCTCCTGATCTTTGAGGCATTCCTTGGCCTTGGCCAATCTCTGAGCACCTCAATCTTAGTTGGGTCCACCTTGATCCCCTCCTTACTGACAATATGACCAAGGAAATTTACCTGAGGTAACCAGAACTCATATTTCTTGAACTTAGCAAACAACCTATGCTCCCTCAATCTCAATGGAACCAACCTTAGATGTTGCTCATGTTCTGACTCTGACTGAGAATAAACTAGAATATCATCGATGAAGACAATTACAAACCGGTTCAGGTAATCCTTGAACACTCTATTCATTAGATCCATAAAAGTAGTTGTGGCATTCGTCAACCCAAAAGACATGACTAAGAACTCATAATTCCCATATTTGGTACGAAAGGTAGTCTTTGGTACATCTCCCTCTATTATCCCCAAAAATTGGAGATCAATGACATGGAAATAGAGGTGACAAGTGGCAGTGCATGGTCCGTAAATGACACGTTAATAGTCAATAAATATATTGGCTCCTCAGAGTTGTGATAAAGTGATCTGGCTTAGGAGTGACCTGGTAGACCAATGAAGAGTTTTGACTAGCCAGTCAAGTGTCATGACCGACCAGGCATGACCTTGTCCAACCAGTCATATGATTGTCTGCCCAGGCATGACCTTGTCTGCCCAAGCACGACCTTGTCTGCCTAGTCATGACCATGTCCGACCAGTCATGACCATGTCTGCCCAAGCATGACCTTGTCTACCCAGGCATGACCTTGTCTGCCCAGTCATGACCATCTCCGACCAATCATGACCTGTCTACCCAGCTAAGTGCATGTTTGCCCAGTTAAGTGCTTGTCTGCCCAGTCAAGTGCATGTCTGCCCAGCCAAGTGCATTTCTGCCCAGTTAAGTGTGTGTCTGCCCAGTGAAGGTTTGGCCGACCAGACTGAATGTGATATGGATCGACTAGATAGAGCAGGACTACGTCAAGATTCCCATAAATGGCTTCAACAAGAATCGGTCTTGGAAAATGCGGGAATCTCTCAATTTATCACACAAATTTAGTGTATTGTTATATTTTGAATATTATTGTAATTTGAATATAATGAGAATAATAAAATATCCCGATTATGGGGGATATCATCTGTACGATCCCGAGCCTATAAATACAAGGCTTATGGCATCATAAAAGGAACTTTTTTGGATTTTTGAACTTTTGATCCGAATTTTCTAGAGAGAGAGAGTACTTGTATTTGAGAGAATTCTTGTATTCTTGTAATCTGCACTGAAGAAAATCAGTTGGCTCAGGTTCATCTGATCTTGAGTGCAGATCTATAATCACAACTCTAAGTGGATTAGGCTATTACCATCACATTGGGGCTGAACCACTATAAAATCGTCTGTGTCGTTTATTTTCTCTAAAAGGTTTTATCGTTTTTGACGTTCATACATCATTGGCCAAAAACGCGGTCAACATTTTGGTGCTTTCATTGAGAGCCTGAAGAGAAAGACAGAAGGTCCCTGAAGTATTATGGCGCCTAAGAACACCAATGCAGCCTCCAAGAAGACAGGTTCCTCTAAAGAGCCGGCCAGATCAGAAGGTCCTGGCCCACAAGACCGTGAGACTGAGCCTAGAGTCGTGCTCGAGGACGTGACTCCAGAAGTTGAAGAACTCCAAGAAGCCATGGGGGCCTTCCAGGAGGAGATGGCACAATTCCACGCCAGACAGGAGGCGTTCGCTGAAGAGATGGCCAGGCAGAGAGCTGCGTTAGAGCAGCAAAGGCATGATATGGAGGCCAGAAGCAAAGAGCTCAGACAACAACAGGAGGAGGTCAACCGAAGACATCGTGAAGCAGCGCTTGCTCTAGAAGCGACTACCTAATTAGCCCAAGCCAATGCTCAAGCCGCAGCACAAGCAGCCACCTAGGGAGCAAGAAATAATGACGCTGGTCAGAGGACCACTGACAGAGCCGATTCTTGAGGACCTGGCAGAAGCAAGAGTAACTCCCCTAGTCGGGAATATGATGGGGACCGATCCAAAACTTCCTCGACGCAAAGGGAGCACTCTAGAACCCCCTCCAGGAGCCACCGATCAGAGACTTCTAGATCAGGGAGTCACTGGTCGGGCAGTAAAAAGACTCCACCCAGGCAGGATCAGACCAAGACTCCTCGAGAGAATAGGACTTCACAATTCAAAGATGGGCACAGTCGTGATAAGGCTGATAGTCATCACACCGATCAGTCAAAGGAAAAGGAGGGCAATGACCAACAAGGAGGAAAAGACTGCCCGGGGCATACCGAAAGGCCTCCACTACACCCCGGCCAGCAACGTAGTGGGAGAGAGCAAGTCCTGCGTAGTAAGCCCTCTAAAAAATTGAAAAGTACGGTGTTTGATCGAGCAGGAGAGCATGCTTCCTGGAAGGATCTATGGGATGTTATCACCAACAAGAGGAGGACCGTCCCGGTCGAAGGGCAAAATCTGGATCGCACTGCCAGTCAAGTAGAAATACTTGACGATGGTGCGCCAGATGGTAATGCCCGACCAGGCGGTCAAGATCTTGGAACTTCATCAGTTGCACCAACCATCTAAGCCCAGCTTGACATGCTAACGGCTGTAGTGCAAGGTTTGTCAAAACGACCTTCCAGGATAGATGTGATAGACCACCAGAGTGGCAGCCCATTTTGTGTCTGGATTAGAGCAGCCCAGCCACCGGCAAAATATAAAGCACCGGTTCTGCCAGTATATACAGAAAAGGCAGATCCCATTAGACATGTTGGGAAATTCGAGGACCAGATGGAATTGCTCGGAGTAAGTGACGATTATCGGTGTAGAGTTTTCCCGACAACATTATCGGATACTGGCCAGGAATGGTATTGGAAGTTTAAGCCAAACTCCATCACCTCTTGGGAAGCATTCAGGAAGGAGTTTTGTAGACAATTCAACACTGCCCGGACTCCATCGGTTTATGCCAACCACTTGGCAGATATCAAACAAGGAAAAGATGAGTCTCTAAAGAATTATATACAAAGATTCATGAGAGAAGCCAATAGAGCAATTGCTGTAGGAGACGAGGGGAAGATGGTTGCCATATCTCTTGGGATAACTTATCGGAGCCCTTTGTGGGACAGTATACATAGAAATCCAATTTCAACACTTCAACAATTTCTTGACCGGGCGGACAAGTATATGAAATTGGATGATGCAATAGAGAAGGAGGAGAAGGCATAAATAATCCGGGCAGATCAATTGACTCTGGTGGAAGGAAATGTGGAAATAACGGGTCTGACCACCATGAGGAGAAGAAAGCAAAGTTGAATTCAAGTCAAAAGCCAACCAAGTATGAGCCTTAATTCACTAACTACACCACTCTCTCAGCTAGCCGAGCGAAGATAAATCTTGCTAGTCATGAAGAGGTTCCCTACAAGAAACCTCCACCCATCAGGAAAGAGATGAGGAAGAGAGATATGAATAAGTTTTGTCGTTTCCATGGAGATTATGGTCACGACATGAATGAATGCAATCACCTCAAGGATGAGATATAATTTCTTCTCCGGTCGGGCAAGTTGAGAAAGTACCGGGCAGAGACACCCCAGGGAGAAGGAGGCAGCAACAATCCTGGTTTCAAGCGACAAAGATCTCCACCCTTGCAGCCCGGACCTGTGGACTTTACCTTAGACACTATATGTGGAGGTCCACACTTGGCTGAGGAAAGCAACGAAGCAAAGGATAAGAATGATGAGTGGGAGTGCTAGGATCAGAAACCACTGGAGTGGCGAGCATCAGAGGATATATTATTTCTAAATACCGCTTTCAGAGTGGTAGCTTGATTTCGAGTTGTTTGACTTGTTATTTAAGTTTGGTTTATGAGCTGGTTATTTGCTAACCAGTCATTTTATTTTTGAACAATTTTGGTTGTTTAAGACTCGTATTAGACATGTTTTGTCCTTTTTAATTTACGAGTAATAAAAGAGACTAAGCGCAGCGTGGTCGATTCTTGCTAAAAATATGCATGTGTGTTAGTTATTCGAGCAGTGTTCAACTGGTCGATACGTTCAAGCCGTGTTCAACTGCTAGAATATTTTCAATATATTCTATGTGTTTCATGAGTAATTAACTGCTCGAACAGATTCGGTCAAGTAGCAAGTGACTAAGGATCTTTCAACCCTCGATCACCTGGGGGGCACATGGGGTATACTAGTATATAATTTAACACAGGAAATAAGAGCACGAGTTAATATATCTGTTTTTAGGCTGACTTGTAAATTTTCAAAGTCCAAAAAGGCCATTAAGCTAACTTGCTTGACAAAGCTTAAGTAACTTGGAATTTTTTATAATTTCAAGTTAGGAGCAGATATTCGTGTGACAATAAAAATTATGCTCATAAAATGTTAGAGCAATAAGAGTGTGAGGAAGTGTGAGGAAGTATACTTAGTATGGACTTATGAAATGTCTAGAATTTCTAAGTTAGAAAACTAAGTACTCATGCGAAAATATAAAGCATATATCAGAGTGACTTTACTATTCACAAAAAACTTATAACTTTTTAAGTCTAAAAAGACTTAGAATTTTTTAAGTTAACAAAGAAAAGTAAAGTATAAATGCCAACAACTCGGTTGTACGAGAAAAATTTCAAAGCTGCTAAGCAAAAATTGTCTTCACAACAAAAAAAGAGTAAACTATTGGCAAGGTACAAAGTCTAGCTGATTAGGTGCAACGTTTTCCTGGTATGGAGGGATACAACTTCCTTGGTCAGTTGAGCATGTATCACTGGGCAAGTAGGAAACTCTATTGTTGAGCATGACTAACAGCGAAGAGTCGCTACTTGGAGGAGTATCACTTGATTGCGGGACGGACGTATCAGAATTCGTGTGGTTGTCACCTCCCCTATAGTTGAAGCGATTCATCTACAAAAAATAAAAATGGGGAGGTGAGTAACCATATAGATAAAGTTCAACAAGAGAAAATTTTATTTTTCTTACTTAGAAGAAATTTATCTAAGTAATGGAAATTTAGCATGCATGGAGAAAAAATTAATTTTGTGCCTAAAAAGTGCTTAAGGTCCCTAGGGTGAGCATGAATTAAAAGTTTTGGACATAGAGAAATTTTTGGTCCAAGTGGCGTGCCAAGAGCCTAGGGCACGCCATGCTTGGTCCGAGGAGCCAAGAGATGTCAAGAGGCCGTGGTGTCCGAGTGGACACCTTGGTCCGAGCGGGTGCGTGTGTACGTGCCTACGAACTTGGAGAAGCTGCGTGCATAGAGCTGTCCGAGGAGTTGGGAGGTGCATCCGAGTGGGTGCCTAGGCGTCCGAGGAGGATGGGCGAAGCATCCGAGAGGATGCTGGGGTGTCCAAGTAGCCGTGCCAGTCCGAGGGGCTGTGCTTGGGTGCCATCCGAGCAGCTGCCGCACTTCCGTCCGAAGAGCCATCCGAGCTGCAGCCGCACTTCCGTCCGAGGAGCCATGATGTTCAAGGTGTGTGTCCAATCCGAGGGGCCTACTCTGAGCAAAGCTAGCATCCGATCGGATGCCCTATGACCAAGGGGCAAATGTATGGTCTGATTAGACCATACTTTTTATACAAAAGAAAGAGCCATGGGCACTTGGCCATACCCCATGTCCCATACCCAAACCATACCATAAACCCATTCCGAAAAGCAAAGCCCTAAATTCCATCTAGCACAAACACCATTTCTCATCCAAAACGCATACTGCAACAAGATCAAAGAATAGGATTTGAAGAAATCAAAAGACAAGTTTAGTCGTGGGTTTAAGTGAAAGTTATCGACCGGATAGGAGCTTTTGAATGACCTCAAGAACATTTTGTTAGAAGAAAAGTTTATCATACGAGAAAATCGTATAATAAAATTGGGGGGCAAATGTTATCCCCAAAAATTGGAGATCGATGACGTGGAAATAGAGGTGACAAGTGGAAGTGCATGGTCCGTAAACGACACGTTAATAGTCAATAAATATATTGGTTCCTCAGAGTTGTGATAAAGTGATATGGCTTAGGAGTGACCCAGTAGACCAATGAAGAGTTTTGACTGGCCAGTCAAGTGTCATGACCGACCAGGCATGACCTTGTTCGACTAGTCATATGATTATCTGCCCAGGCATAACCTTGTCTGCCCAAGCATGACCTTGTTTGCCCAGTCATAACCATGTCCGACCAGTCATGACCATGTCTGCCCAGGCATGACCTTGTCTGCCCAGTCATGACCTTGTCTACCCAGTCATGACCATGTCTGACCAGTCATGACCTGTCTGCCCAGCCAAGTGCATGTCTGCCCAGTTAAGTGCGTGTCTGCCCAGCCAAGTGCATGTCTGCCCAGTTAAGTGCGTGTCTGCCCAGTCAAGTGCATGTCTGCCCAACCAAGTGCATGTCTGCCCAGTTAAGTGCGTTTCTGCCCAGTGAAGGTTTGGCCGACCAAACTGAATGTGATATGGATCGACTAGATAGAGCAAGACTACGTCAAGATTCCCATAAACGACTTCAACAAGAATCGGTCTTGGCATATGCGGGAATCTCTCAATTTATCACACAAATTTAGTGTATTGTTATATTTTGAATATTATTGTAATTTTAATATAATGAGAATAATAAAATATCCCGATTATGGGGGATATCATCTGTATGATCCTGAGCCTATAAATACAAGGCTTATGGCATCATAAAATGGACTTTTTTGGATTTTTGAACTTTTTATCAGAATTTTCTAGAGAGAGAGAGTACTTGTATTTGAGAGAATTCTTGTATTCTTGTAATCTGCACTGAAGAAACTCAGTTGGCTCAGGTTCATCTGATCTTGAGTGCAGATCTATAATCACAACTCTAAGTGGATTAGGCTATTACCATCACATTGGGGCTGAACCACTATAAAATCTTCTGTGTCATTCATTTTCTCTAAAAGGTTTTATCGTTTTTGACGTTCATACGTCGTTGGCCAAAAACGTGGTCAACACCCTCCTTGATCCTCAGCTGGTGATAACTAGATCGAAGATCTATATTTGATAATATCATCTTACCCTACAACTAATCAAATAGGTCATCTATCCTTGGAAAATGATATTTGTTCTTGATTATCAACTTATTCTGTTCCCTATAGTCAATGCACATTCTTAGATAACCATCTTTCTTCTTTACAAACAAGACTGGTGCACCACATTGTGAAAAACAAGGTCTAATAAAACCCAAATCTAATAACTCCTACATCTTTACATTTAGTTCTTTCAACTCTGCTGGGGCCATTCTGTAAGGTGCCCTAGACACTAGCTCTGTCCCTGGTGCCAGTTCAATTGAAAATTCAATCTCTCTGTGTGGTGGCAACCCTGGTAAATCCTTTAGAAACACATCCATAAACTCACAGACTAGTCTGGTCTCCTCTGGACCCACTAGCATGCCTGAGTGGTATCTACTATACTAGCTAAGAGTCCTATGCAACCACCTTGCAATAGATCGCTAGCCCTTAATACAAATATCATAGGTACACGGTGTCCATGAAAAGTGCCAACAAATACAAAAGGATCCTCACTTTCAAGCTCAAAGGTTACCATCTTCCTTCTACAATCTATGCTTGCCTCGTACTTCACTAAACAGTCCATACCCAGAATCATGTCAAAGTCGGTCATAACCAACTCTATCAAATCAACTAACAACTCTCTGCCCTCCACTGTTACTGCCAATGATCTAACCTATCTCTTGGATACTACTAACACTCCAATGGGTAATAAGGTCCCGAACCCCACAACATAATAATCACAGGGTCTACACAATCTATCAATAACTCTACTAGCAACAAAAGAATGTGTGGCACCAGAATAAATCAAAATAGTCTAAGGGGTTCTAGCACTAAAAATCTGACCTATGACTATTGAGGGAAAAGCCTCAGCTTTTTCCTGTGTCAATGTGAACACTCGAACTGGGGTCAAGCTGTCTGCCTTTTGTGGTTTTTCCTTTCTTGCCTTCGGGAAATATTTCTTTAGGTGTCCTACTACCCAGCATAAAAAGTCGGCCTTTGCCCGACACTCCCCTATGTGACATCTCTTGCATCTGGCGCAATCAGGAAAAGTCCTCTAGTCCTCACTACCGCCCTGGCGGCCTGTTGTAATACCACGTGGTCTCATGTCAGGGCTTGGAGCTGGAAAGGCATCAGGAGCCTTCCTTTTTTGATCACTTGGGCCCCCGCCCCTACCTAAACTCATAAATAGAGGTCCCACCCTCCTAGTGTCTCTCCTGGCCGCGTTATCATGCCAGATTTTGTTCTCCGCGCTGTCAACTGTGAGCCCCTTCTCAACAACCTGTGCATAGGTTGTCACCTCTGGCACAGTGGTAATACGAACATCCCAGGCTATCATAGGCTGTAGCCCTTGGAGAAACCTCTCTCTTCTAGTCCCATCAGTGTGCATTAGTTCCCTGGAAAACTTTGACAATTTATCAAATTTCAAGGCATATTCAATCACTGATGAGTTACCCTGAAGTAACCTACTGAACTCTTCAGCCTTCGCCGCCCTGATGGCATTATTATAATGCTTCTCATTAAATGGAGTCGGAAACTCTTCCCAATCCAGGGCATTAACATTTTTGGTCTGGGATATCTCTTCCCACCGAATTCGGGCATCCTCCCGAAACATATTACGTGGCACAGGCCACCCTCTCATTACCAGATACCTTCATAAAGTCTAGGATGGTGGTAACCATACTCATCCACTGCTAAGCCTTGGCTGAATCTGCACTACCCTTAAAGAGAAGATGGTGCTGTTTCCTGAACCTTTCGTAAAGAGGTTCCCATTTATTCCCAGCCTTTAGCGGCTACTCAATTGTTGGCACCATCACAGGAGGTGCCTCTGTCAAGATGTTCCCTGCAGGAACCTGTTGCTATCTTAAGAGGCGAATTTCTTCTTCCTACCTTAATACCTTAGCTTGCAAATCAGCTGCCAGTTCTCAGGAGCTGGCTCATTATCCTAACCCTGTCTGTCATTCTGGCCCTGATCTTCCTAGCCAGTTGAAGATTCAATCTGCCTTGGAAGCATACTTCCAAGCTTATATCTTGTTGTAATAATCAATTCGGCCAGTTAGGTAGTGATAACTAAACCTCTTGTCGCCTCACGGTCCAAGATCAAGCATATAACCATTTACATTCAACAGACATGCTAATAAGCATGTCGATTCATATTCATATTCAAGTCTGGTGCTAATAAGCACGTTCTAATATCCATAACAATTAACAATGCTAATAAGAATTTTCCGGCATACATGTATCTATGACAGCGCTAATGAGCGTGTCCTGACTTACATGTCCATATATCAGCGCTAATAAGCGGTTCTTTGGCATTAACAAGAAATATCAGTGCTAACAAGCACGTCTTTTTTAAATCATGCAACAGTCAATGTCTAGGCCCTATCAGTATATCTTATGCTACCTAATGAGACATGTAGATAAAGCATTTATATCCTATTTAACCAGTTAAGCACATAACCACATTAATAGTTACTGAACCCTGAATCGAGCTTGTCTTTAGTGGCGAGTGTACATGGCCAACCTATCTTCAAGAACCCTTAACCTTGGCAGGCTCTGATACCAAGTTGTAACGCCCTGGTTAGCCAAGACCGTTACACTGTGTATTTTAAATAGTGCTTAACTCACTAAACAAGTCATTAGGCCATAAACGTGCATCTAAGTATGAAAACTGGTCCATGGTTAAAAATCTCGGTTAAAAGGAATGGATGTTTCATTAAAAACATTAAATTGTACATGGGATCCCATAATAACGTTTACAAAGTTGTTTACAGTTCCAAAAAGGTCATTACAATAACAAAAGTTACAACCTACCAACCTAAGCGGCAAAACTAGGGTTACACCCTGGTTCCTCTGAGAAACCTTGGTCATGGTGGTCAAGCAGCCGCATATGTACATATCGCCACCAAAGCTTTCCAACTCATTGTTGATCCGACTTTTCTTTCCCTTTAATTGCACCACGTAGCACCCATGAGCCAAGGCCCAACAAGAAAACTTAATACAAGTGCATGAACAATATATACAGATTCAAATGTATATCTAGCATTCCTAGCAATAATAACTTACTCATGCATGCATATAGGTACAAATAAATGATTATGGAATCATTCTAGGGCTTGCTGCCCTAATCAGATGATCATAGAGTCACCCTGGGGTCCTTTGCCCTGAATTGATGACCATAGAGTCAAATTGGGTCCTTTGCCCTAGTTCTGAGTAACTAGCCATAGAGCTAGCCAAGCGCTTTAGTTTTCTACGACCATTTGGTCAAATGAGCGTGTAATGCTCTTCTAATTAGATTTATTCATATCGACCAGTGCTCAATGCGCTATTGGCGCCCTTGACTCATAAGTCAATGCTTTACGACCAACGCTATTGTTGTCCTTGAATGATAAGTCAATGATTTTCTCAAATATATAATGCAAACAAGCATTCATCATATAACAAATATCCATATATAGAGCACTCAACATGCTTCATCAATAATCACAGACATAATCATAATCATGCGCATTTATAGCGACCAATGCCCAATCAAAACTTTATTCAACATACAGACCAAGCCCTAATCATGTACATCGCATAATGGGTGTAGTTTTCTTACCTCAAGTCTGAGTGTAATGAAAAATAAGAACGACCCTCGAGCATGATCCTGACCCTGAGCCCCTAGCGATAACCTAGTCACAACCAAGTATAGAATCCCATAAATAATGACTAAATAAAGGCTTATGGACCAAGTCCTAGCCTCCGAGACATCGAATCCTACCAAACCGAGACATAGGATCGATCCCGAGCCCTTAGGTTTAAGTTCCCATGACTAAAATCTCATTTTGGCCATTTTTTCCCTTTTCAGCCGTGACCCCAAAAGCTCGAGTTGCGACTTGCTCAAGAACACCTCCTCTGTCTGCGCCATGGCACACAGCTTGCCTAAAAGGTGTCGTGGCCCAAAGTGCCCCCAACAACCAAATTCACCAACTTGGGCCGCGACACACAATAAAAGGGTCGCGACCCAACCACAATCACAACCCAAAAACTCTGTTTTTCCCACTTTAAATCCTTCCAAAAACCTATCCAAACATACCCAAATCTCAAAAACAAAGTTCCCAATCATCTCAATGGCACAAAATCCTCAAAACTCAAGCTTCAAATCATTCAAAAACTCCTCAAAACGTAAAATCCAAATTTAAAACTTAAGAAATTTTAGGAAACAGAAACTCGAAAATTCAAAGTTTAAATTACCTTTGGTTATGTCATTTCTCGCTAAATCCTTTGGCTAATAAGCTTCTAATCTCTCCTAGAATCGTTATGACTCGATCCTTGCTTGAATCCGAGTCATAAAACTCAAGTTTCCTTTGAAAATGCGACGAACGGTAAAAATGGATAATGAGAGAGAAAGAGAGAAACAGTGTTTTAAATGTATATTTCTTTCTGACAGGTTACTTCGAGCTTAAGTAACCTTAAGTAAATTCTAATGCTCAGATTCCCAAAAACGCCCCTGAGGGTAAAATAGTCAAAATTTCCAAAATTTCTTCCTGATCTCACTAACTCTCAATATATCATCAAGTAATCATTCCCATTACCCAATAACCCAGTAATGTGCTAAATACCCAATATACTCCCTGACTCACCTCGAGTCCAGTATTGATCCCGTTGTGACTTTCTCCTAAATTGCTCCCTAGGATCGCCTCGTGCTGAGTAACCCAAATATATCCACATAATAATGTGGTCCCACACATATATCACACATATGCCAAATATACCCATAACGGGACAAATTACAAAAATTTCCCTTCTAATAAGAAACGGGCCCACATGCTTAAATTATACACCTAAACATGCATATGAAGTCATATAATAATATAACTCACATAATCATATAATCACATGCATATATAACACATAAACATGTAATTTCCATGATTTGCCATCCTGGCCCCCTAATCAAGGCCCCAAGCCTTATTAGGTAATTGGCCCGTTACAGTACTCGGCTTCAATGGAAGATCTTGAGATAGTGGCTTGCTTTTTGGACTTCCATGACACTAAATAATTACCTATGAACACATAATAACCAGATATAGATTGTCTTATATCTTGGCAGCTAGCCCAATCGACATCAGCAAAGAGTTGAACTAGGATAGCTGCTACATTATGACTTGTTTCTGCAAATGCTGAAACTTGAGAATTAGAGTGGGAGGGAAAAAATAGACCTTGACCATGAGTGGCTTTTAGATATTGTAAAATTCTGTTTTTTGCATGAAGATGAGGTATTCTTGGAACTTGTAAGAATTTACTTAGTCTATTAACAACATATGATAGGTTAGGTCGTGTGATAGCGAGGTAAATAAGCTTACCAATAAGTCTACAATAAGAAGTAGGATCAGGGAGGATATCACCTTGATCAGAGCTGAGCTTTAAGTTTGGTTCCACTGGTGTAGAATCAGGTTTGACACCAAGGTTTCTAGAAACTTTGAGAATTTGTAAGGAAAATGGTCGTTGTGAGACATATATTCCTTTTGGGGATTTGCCAATTTCAAGACCAAGGAAGAACCGCAATGGATTGAGGTATTTTAGTTGAAATGTATTGTTTAAGGTGGCCTTAAAACTTTGAATTGATGAATCATTGTTACTTGCAATGATGATATCATCAACATAGATGAGTAAAGGTATAAATTTGTTATCTTTGTTCCGAATGAATAGAGAGTGATCTGAATGAGATTGAAGAAATCCATGGTTAAGAAGAGTGGAACTTAGCTTAGCATACCATTGCCTTGAAGCTTGTTTGAGACCATAGAGGCTTTTGTGTAATTTGCATACAAGATGTTGAGGTAAAGGTTTGGAAGGATTGTATCCTTTTGGTATATGCATGTAAACTTTTTCATGTAAGTCACCATGTAAGACGACATTGTTGATGTCTAATTCATAAAGGGACCACTGTTTAAGGGCAGCAGGGGCCAATAATATTTTAAGTGTGTTAAATTTTGCAACAGGAGCAAAAGTGTCAAGATAATCAGCACCATGTTGGGTGGTGTACCCTTTGGCCACTAATTGATCTTTGTATCTTGCAATAAATCCATTTGGTTGATACTTGATTTTGTATACCCATTTTTTGGCTATGGCTTTATTGCCATAAGGTAAGGAAGTTATGGACCAAGTCTTATTAGTTTCTAAGGCATGAAGTTCAACATCCATTACTACTTGCCATTCTGGCTGTAGAATTGCCTCTGAATATTTTGAAGGTTCAGCTAATGTTTGAGCAACAAGTATGGCTACATTAAAACTAGGAGAGAGCCTATTGTAGGCAAGAGTATTTTGGATGGGATATGCAGTGGAGGCAGCAGTATTTACAAGATTACAATGGTAATCTTTGAGATGAGCTAGTGCCTTAGTTTGGCAACCTATTTTTGTTGTAACAGTTGGTATAGCTGTTGAGGGATTTGGCAGGGGAGAAGTTTGACTTTGTAAAATGATAGGTGATAAAAATCATCTATTTCTGCAATTTCTAAAGAATCATGGAATGGAAATATTGTGTCATGAAAAATAACATCTCTTGAATGAAATATTTTGTTTGTTTGAAGATCGAATAGGGTATAGGCTTTCATACCATCCGGGTAGCCAATGAAAACACACTTGCGAGATCGTGGTGAAAACTTATGGCGAGTATGGTCAAGTGTAGAAACATAGACGAAGCAACCAAAGGTGAGTAAATTGTCATATGCAGGAGGTTTATTGTATAAAATCTGAAAAGAACTTTGGCCTTGAAAAAGGGTTGAAGGAGTTCGATTCATTAAATATGTGGTTGTTTTGATGATATAAGACCAATATGAAAGAGGTAAATGAGATTGGAACAATAGAGCTCTAACAATATTTAAGATGTGTTGATGTTTTCTTTCAACAACTGAGTTTTTTTGGGGTCTATCTACACAAGAGTAATAATGAATGATGCCTTGTTTAGCATAAAATGCATTAAGGTTTAGTTCCTTGGCATTATCTGTTCAGACATCTTTGATGGTAGCTGAGAATTGAGTTTGAACATAATAAAAAAAAATTGGAATGACATTTTGAACATCTAATTTGGAATTGAGCATGTACACCCAAGTAAATCTAGACATGGCATCCACTATAGTTAAGAAATATTTGTATCCTTCAATACTAAGGACATGAAAAGGACCATATACATCCATGTGCAAAAGGTAAAATATGTTGTCTGAAAAATTATTATTGGAAACAAAGAGCAACTTCTTTTGTTTTGCCAAATGACAGATAGAACAATGTTTCAATTTAGATTGCTGAAATGAAAAATCTAAATTTTTATTAAATTTGTTTGAAATCTGCAAAGCAGGGTGACCTAGGCGGAAATGCCATTGGTCTACAATGTTTGGTATAATGCAACTAGTGGCACTGGATATACAGAAAGTTCTATGTTGTGTACGTGAGTTTGGAAGTAAAGATTGCTCAAGAATATAAAATTTGCCAAGCTTTCTAGCATTCCCAACCTTCCCTTTGTCTTGCTTCTTTCGATCCCCATACCCATGAGGAAACCCATGGAGGAAAAAACACTTATCAACCAGGTGACCTAATTTGTTATAATGGGAACAAGATGGTCGGTGTAACGACCCAAAATTGCTAATTAGGGCTTAAGGGCCTTGATTAGTGTGCTGGGAGGGCATAATTGGTATTCATGTGAATAAATGATTAAATGCATGGTTTTGTGGCATGCATGATTATATGAGTACATGGATATGAATAGATGCATGTTTATGACTATTAAGTATGCATGTGAGCCCTGTCTTGGTTATAAGGGCATGTTTGTAATTTTGGCCCGTTGAGGGCATAAATGTAATTATATGTGATAAATTGCTGAGACCACATTATTATGTGGATATATTTGCAGCTTGTGGCTCGAGACGATCCTAGTGGGCGGTTTAGCGAAATATTCATGGTGGGGATTTATACCCGGCTCGGGGGCGCCTGGGGGTATTTCTGGGAACTTGGGAAATATATTGGAGAATATTAGGCATTTTGGAAAATAATTGGCGAATAATTAGATGACAGGAATTAAGTGGTAAATATTAAGGACACTCGAGGAGTTAGCGGGAATCAGGAACAAATGACAAAAATGCCCTTAGAGTGTTTTAGAAGGATTGATTTAAATGGGAGGGTAAAAGAGACTTTTGCCTATTAAGAGATATACTTGTTATATATATGATTATTTGGAGTTAGTGGGAGTTGTAGAAGATAATAGAATCAGAAAGAAAGAAGAGGGAAGGAAAAACAGAGACATCTTTCCTCCTCCATTCGATTGGCCATTTCTCCATCATTCCTTGTGAGTTTTGGAGCTGGAATCTCAGAGAAAGCTTAGGCTAGAGCTTGGGGCTAGAGACCTTGGTGAAGCTAGAGGTTTAAACAGGGATTAGTCACTTAATTGAGGTAAGGTTTCAAGGTTTTGCTTGAGTTTTCTGAACTGTGTTAGAAATGATTTTTGAAACTTGGTTTTGATGGAAGTTAGGGGAATTAAACTTTGGAAATTAAGGAGTTAAAAGTTGGAAAGGTTTGGAGGATAACCTTGGGTCGATTTCCCCATCAAAGGTAAGAAATTCAATCCTTGATCATCTGAGTTGCAGGGTAAATTATGAGTTTCTGGTTGAGTTCTTGAATTTTGGGTTCAAACCTTGTTTTCTTTGTTTGATGATGCATGTGGTTAGAATTGAGGTTGTTGGGCCATGTGGGGTGAGATGTAGGGATTGGTAGGCTTGTTTTGAAGTGTAGTTAAGGTTTGGAGAGGTTTTAGGAAGTTTTGGCTCGAGAAAAATCGAAGGAGAAAGTTCAGAGTATTTTGGTTCTGTAACTAGCGCTGTAGCACTAGCCTTTGGGCGCTACAGTGCTAGGCTTGGCTAATCTGGGCGTTTTGCTTCTGTTTGTAGCGTTGTAGTGCCCTCCTTTGGGCGTTGTAGCGCTACCTTATTTCCAGAAGTGGGTTTTTGAGTTATTTGTTATGGTTTTTTTCCCGGGGGCTCGGGGTTTGATTCCACCACCTCGTTTGGTGGAATTAGGGCTTCCCGAGGGCTCAGGATTGGTCCCGAGGTTAGGTTTTGGAATTGAAGTTTAGCGATGATTCTAATTTATGACTGTGACTACGTGTACACTAGGGCTCAGACGAGATCGTGCTTGAAGGTTGATTTCACTAGTCAAGCTATTGGGATCAAAGGTAAGAAAACTACACCTGTTTATGTGGATAGGTTGGGACTAAGTGTTCCCTATATTTGTATGCACTATTATATGATTGTGATAAACCATGTGAATATGTTGGGACTAAGAGCTCCCTATATTTGTATAATGTCATGAGATGGTATTATTCCATGGGGACATGTGATAAACGACCTAAGAGTGCCAGAATCAATATTTCCGCACAGGGCGTGGCTCTCGGCCACTGGTAGCTGAGGACAACTTATTTATCATTGAGCTCGGTTAAGCTGGCCAGAGTCAGTGGGTATAACACTGGGGGCGGCCTAAGTGAGCTAAAGGCATTGGGTTAAACAAAGGGTGCCAACCATGAATATTGTGTAATGGTTGCAATAACTATTGATTATGAATATGATATGTTGACTATCTGGATGAAAAATTGTTATCACTAGATAGGGGAATGTTATGAATTGCTGAATACTTGATTATGCTTTGGGGAATATTTGGTTATTGATATTGATCATGCTATTATATTATGTTTTCTTGCTGGGCCTCGGCTCACGGGTGCTTTGTAGTGCAGGTAAAGGTAAGAGTTTGGCGGTTCAGCCATGAGTTGGAGAGCTCTAGGGGCGAGGTTTACATTGTCAGCTGCTCGGCCACCACGGTCGAGGGTTTGTATAGGGACGGAAACCTAAAATGTATATTTTCCCATTAGAGTGGCCACGATTGTTTATAACTTTTGGAATTTTTGTAAATATGTCTTTTAAACCCTGTTTTGGGATCCCATGTGCTAAACAAACATTTTATATGGAAATTATCTGTTTATGACTGGAACCTTTTAAACTTTACCTAATTACGGCTTTAGGACCACTTTTTCAACTATATGACTTGATTAGCAAGTCTTGCACCTTTATAATCACACAGTGTAACGGTCTTGGCTACCCAGGGTGTTACAGTCGGGGTTTCTTGTTGCGAGAGTTTGGATTTGGGTGGGGTTGGACAACTGAAGCAAGAGAGGGATTATTGGTCCCAAGGGTTCTTTCACGTTCTTCTTGAACAATTTTAAAGAAAACTTTAGAAATTGGGGGTAAAGGATCTGAGAGAAGGATTTGAGCTATTATCGA
The DNA here is from genome assembly GCF_963169125.1 of Humulus lupulus. NCBI lineage: Eukaryota > Viridiplantae > Streptophyta > Magnoliopsida > Rosales > Cannabaceae > Humulus > Humulus lupulus. Next base: position 70,752,592 of record NC_084794.1, on the reverse strand, counting down.
GTGGTAGGATTCATTCAGTCCAGTCAAGAACTGGAAGACTTGATCTTGATTGTAGAACTCTTGGATGGATTTTAGGGCTCCACAGGTATAAGAAGTTGTTGGTTGAAATTCCTTTAGCACGTCCCAGAGAGTTTTTAGCTTTGTGAAGAATGTGTTGATGGAGTTGTCGCTTTGTTGAAGGGCATGGAGATGAGTCTTCAATTGGAAAATATGAGGCCCATTCCTTTAATTGAATCGCTTGGAGAGATCGGTCCACATGTTTGATGCACGGTCATGGAACATGATGCTCTGTGCGATTTCAAGGGAGACCGAGTGAAGAAGCCAGGACATCACCATGTTGTTGCAGGGAGTCTAAGACCAGAACAGAGAGTCTGAAGCATTTGGTCGAGGGAGAGTGTCATCAACGAAGGGTGTCTTGTTCTTTGCTGCAAAAGCCATGGAAATGGCACGTTTCCAAGATTGGTAATTCGTGCCTTGAAGAGTGGCTGAGATGAGGATTAGGCCAGGATGGTCTTCGGTGCTCAAGAAATATGGACTGGAAACATCTTCATGAACATGTTGACCTGTATTTTCCATCATTCGAGGCTGAGCAGAACAGGAGGCAGTGTCACTAGTCGAAGGAGGGCTGCTGGGATTAGCATCGCCGGAGCCATTGTTGGAGGGGTTGCGAGTTTGGATTTGAGCCATTGATCGATCTTAGAAAAAAATAATGTAATCTCTGATACCATATTAGTTGGGGTCAAACAATTGAAGAAAATGCTCTTGTATTGAATCAGTCAAGCAAAAGAAGAGAGTGATACAAGGGACCCGAGACTAGCTTTATAGACTAGCTAGTAGGTCTATTTGTTACAAGAGAGTCATGTGACTCAATCACAATTGGTTACAACAAGACTAGCTACTAACAAGATTAACTAAGTTACTAGCTAACTAATATAACAGTGATAAAATCTTATTAAGTGCTCACCTCTTATGACCGGTACTTTGAAGAAGGTTTTTCATGAAACATCGATTCTCCTCTAGGAAAAACTTGAAAGATTTTTCATAACCATAATAATTTATGGTGGGGCATAGTTCTTCATTAACAGTTAGGAACTTTATGGTTTTTATAAATTTCATGTTGGGATTTTGATTTTCTTAATTATTACCCAGTTGAAAAAATTGGTTTCTTAGAATGTTATGTATGGATTTTCAGCTCAAGCTTTAGGAGATCCAACTATAACCATTGATGAAGTCACTCTCATTTTCATTGCCTCCGGGGTACTCTTCCATACTGAGTGAGGTTCATATCAAGTTTATTATGCTCTATTTCATTATTAGACAATTACTTCTTGAATAAAAAAAATGAAAAATGTTTCTTATTAAACTTTCTTGCTTTCTAATATAAAACCTTTCATTTTTGGGTAGGGATTTGCCAAAAGGGTCAGACCTTGTATAATTGTTATGCAAAGTTTGTTAAAATTTAATCTAAAGCCAATGCATTATTTTCATACTATGATATGGACTGTGATATGTTATTAACCTTTATTGATAGTAATTGGCAATGCCTTCACATGAAATCCAAGCCCTGGACAAGTTGTTGCACGAGTTAATATTTTAGCATTAAATGGGGGAGATAAGTAGTACATCTTAGACATGTTTGAGTTTTCTTTCATCAATTTCATTATTCCTTTTCTCTTTATGTTTTCAAGGGGTTCAAAAGAATTTTGAGGACAAGTTGATTGGTGCTGATTGTGCTACTTGTACACTTTGGTTTAGAAAGTAGAATGGAGTACGTGGCTGAGGTACGAGGTTTCATCTCAAAATCAATTGATAATAAGTGGAGTAACTCATACTTTTATAAACGGTATGATAATTCCACACACTTTCTATGTGGATTCTTTAACATTTTTCCTTATATCCTTATATATCCAATCAAACTTCATTTGATTAGAGTATGAACTGTATGCAACATGTGTGTATCAAAAGCACTTATTTTTCTTAAATCTTGGTTTTGATTTTAACTTGGTGAATCTATTTATCTCATCAGTCCATTTTGGCTTGGAAGGTTGGCATCAGCAGAAGTTATCTTTGTTTGATTTCTACTATCATGCTAATAATGTCTTAGAAGCTGAAGCTATGGCTTTGATTCGAGCTTGTATGGTGGTGAAAGAGCAGTGGTGGAGTTCAACTCAGTTGGTTAATGAAAGTCCCATATTGGTAGAATTCATTATTGATAACCCTATCGTACCAGATTGGACAATAGTGTACAATACCTTACTTGAACCAGAGAAGTGGATGAAGTCTTGTTGGGATTTTACAAACCTATCCCTACAACAACTCAACTTAAACACATTAGTTTACAAGGTTAATTTTTACCTTTACACCAATACGTGTGTAGCTCAGCTAATTGACATGAATTAATTAAATCAGATAAAAGAAACCAGCTTCAATTTATTAACCCTATTGATTTACTTTTCTTGCAGAGGTGATCAATGCCTCTGAAAGCTCTGCCAAGAAATTCAATCCAGGGCTACCAAATAATCTCAACACATTATCAAGTGAGGAAAACAAAGAAATCAGTAGCAGAAATTTAAAAGAGAAAGGGAAGAAGTACTGGACACACATAGATTATAGAGGTTCACCCCAATTTGGGGCTAATCTTCTTCGAGCTCGCCTTAGAGTTCTTGGGGCTCGAATATGCACTAAACAATTAGATCCAAGAACAGCCTTGAAGATCAGAAATTCTAGGCACAGCCCGAAAGGTAATCTCCCTCACTTGATCTTCTTATTTTCTCAGGTTTTTCTCTCTTGAGCAGATGCTCTTCTCTCCTTCTCACAACTTCTCTCTCTTATTTTCTCTCAGATTACAAGACTCTCACAAAGGATTTGCAAACTAAGCTCTGGCTTTTTCTGATATAGATAAGTCTTATAAACTAAGAGCATTAGCCTTTTTTTTTTCTCTTTATTTTACAACTAAAAGACTAACGAGTGTAACATAAAAGTTTGTTAGAGATTCTGCTTATTTGTAATGTGTTGTTGGTAGATACAGTCTTGAGTCTTTGTCTATTGTAACAAAATTTGGTTGAAATTAACTCTATTTGGGGACTTGTATTGTAACAGTTTCCACCCAAGTTCCTAAATGGAGTTGTATTACTAGTGCATATTAACTTTGAGGGTCTTAGCTCAGTACTCTAGGCTTCATCCTCCTGTATCGACCTCTAACAAATTTAAACACAGTTTAAATTTGTGTAAGGTCACAATCTTTGTCTCCATATTTGCAGGGTTTTCCTCTGTGGGTAATTTCTCTATCAGGACTTGTTCATTAGTCACCTTCTCTTTGATAAAGTGGCATTTTATCTCTACATGTTTGGTCCTGTCATGAAAGACGGGATTTTTGCAGAGATGAATACAACTCTGACTATCTGAGTAGACTATAGGAACACCACAACTTAGGTTTATCTCTTTTAGTTTTCCATGCATCCATAGGGCTTCTTTGATAGTGTAACGCCCTGGCTACCCCAGAACAGTTACGGAGAACGGTGAACCGAAAATTTGACTCGCTACCCGAGTCCTTTGGCTAAAAACGTGATCTAAGTGTTATTATCAGGTTAAGGTGGAAAACCAGTAAAAAGAAAGGGTACATTTCATTAAGTAAATAAACTGCTCATGAGCCTTTTAAAATGTTTACAAGTAGTTCGTATTACAAAAGAGTCGCTACAGTTTCATAAATACAAACTCCGCCGGCCTAAGCGGCAAAAATAGGGTAAACCCCTAGTCCCTCTGAGAACTCCTCGACCCTGGCGGTCAAGCGGCCCTGTATGTACATCACATCGCCCAAGCTCTCCACTCAAGGCTAGCCAAGCTTTTACTTTCCTTTACCTGCACCACGTAGCACCCATGAGCCAAGGCCCAGCAAGAAAACACAATAAGATACGGTATAATATCAGCAACGATCATAATAATCATCCAGGACTATCAGTCCAACAAATAGGTGACAATAGCCAAAAGTCACAGTAATGAGCATCGCTCCCTCTAGCCATGTGACGATAGGGTCACCAGGGCTTAATCGATAAGTGTTTCATTCATAAGTTTGTTCGAGACAGGTGCATGGTGATTGGTCACCAACATAACCTTCCTCACGACTCTAGAGTCGAAACTATGGACAACGTCCCTTAGCCACGTGACAAACGGTCACCGGGGTCATATACCTTGGCTATATTCATCTGGTCGTAGACCAGGCAAGCGCTTATAAGTTCATCGACCTTAGGGCCGGTCCCGCATTAATGCCATAGAGCCATTCAATGCGTGATCATCGACTTTAGAGTCGGTCCCTGACTAGTCAGTGTCTTAAACAGGTAATCAGTATTCATTAACATTTAATATGAAATCCACGTTCATATATCTCAACCAACACGCCTCAATATCAAACCATGCATGTCATATACCTGTACAGGGTGCAACTGTAACCATACACTGTTTTCTTACCTCAAGTTCGAGCGAGAAGTATGATAAAGACGACCCCTGAGAACGATCAGTCTTTTAGTTCCTTAGCGGTTACCTAATCACAACCAATTATAACCTCCATTAATGAGAATCCACAATAATAGGGTCTTAACCCAAGCACCACCCTCGGGACCTCGAAACATGCCCACACGGTGAGTAGAATCGATCCTGGGCCTTAAGGATTGAAACCCCAAGTCAAAAACCCTTAAAAACACTCAAAACGGGGTTTGGAAGGAACAGGGTAGCGCTACAGCGCTCAACCCCTAGCGCTACAGTGCTATACTCAGAACCGCCCAAGTGCCAGAAACCCTCCTGAGGAGCGCTATAGCGCCCTAGGGTGGGCGCTGTAGCGCTACCTCCAGCCCAAAACTTCCCTGAACCGACCTTCTTCATCTCCTTCGATTCTAACTCGATTCCCAAGCTTCCAAAGCCTATTCTTGATGCCAAGTGAACCCAAAAACCATCCCAACACATCCCAAACATCACAAGCATGGGAACCCTAGCCAAAACTCCCAAAAAAACCCATGAATTCACCCTAGAAAACTCTGCTGCAAAACAAAACTAAAACAGAGCAAACCAGAGAAACTATGGTTAGAAACTTACCCAAAGCTTGGCTTACGAAGCTCTTCAATAGTGGAACACACTCCCAAACTCCCAAGGCTTGCTTCCCAAGCTAAAATCCTCAAAGTTGGCTCAAAAACCACAAAGAACAGAGAGAAAAAGAAGGTACGGGAGAACTCTCAAAGATACTCTGTTTTTCCATCACCTTTTCAGCTAAATAAGGTTATATCTATCCTAGGGGTGAAATGGCCATTTTACCCCTAGGTAATTTAATACTTTCTAAAGGCTCCTAAGGGCATTTTTGGTATTTTCCTCCTAACTCGTTAATCATAATTAACGCTCTCCAATTCCCGTTATTCTCGAAAATCATAAACACCAATAATTCACATCCCGTTACCCTTTATTTCCCGGTAACGCTCTAATCATCAAAATCACCCCGAGACTCAACCCAAGTCTTGACACTTAATCCCGTTGTGACTAAATCGCTAATCAATAATCTACGATCGTCTCATGTTGAACAACTCGAACAAACCCACATCATAATGTGGTCTCAACATATATCACCGACATGCATACAATTAACATTATACTATAATATAATTCTCATAAACATGCATAAACACATTTAATAGCGTAATTAAGCAATTATGGCCCTCCCGGCCTACAAATCCAACCGCTAAACCACAATAGGGAATCCGGGGCATTACAGATAGCTTCTGTTACTGCAATATATTCAGATTCAGTGGTTGATAGGGCCACTACTGGTTGTAGTTGCACTCTCCAGCTTACACAGTTTCCTCCCAGTAAGAAATAGTATGCTGATGTAGATCTCCTTTGGTCTCTATCGCCTGCATAATCAGCATCGCTATAGCCTTCTAACATTATGTTATATGCTTGCCTTATGTAAGTGAGTCTGGTGTCCATTGTTCCTAGTAAGTATCTTAGAGCCCACTTCATTGCATTCCAGTGAGGTTTTCCAAGATTTTCCATGTACTTTCTGAACAAACTCATTGCATAGGACAGGTCTGGTCTTGTACAGACCATTAGGTACATCAATGAGCCCACAACATTAGAATAAGGAACTTTACTCATATACTCTATTTCTTCTTTTGTTTTAGGGTACTAATCTTTAGACATAGGGTGTTGGTTGGTAATTGGCTATTTGGTTATCTTAGCATTCATCATAGAAAAATTTTCAAGGATTTTCTATATATACCCCATTTGCCCGAGATGCATCTTGCCTTTTCTTCTATCTCTTCTGATAATTATACCAAGTATCTTTGTTGCTTCCCCTAGGTCCTTCATTTCAAAATCAGATCTGAGCATTACCTTCAGAGCATCTATGTTTGTCCTTTCCTTGCTTATGATAATCATATCATCAACGTACAGTAGCAAGTATGTTGCATTTAGGATCTGAGTTCCTTTAAAATACATGCAAGTGTCAAAATTAATCATGTTGAACCCTTGTTTAGTCATGAAGGAATCAAATTTCTTATTCCACTGCCTAGGAGATTGTTTAAGTCCATCCGAGGACTTTTCCAATTTGCACACTGTATTTGTTGTATTAGCTTTAGTGAACCCTTTAGGTTGTTCCATATATATCTCTTCTTCCAATTACCCATGTAGGAAGGCAGTGGTAACATCCATTTGGTCTACTTCTAGATCAAACTGTGTAGCAAGTGCCAGCATTATCCTAATTGTCTTGTATTTCACAACAGGTGAAAAAATCTCAGAAAAATCTATCCCCTGTTTCTGAGTAAACCCCTTAGCTACTAGTCTTGCCTTGTATCTTGTAGGTTCTTCCTTGCTATGCCGTTCCTTGAGTTTATACAACCACTTACAAGACACTATGCTCTTTCCTTTGGTTTTAGCAACCAGTTTCCAAATCTTATTTTTCATTAAAGACTTCATTTCTTCCTCCATGGCTTTAATCCAGTTCTTTGAGTCTTCACTATTTACTGCTTCTTCATATGATTGTGGTTCTATTTTCTTTGATTCCAAGTCACTCATGTAGGCATAGGCTAGATCCTCATTCCATATATTGAAGTTGTATTTCTTGTTTGGTTTAGGCACTATTCTTTCCCTATCTCAGGTCAACTGATAGTTAGACAAGTTGTCCTATTGTCTCTGGCTTTGATCTTCATTTTCTTCTATTTGTTGTATCTCAGTTTTGACTAGTTCCAGCTGGTATGTATTATTTTCAGATACTACTTGAGTTTGGGCAGGTTCTACTTGGTTAATGTCAGGTTCTTCAGCCATGTGTTCCACCTGAATAGTGTCAGGTAGGTAGTATTGCTTCCTGCAGGGTTAGTATTTTCTTTTTCACCTGCATTTTGGTTAGTAGTAGATAAACATGGAAAAATATCTTCTTTAAATAATACATCCCGACTAATCAAAGTTTTAAAACCACCTTTCTCTTTAACCCACAACCTATAACCTTTGACTCCCTGGGGATAATCTAGAAACACACACTTTAAAGCTCTAGGTTCTAGTTTTCCCACACTTTTGTGTGCATAATATGCACAGCAAAAAACTCTCAAGTTGGACAGATCAAGTGGTTTACCAGTCCACCTCTCCTCGGGAGTTTAAACTCAGTAGCACTAGAAGGACACCTATTAATGAGATAGGCAGTTGTTAGTACAACCTCTCCCCAAAACCCGTGAGCTAATCCAACATTAAACAACATGCATCTTGCCTTATTTAGAAGTGTTCTGTTCATTCTCTCGGCTACCCCATTTTTTTGGGGTGTCAATCTTACGGTTCTATGCCTTTGGATACCATTTTCTTTGTAATAAATGTCAAACTCATTATTACAAAATTCTAGGCCATTATCGGTTCTAAGGGTTTTTATCCTCTTATTAGTTAGGTTTTCTTCAAAAGTTTCCATTGTATAAATTTGTTGAAAGCCTCATTCTTATGTTTAAGCAAGAAAACCCAAACCTTCCTAGAATAGTCATCCACTATAGACAAAAAATAGACATTCCCACCATGGGTGCTTACTTTTTCTGGACCCCATAAATCTGAATGAATATATTCTAGTATGTGTCTAGTTTTATGTGTACCAGTTTTAAACTTAAGCCTATGGTGTTTGCCTAGAACACAATATTCACAAAAATCAACTTTGCTTATTTTATCCTTACCAAATAGTTGTTGATCACTCATTATCTGAAGCCCTTTCTTACTTATGTGTCCTAACCTCCTGTGCCATAAGGTTGCCTTTGTATCTTCAGGGGCAGTAGCTACTGTATTGTTGCATTTTGCTATTGGCTCTCCAATCAAGTAGTATAATCCATCTTTCTTTGTTCTTTTCATGATCACCATAGACCATTTGTCTAGCTTCATTTGCCCTCCTTTTATCTTGCTTTCTACATTCAAATCATCCAAAACACTTAGTGAAATTAAATTTGTGGATAGGGTAGGTACATACCTTACCTCTGTTAGGGTTCTAGTGATGCCATCAAACAGGATGAAGCTGGCTGTTTCACAACCTTCTATTGCACAACTTTGATCATTTCTAAGTATCACTTTGCCTCCCTTTGATTCCCTGAAATCAGACAACAAATTTCAATTATTAGTTATATGAAATGTACAACCCGAGTCTAGAATCTAGTCATCCTTAAAGGATCTAGCAACTATAAACAATTCTCCACTATCATAACCGTTAGTTAGGTTTGCATTTTGATAGTCTCCCTTGTGTTTGTTTGATTGATGACTTAAACTGCTTGCATCTTCTTGTCCATCTGCCGCGTTCTTTCCTCTTTTCCAGAAATAACAATCTCTTATATAGTGCCCAAGTTTGCCACTATAAAACAACCTTTTTACATTTGGCCCCTTTGACTGAGATTTTCCTCTGTCATGATGGTTGTCTTTGTAATGGTCCCGACTCTTACTTCTTCCTTTGTTGTGCCATGACTTTTTATGAGTAGGTCTTCGTCTGCTGAGATTCAGTTCTCCTTTTCCCAATTTTTCATTCTTCATCTCAAGATCTTTTGATCTTAAAGCTGAAATGACTTCTTCGAAAGTGATTTCAGTTCTACCATACTTAATGACAATCTTAACTTCCCTATAAGATTCTGGCAGTGAGTTAAGTATGATTATGTCTTGGTTTTCATCACTTAATGCCTCATTCTCTCCTGAATTAGCCAATTCTATATGCATTCTTAGGAACTCATCTATATTCTATTCAAGTGTTTTAGCATGATTCATCTTGAAACCAAATATTCTTTCTTTCAAGAATATTTTATTTTTAAGAGACTTTTGCTGGAATTGTTTTTCAAGCTTTTTCCATATCTTGGTAGGTGTCTATTCTTTATCCACTAATCTGATTATTGAATCAGATAGATTGAATATGATTATTCATGTTGTTGTTTCAAACAGTTCCTCTTGTTGAACTTTTGTAGTATTTTCTGGCCATTCAATAGGTTCTTCAAGAACCCTTAGCAGCTTCTGTTGAGCCAATAGTGCTCTAATCGTTTTTGTCCAAATCCTGTAATCACCAAAACCATCAAATTTGTCAATATCTACTTTAAAGTTACTCATGTTAGGAATGGAAGTAAATAGATCAGATAGAGTTTGAAGTTCTTCACTAGGGATATCCAATAAAGGAATATCCACGAATTCTTCATGTGCTCCTAGTTCTTGAGGCCATTCTTCCTCCAGTCTTGCTGATTGTTTTCTTCAATGTGTTTTCTAGATTGTGAGTTGAATTTTCCAGCCAAGGAACCTGACTTTGATACCACTATTGTGATTTTACAAACCTATCCCTACAACAACTCAACTTAAACACATTAGTTTACAAGGTTAGTTTTGACCTTTACACCAATACATGTGTAGCTCAACTAATTGACACGAATTAGTTCAACCAGACAAAATAAACCAGTTTCAATTTATTAACCCTATTGCTTTACTTTTCTTGTAGAGGTGATCAAGGCCTTCGAAAGCTCTGCCAAGAAATTCAATCCAGGGCTACCAAATAATCTCAGCACATTATCAAGTGAAGAAAAACAAAGAAATCAGTAGTAGAAATTTAAAAGAGAAAGGGAAGAAGTACTTGACACACATAGATTATAGAGGTTCACCCCAATTTGGGGCTAATCCTCTTCGAGCTCGCCTCAGAGTTCTTGGGGCTCGAATATGCACTACAAATCAGATCCAAGAACAACCTTGAAGATCAGAGATTCCAGTCACAGCCCGAAAGGTAATCTCTTTCACTTGATCTTCTTATTTTCTCAGGTTTTTCTCTCTTGAGCAGATGCTCTTCTCTCCTCCTCACAACTTCTCTCTCTTATTTTCTCTCAAATTACAAGATTCTCACAAATGATTCTCAAACTAAGCTCTGGCTTTTTCTGATACAGATAAGTCTTATAAACTAAGAGTATTAGCCTTTTTTTTTTCTTTATTTTACAACTGAAAGAACAATGAGTGTAACATAAAAGTCTGCTGAAGTTGTAATATGTTGTTGGTAGATACAGTCTTGAGTCTTAAGTTTGTTGTAACAGAATTTAATTGAAATTAACTCTAATTGGGGAATTGTATTGTAGCAAGTCTATTCCTCAATGCCAGTTTCTTCTTAGGCATAGGCTTTGTAACTTAAGAGCTGATGTAATTGCAAAGTATGCTAGAAAGGCCAATATCAATGGTAACCTTTTTTTTGGGGGACCTGCCCCGAGTCTTTTTCTAGTTTTCAATAAAATTATCTTTCAAATTAACTTATTTAAGAAGAAAGGGGACCAAGCAATTGTCAAGATTCAGAGGGCCAGTGATAGTTTAGACTTAGAGCTTCCTATAACTTCAGAGGAAAAGAGTTCACACAACCCATATTTGCAAATCCTATTCAGAATAAATGAGGCATGGATGTTGAAACGACAGGTCGTTTCATATTAGTAAATATGAAAAACGACATCACAGTTGTTGCTAAGCTGTTACGAAGGACATTCAGATTATTAGATTGGTGTTGAGGAAATAACCCAAGAGATTTGATCATTTCATACACCATAGACAAACTCCCTTCTTTGATAAAATATTACCTTTTTGTTTTAACTAGACATAAAAGGAGTTCGCTTGAGGTGTGAATGGGTGTAAACATGGAATATTATTGATTAGGATGAGGAAGGTCTTATTAAATTAATATTTCTATATATGTTATTCTTTAAATTTTTTATAGAAACATATATTTTTTTATTGTATCAAGTGGACAAATATAAATGCTAACGTTAGACATGCATTATATAGAATAAGAAAACTATTAGAATTGAAGTGTTCGTTTGTAGGGTTTATTACATTTTGGGTTAATGTGTTTTAACTTAATTTTAAGATAGACCATCGGTTTTAAAAAAAAAAAAATTGGAATTTTGTGTTTTGTCTAATAGTTTAAAATGGTCTCTTGATTTTGAAATCTGTTAAAATATTTTTAGTTTCAGGCTTTAGTTACTGAAGTCATTGACTTGACAAATATGAGTATCTCCAACAACAAGCATCAATATATATAAATAATTATATTTAAAATTAAAATTGAATTTATGAGACTATTTAATAAAACATATAATTTAAAATGTATTTTTTAAAACAAAATAGTATAGACCTTGTATGTTTTTTTTTAATACATGTTTGTGTGTCTTTTTATTTGCCATTTCTAACAATTTTTAATAGCCACTGAAAAAATTAATTATTTTCAAATGTCAAAACAAAATATAACGAGATAAAATCGAAAACGAAAAAAAAGGGAAAGATAATGAAGAAATAAAGTACATGATAACGATGAGGATGATAATTAATGATATATATATATATATATATACTAGATACAAGTAATGTACAATATACACGTAGCTTAGTTTTATTTATTAATTATTTTTATTAAATTTATATTAATGTCATATAAATTTTGAAATAAATATCCTATTTTAATTAAATAATTTATTTATTTATTTTTGTTTAAGTTTATGTTTGTTCTAATTTTTTTAATTTAAAAGTGATAATAAGAAATTATATATTATATGTTTAATGTAATATTAAATATTATACATGTATTTTAAATTTAAGTTGCGTGCTAGATTTTTTTTAAAAAGCAACTTGTTGCTAATTGACAGTAGATTATATTATATGTTTAATATGATATTATTCTAATAAGTGGGTTTAAGTTTAATTAAATTTTATTTGAGTTATAAAACGTATGATTTTATTATTTTTAAATCATTATTATTGTAAAATATCTCAAAAATATCATATTTTAATTTGTTTAATTATTTATTATTTAAAAATAATTATAATTGTAAAATACCTGAAAGAATATCCCATTTTAATTTTTTTAATTATTTATTATTTTTAAATAATTATCATTGTAAAATATGCCAAAAATATGTCAGTGAGAAATATCATTACAAAAAAAATTATCAGAACTAACATTATATAAAAAAAATTAAATATTTTTTTAAGAAAGTTATCTATTTAATTGCCTACATAGTCTTTAATTGTATAATAAATTGTGCACATCTTTCATATAATCATTTAAAAAAATCATATACTAAAATTTATTTAAATGTTTTATTTTTTATATAATGGAGAAACCGAATGAATTAAAAGAAAAAGAGAAGTACGTGGCACGTGTATAGTAAATAGAAGATTAGTATTTTTAAAAAGTAGACACGTAAATCTCTGTTCATATAATGAATTTGCTTCCGACTTTCTCGTTGCGTTATTAAAGATTTACATGCTATGGCAACTAGATTTTGGTGGGATTCCTCTCAAGAGAAAATGAAGATTCATTGGAGTACTTGAGAGTCTCTTTGCTTACCCAAAGAGAAAGGTGGTTTGGGCTTTAGGAGTCTTGATGATTTCAATAGAGCACTTATGGCTAAACAATGGTGTAAGATTGTTAACAACCCAACTTCTCTTCTTGCTCGGGTTCTAAAAGAATGTTACTATGTTAATAACTCATTCATGGAGGCTAAAACAAATTCCTATAGTTTGTTTATTTGGAGGAGTCTTCCATGGAGTTGAGACATTCTTGTTAAAAGAATGCAATGGAGGGTGCGAGTGTTGGCTTTTATGTCCTTATAAAACTACATTTCTTATGTAATTTATTCATTATCAATAAAGTAATAGAAATTATTTTGTTCAATCAAATTGCGCTACATGTTTTATTACATGAATATTTATTATTAATACAAACATTTATAAAATCTCAAACATATGTGTACAATTATAGTGACTCGACCACAATGAATTATAATTGTAATTATATGTTCAAAAACATTTTGTCCTAAGATTAAATCAGTACCCTGGATTTTCACTGATTTAGTAATATACGATAAGATCTACTTACACATATGATGTGATGTTCTATCCAAGACATTGACAAAGTAGATAAGATCAAATGTATCTTGTTACATTAGACTGAACTGATATTGATTACTGATAAGATAAGTAAGTATCATTATTATCTAATCTAATCTAATCATATCACAACGTTGACCATAAGACAATTCAATCTACATTATGAATGATTAATATTCTGCTAATTGTATTATTCAAGTCTTTTGATTTATTCGTTACCAGCTTACCCTACGGACTAGTTCATAATTACATATTGGAGATTTGGTAGTATAATTGAGTAGGAGTATTTATCATAGACATGAAATCTATAGCTTTTGTTTAAGAAGTGAAACGATGATTTTCTTATAGTTTGGTTCAAATGTTAAATGATAGAGTTCTCAGTTCTGTAATTAATTTTATGAATATATCATTTATAAGGAACTTAGTGAGAGTTAAGAATAAAATAGCAAAGTGGGGCAAAATGATAATTTGCACCCGTCTCATTATTAGATCATCTATAGATGATTGAATGACGATTATGATTATAAAAATGGATAACATATTTACATTTGGTGTAAAACGTTCTAGGAATTCAATAGTGCAATTCTGAGTCTATAGTGGAGTCACGAGGAATTAATAAGGTAGAAAGTTTATTTGTTATAAATAATCTCACAATAACTTATTGGAGCTTGAGTTCATGGATCCATAGTCCCCATGTCATCTCTTATAAAAATGAACGTAGTAATCTTAACTAATTAATTTAATTATTAATTATAAAAATATCGTATTGACTAGGTCAATGAAAATAAATAATGTTAAATTATTTATTGATATTTTGTGAGAAAAGAAATAGAAGAAACTTTGAGGTTTTTATTGCAAAGTCTCAAAAAAGAGAGTATTATAGCCAATCAGGACAATTTTGTTAATATTGATAAAATGATATTAATATTAATAAAATAAATTAAATAACGCTCAAAATTATAATTAGTTAATTTTGACAAGTATTTAATTAATTATAATTATTAATAAAATGGGAAACTAAAATCTATTTTATGTCCTAGCTTTTCCTATATATACTAGTGTTATAGATGTATTAGGTCAGATGAATTTGACAAGAGTAAAAATTCACTCCTAATATTCTTGTAGCATCCCAAAATTCGCTAATAAGGCTTAGGGCCTTGATTAGCGTGCCTGGAGGGCAATAAGTAATTTATTACGTTAATATGTGAATTTGATGAGTATGTGATTATAAATACATATTTAGGTGGATTAAATATGCATGTGGGCCCTATTTGGTTATTAGAGGCATGTTTGTAATTTTAGCCCGTTGAGGGTATAAATGCAATATTTGTGATTATTGTGATCTTTACCACATGTGAATGGTGATTTATTTGAGATGCACGATCCGAGACAGTTCTAGGGAGCGATTTAGCTAGGAAAGTCACAACGCGGTCGAATACCTGACTCGGGAGGAGCCTAGGGGTATTTTGGGAATTTTATATGTGTTCGGGAATTATTAAGTAACAAAAAGTAATTTAGTAATGGTTGAGACATGTTGGGATTTAACGGGGATTTATAAGAATACTCGGGGACATAACGGGGTTTGGTAAATGACTAAATAGCCCTTAGGTTACTTAAGGGTTAAGGATAAGTTTAAAGGGCAGTTTGGTCATTTGGCAGGGGTAATACTTAGCTTAAAGAGGCCTTAGGAAATTACTGGAGCAAGCATAAGACTCCCTCTCTCTATCTCTCGGTTTCTCTGTCTCTTTGGGTGCTTGAAGGCTGAAGAAAACTCTGAGGGAATTAAGTTAGGAATTCAAAACTCAAGGCTGGAATTTGGGATGCTAGAAGTTTGAGGATTTGGGAAGACAGTTCAGGGCTTGAAATATCATTGAGGTAAGAGTTTTTGTTGACTGTTTTATTAGAATTTTGGTTTTAACCTTAAGTATGCATGGGTGGAAGATTTCAGCTTGGATTTATGTTTTTATGAGGTTTTAAGCTAGCTTTTTGTTAGGTTTTGTTGCCGGGACTATTCTAGAACTACTGTGGTGATTAAAATGAGTTGTTAGATTGGTTTTGGGGTAAATTGGCTGGGTTTTGGTTGTAAAAATGGGGGATTTTTCTTGGTTCAAAGGGTTGGGTCGCGGCATTATTCTTGGTGAGCCGCGACCCTCTAGAGTAGAAGGGAGGCCAGGAAGAAGGGCGGGCCGCGACACCCTATAGGTTGGGTCGTGGCGTGTATAGGAAAAAATGGGAGGCTGGGCTTCAGGTTGAGGTGGGTCGCGACATAGGGCCTTGGGGCTGCGGCATTTAGTGGGATATTGGACCTCGAGAAGGTTTTAGGCTCGGGATGGATTTTATCACCTGGATTGATAGAATTCAAGGTCCCGGAGACTTGAATTATAACCCAAAGTTATTTAATGGATTAGAACTTAATGGATGGATATTATTGATACGTCGTGACTAGGTTTTCAGCGAGGCTCGGACTAGGGGACTATGCTCAGGATACCGGTGCTCGGAAAGCTTGGGACACAAGTACGAAAACTGTTGTACCCGTAGAGCATGGTGTGGCCCTGTAGTTTGTATTGCAGGGCATAACCCTATGCGGTTGTGTTGCAAGGCGTAGCCCTATTGATTATGTTTGTATTTGTTTAAGTATTTGTTAAATTTATGCTATGTGTTGCATATCTATAAATGTACGGCAAGGGCCGGGAACGGTGAAGGCCGAGAACAGCAAGGGCCGGGAATGGCGAAGGCTGAGAATGGCAAGGGCCGGGAACGGTGAAGGCCGAGAACAGCAAGGGCCAGGAACGGCAAAGGCCGAGAACGGCAAGGTCGAGTACAGCAAGGGGTTGGGAGCAGCATTAAGCATGCGGAGTGCAAGTTGCTAGGGTGAGACCCTTCTCGGATGCCTGTGACATCCTCACGATGTAGACCGTGAACCCAGAGCCTGGTAAAGCACCTGGGATGGCATGGCTGTTATGTGTTTAGCCTATTGGCTACTTTATTGCATGTTGATTGATAGTTATGCATAAGTTGATTGCGTGTGTGGAGTTTTCTTGCTAGCCTTCGGCTCACAAGTGCTCTATGGTGCAGGTAAGGGCAAGGGAAAGGTCGATCAACCATGAGTATGGAGAGTGTGAAGTGACATGGACATGTTCGGCCTGCCTGACTGTCACGACCAGGGGTATTTTTGGGAGATGATATGTATTAAACCTAATTTTGTCGTTTAGTCAACTTTAATCATATTTTGAGTTGTAAATATTTCTAAACAATATTTTGGGATTCCAAATATATAATGTTTTATAATTTCAATGAATGGTTACATTTTCAAATTATATGACTTTTATTACAGTTTAGCTACACTTTTAACCCAAAACCTCGATTAGCGAGTTAATTGCACATTTTAAACTCACTTAGTAACGACTTTAAGGAAGTAGAGTGTTACAACTTGGTATCAGACTGAGCCAAGGTTTATGGTTCCTGGATATTGATCGAACATGTACGCTCACTGCCAGTGACAAGCTCGACTCAGTGTTGGTTTGTAATGATTGAAATGTATGCCTGATTATGTGCTTAAGTGTCATGTTTGCCTAGTTATTTTATATAGAGCATGATGAATGTGTCAACATATGCATGATGCCAAGGCATGGCCCCTTGAGTGTTGTATGCTATTTGTGTACTGTGGATTATTGTTATGGATGGTTGACGTGAATTGGGAGGTAGTTTTGGATGTTGTTATCATGCCTGATGAGCGGTGTCGTTGATTGTAGGCATATTGTTGAGATGCCTCGACAATCAGCCAGACTCCGCGATAGTAGGGCCGAGGATGACAACTAGGGTCAGGACCTTCCACCTATCCCACAGAGTTGGCAACAGTTGTTTGCCAACACGGAAACCAGACTGCACTAAACAAAAGAAGAGCTTTGACAGCAGAGGCAATAGGCCTCTCCTCAAGGCATTGGGTTGCAGGTTCAACAGGCTATGGCGCCAGTGCCAGTTCAATCTGTTATGGAGAATAGGTGGGAACCTTTGTATGAGAGGTTCTAAAAGCACCATCCTCCCACCTTCGAGGGTGGACCAGACCCACTGCGGGCAGCACATTGGATGAATATGATTTCCTCCATCCTTGATTTCATGAGGGTGGAAGGGAATGAGAGGGTGGTTTGTGCCAGCTACATGTTCAGAGAGGATGCCCGCATCTGGTGGGATGTAGTGACTCAGAAAAGAAATGTTGCAGTTATGACCTAGGAAGAGTTCAGAAACATTTTCAATGAGAAATATTATAGTGTTGCAGTCCAAGCTGCGAAGTCTGACGAGTTTATCAACCTGACTTAGAACCGGTTGATAGTTACTGCGTATGCTTTAAGGTTTGACCGGTTGG
The DNA here is from genome assembly GCF_963169125.1 of Humulus lupulus. NCBI lineage: Eukaryota > Viridiplantae > Streptophyta > Magnoliopsida > Rosales > Cannabaceae > Humulus > Humulus lupulus. The sequence continues at coordinate 70,734,852 of NC_084794.1, read as the reverse complement.
TGAAGTTCGCACAGGATTTGGTGCTGACTGATGCGGCAAGAAGGGACCAGTTCGTGCGGGGGTTGAATGACTTGATCGCCCGTGATGTGAAGATTACTTTGGACCCAGAGACTACTACGTATGCCCAGGTAGTGTACAAGGCCCTTACAGTTGAGGGGGCCAAGGATCATATTTGGAGAAAGGGCGCTGCTAGGCACGATGCCAGGAGGACGGTGCCTCCTTTTACCAGATCCAGTCGTGGTAGTGGCCCCAATGAGCAGAGGAGAAAGGCCCCAGATTCTTTCATTCCTCCTAGCTTGGACAGGAAGGCACAGGGTGCTTTTAGTGGTTGTCAAGGCAGGGGTGACAACTGGAGGAGTTTTCCAGTGTGTCCTCGATGCAGGCGACGACATAAGGGAGAGTGCAGGATCAGGGCTTGCTTTATTTGTGGGAGTGTCAGTCACTTGAAGAAGGACTACCCACAACCCAAGAAAGAGGAGCCGAAGCAGAGCGACAACCTCACTCCTGCCACATTATTCACCTTGACTCAGATTGAGGATGAGGCTAGCCCCTCGGTTGTGACATGTCAGATTTCTAGTGCCGGTTCTTCTTTTATTGCATTGATTGATTCGGGGGCTACTCATTCGTTTGTGTTTGCTAGAGTGATAGATCAGCTGTGTAGACCTAGTGATTTGTATGCTAGGGGATTTCAGACCTTGTTGCCGACTGGGGAAGTGGTAGTCTCTAGGAGATGGATTAGAGCACTGCCAGTAAAGATAGACGGTAGAGAATTATCTGTGATCTAATTGAGTTAGAGATGGATGACTTCAATATGATTCTAGGGATGGATTGGTTATCGAAGTATGGGGCAACAATTGATTGCAAGCGTAGGATGGTGACATTTAAACCAAAAGGGGAGGTAGCCTTTGTATTTGTGGGGACAGTTAGTGGACCGAGGTTACCTATGATTTTGGCACTGAAGGCTAGAGACCTGATGTAGGAAGGTTGCATAGGGTTTCTAGCAAACATTTTGGATACCACTAGGGTTGTGTCAGTTGGACCGAGTGAGACCGGATTAGTATGTGATTTTCCAGATCTATTTCCAGCGAACTTGCCAGGGTTGCTGCCACAACGAGAGATCGATTTTGTTATAGATTTGGCGCCAGGGGCGGAGCCAGTATTTAGGACACCTTATAGAATTGCTCTGGCAGAGTTGAAGGAATTGAAGATTCAGTTGCATGAGTTACTAGATTTAGGGTTCATCAGACCGAGTTTCTCGCCCTGGGGTGCTCTAGTGTTGTTCGTCAAGGAGAAGGATGGATCTCTTAGGATGTGTATTGACTACAGGGAGCTAACCAAGTTGACCATAAAGAACAAGTACCCATTACTTAGGATCAATGACTTGTTTGACCAGTTACAAGGGAAGACAGTGTTCTCTAAGATCAAGCTCCGGTTAGGTTACCACCAGTTAAGGATTAAAGAGGAGGACATACCAGAGACCGCTTTCCACACGAGATATGGACATTATGAATTCCTGGTTATGTCCTTTAGATTAACCAACGCCCCAACAACTTTTATGGATATGATGAATAGGGTTTTCAAGGACTATTTGGACAAGTTCATGATTGTGTTTATTGACGACATACTGGTGTACTCCCAGTCAGAGATAGAGCATGAGCAGCATTTACGCCTGGTATTGCAGTGGTTGAGAGAGCATAGGTTACATGCTAAGTTCAACAAGTGTGAGTTTTGGCTACCGCAAGTCACGTTTCTGGGCCATATTGTCAATAAGGAGGGGATTCTGGTTGACCCAAGTAAGATTGAGGTAGTGAGGGATTGGCCTAGACCGAGCAGTGTCCTGGAAGTTAGGAGCTTCCTAGGATTGGCAGTGTATTATCGACAATTTGTTGAGGGGTTCTCTAGGATAGCCACACCGTTAACTGAATTTACAAGGAAGAAGACTAAGTACGTGTGGACAGACAGGTGTGAAAGCAGTTTCAAGGAATTGAAGCAGCGACTGATCACCGCTCCAGTATTAAGTTTGTCGTCAGACAATGAGAAGTTTGTGGTTTGTTGTGACACTTCCAGTTAGGGTTTAGGGTGTGTGCTGATGCAAGCCAGAAAGGTGATAGCCTATGCATCGAGACAACTAAAGGAGTACGAGCAGAGATATCCAACGCATGATCTGGAGTTGGCAGCGGTGGTATTTGCACTTAAGGTTTGGAGACTATATCTATATGGTGAGAAGTGCGAGATATACACCGACCATAAGAGTTTGAAGTACTTCTTTACTCAGAGGGATCTGAATATGCACCAGAGACAGTGGCTGGAATTGGTAAAGGATTATGATTGTGATATCCTATACCATCCTGGGAAGGCCAATGTAGTGGCTGATGCATTAAGTCAGAAGGGCCCAGGACAATTGTTCAGTTCGAGGTAGATATCTAATAAGTTAGCTGAGGAGATGACTAGAGCGAGTATAGAGTTAGTGGTTGGTCGGTTAGCCAACATCACTCTTTAGTCTACACTCCTTGAGAGGATCAAGGAGGAGCAGGGGAAGGATCCCCAGTTGAGAGGGCACACAGAGAGTGTCTTGGTCAGAGCGGCTAAGGACTTCTCTATCTCGGAGATGGGACTAATGAAGTACAAGGGTTGGATTTATGTTTCGATGGATTCTAGTATCCGGCGAGAGATCTTGGATGAATCTCATACCACTCCCTATTCTTTTCATCCAGGTATGAAGAAGATGTAACAAGACTTGAGAACCTTGTATTGGTGGTCAGGAATTAAGAAGGACGTGGTGGATTATGTGGCTAAGTGCCTAACATGTCAGCAGGTAAAGGCTGAACATCAAAGGCCAGTAAAGTTATTGCAGCCTCTAGGGATTCCAGAGTGGAAATGGGAGGATATCACCATGGACTTCGTGGTTGGTTTGCTATAGTCCATGGGACAGCATGATTCAGTGTGGGTGATTGTGGATAGGTATACCAAGTCCGCCCACTCTTTACTTGTTTGGACGACTTATACTGTGGAGCAGTATGCTAAATTGTATGTGAAGGAAATCGTTCAACTTCATGGGGCTCCGAGGTCGATAGTATCTGACAGGGACCCCACCTTCACCTCCAAGTTTTGGGAGAGCCTGCAAAAGGCTATGGGCACGTAGTTGCGGTTTAGTACCGCTTATCATCCTCAAACGGACGGACAGTCTGAGAGAACAATTCAGATACTGTAAGATATGCTACGAGCCTGTGTGCTGGATTTTTGGGGGATCTTGGAGTAAGTATCTCCCTTTGATTGAGTTTTCGTACAACAACAGTTATCAGGCGACTATCGGGGTGGCTCCATATGAGATGTTATATGGGTGGAAGTGTAGATCACCTATTCATTGGGATGAGACAGGTGAGAAGAGATACTTGGGTCCTGAGATGGTTCAGAGGACCAATGAGGCAATTGAAAATATTAGAGCTCGAATGCTTGCCTCTCACTGTCGCCAGAAGAGTTACTCGGACTTGAAACACAGGGGTGTAGAGTTTCAAGTCGGTGATCATGTGTTTTTTAGGGTTTTTCCCTTGAGAGTGGTGAGACGGTTTGGTGTTCGGGGCAAGCTGAGCTCTAGGTTTGTTGACCAATTTGAGATTCTGGAACGAGTTGGAGAGGTAGCTTACAGATTGGCGATGCCTCCAGCTCTATCAGGGGTTCATGATTTTTTTCACGTGTCCATGCTCCGGAAGTACGTATCAGATTCTATGCATGTACTAAGTTATGAGAACTTGGAGCTAGACTAGGATTTATCATATGAGGTGAAGCCGGTTTAGATTCTCGACCAGAAGGATAAATCTTGCGGAGCAAGACCATCGCCTTGGTGAAAGTGCTGTGGAGGAACAACAAGGTTGAGGAGGCGACATGGGAACTTGAGTCAGATATGTGGGAGCGGTATCCCGAGTTATTCAGGTAATTTCGAGGACAAAATTTTTGTAAGGAGGGGATAGTTGTAGCGTCCCAAAATTTGCTAATAAGGCTTAGGGCCTTGGTTATCGTGCCTGGGGGGCAATAAGTGATTTATTACGTTAATATGTGAATTTGATGAGTATGTGATTAGAAATGCATGTTTAGGTGAATTAAATATGCATGTGGGCCCCATTTGGTTATTAGGGCATGTTTGTAATTTTAGCCTGTTGAGTGTATAAATGCAATATTTGTGATTATTGTGATCTTTATCACATGTGAGTGGTAATTTATTTGAGATGCACGATCCGAGACAGTTCTAGGGAGCGGTTTAGCTAGGAAAGTCAAAACAAGGATTTAACAAAAGTAATTTGGGAATATTATATGTGTTCGGGAATTATTGAGTAACGAAAAGTAATTTAGTAATGGTTGAGGCATGTTGGGATTTAACAAGGATTTATAGCAATACTCGGGGACTTAACGGGGTTTGGTAAATGACTAAATTTCCCTTGGGTTACTTAAGGGTTAAGGATAAGTTTAAAGGGAAGTTTGGTCATTTGGCAGGGGTAATACTTAGCTTAGAGAGGCCTTAGGAAATCACTGGAACAAAGTAGAAGACTCCCTCTCTCTATCTCTCAGTTTCTCTGTCTCTTTGGGTGCTAGAAGGCTGAAGAAAACTCTGAGGGAATTAAGCTAGGAATTCAAAACTCAAGGTTGGAATTTAGGAGGCTAGAAGTTTGAGGATTTGGGAAGACAGTTCAGGGCTTGAAATATCATTGAGGTAAGAGTTGTTGTTGACTTTTTTATTAGAATTCTGGTTTTAACCTTAAGTATGCATGGGTGGAAGATTTCAGCTTGGCTTTATGTTTTGATGAGGTTTTAAGCTACCTTTTTGTTAGGTTTTGTTGTTGGGAATATTCTAGAACTACTATGGTGATTAATTGAGTTGTTAGATTGGTTTTGGGGTAAATTGGCTGGGTTTTGGTTGTGAAAATGGGGGTTTTTTCTTGGTTCGAAGGGTCGTGCCGTGGCATTGTTCTTGGTGAGCCGCGACCTTCTAAAGCAGAAGGGAGGCCAGGAAGAAGGGTCACAGTGCCCTGTAGGTTGGGCCGCGGTGCGTATAGGAAAAAATGGGAGGCTGGGCTTCTGGTTGAGGCGGGCCATGGCACAGGGCCTTGGGGTCGTGACACTTGGTGGGATATTGTACCTTGAGAAGGTTTTAGGCTCGGGAATCCAAAAGTTAAGGCTCAGGATGGATTTTATCACCTAAATTGATAGAATTCAAGGTCCCGGAGACTAGAATTATAACCCAAAGTTATTTAATGGATTAGAACTTGATTGATGGATATTGTTGATACGTCGTGACTAAGTTTTCAGCAAGGCTCGGACTAGGGGACTGCGCTCAGGATACCAGTGCTCGGAAAGCTTGGGACACAGGTAAGAAAATTGTTGTACCCGTAGAGCAGGGCATGGCCCTATAGTTTGTCTTGCAGGGCACGACCCTATGTGATTGTGTTGTAGGGTGTAGCCCTATTGATTATGTTTGTATTTGTTAAATTTATGCTATTTGTTGCATATCTATAAATGTACGGCAAGGGCCGGGAATGGTGATGGCCGAGAACGGCAAGGGTCGGGAACGACGAAGGCCGAGTATGACAAGGGGCTAGGAGCAACATTAAGCATGCAGAGTTCAAGTTGCTAGGGTGAGACCCTTCTTCGATTCATGGGACATCCTCACGATGTAGACAACAAACCCAGGGCTTGGTAAAGCTCCTGGGACGACATGGTCGTTATGTGTTTAGCCTGTTTGCTACTTTGTTGAATGTTGATTGATAGTTATGCATAAGTTGATTGCTTGTGTGGATTTTTCTTGTTGGGGTTCGGCTCACGGGTGCTCTCTATGGTGCAAGTAAGGGCAAGGGAAAGGTCGATCAAGCATGAGTACGGAGAGCGTGAAGCGACATGTACATGTTCGGTCTGCCTGGCTGTCACGGCCATGGGTATTTTTGGGAAATGATATGTATTAAACCGAATTTTGTCGTTTAGTCTACTTTAATCATATTTTGAGTTGTAAATATTTCTAAACAGTATTTTGGGATTCCAAATGTATAACGTTTTATAATTTCAATGAATGGTTACATTTTCAAATTATATGACTTTTATTACAGTTTAGCTACACTTTTAACCTAAAACCTTGATTAACGAGTTAATTGCACATTTTAAACTCACTTAGTAATGGCTCTAAGGAAGTAGGGTGTTACAATTCTATACCCAGTCGCCCACTCTCTCGTAGTTTTCTCTTTAGGAATTCTCTTCTCATGTGTTGAGACTTGCCCACACAACACGAGGTTGTTTTAGAGAAAGACTTGGAATACTGTGGTTTTGTTTCAAAGCGGTTTGGATTCCTTGCAATACCTAGAATTCAACAAAGACGAAAGTTTAGGAAAACCAAATGGTGTAGTCATTGTTCCGCTACGCATTTTGTAAGTACTGTAATGGTTTTGTTATTGTATATACATATCTCTGTAATAGTCACATGCTCGTATGATTTTATGCTTTTGTTGACACCGTTTTTCGTCAACTTAAATTTGAAGAGCACTAAACAAAGATTCATAAACGAAGAAAAGAACAGTAGGATTTTTACGTGGTTTAGCAATTAAAATCTGCCTAGTTCACAAGTCAATATTATTGATTCGTAATAATCTCTCAAAGCTTTCTCAAAGAAATTCAACAGAGTATTCTCAGTACAAGATTATGCATCACTATAAATGAAAAATAGCAAACTATTTATAGGTCTAGTTAGGAGTATATCTTCCATCAATTTCGGGGAAGTTACAATTGATTATTCCAATTTGAAGTAAATGTAATTAAATACATCAAATACATAGTATCCCATGATAATTGGGATTTAATTATCAGATAAAAACAAATCCCTAAAGAATTGGGATCTCCTAACAGCTGTTGTATGGAAAACGCATTGCTGACCTCGAATGCAAGGTTAATGTGCTTTCGAGATCGACAAACATTCGAGTTTGTTATTTCGGTCAACCCCTCAGCTGGTAGGTTCATCGAACTCAATCTTCAAAAACAAATACCTTCGAGCTTGCAACCAAGGCTCGAATAACATCCATATTCGTCAGAGAAGATTCTTTCTTTCGAGCTTGAAGCTTAAGCTCTAGCCTTTTTAACTTGTGCTTGGTGGCTAACAACAATAGGTCAGGAATCGTGCTTATTTATACAAGTGTTCAGCCATTGCCTGTTATGTTTAAGCTTACGCTTTACGAGCCTACATTTTGAGACTCATTTATTCATCCTCGAAATTTGGGTGTAACATTTTGCCCCCTCAAAAGTGTTGGTTCGAATCCTAGGAGAAGGAAACTTTTGAACTCCACTTTTGAAAACTGTGTTACCTACCACACTCCAGTGCGGACACGTATCACTTGGGGATTGAATACCCAGAGTACTCGAGTACCTCTTTTTTTTGTTCTCGCCCCTTCCAATTCTTTTTGCTGCCTTATTCTGAGATTAAACCTAGTCCATTGGATCTTCTTTCAACTTAAACCAAGGGCCCAGAATGACTCGACCCTTGCCATTCCTCTTTGATGTATATATAAACACCCCTTGTCTTCCTCATTCTTCACTTTTATTCCTCAGAGAGCACAAACCAGAGAGAAAAAGAAAGAAAGAAAGAACCTGAGTTTTCGTTGCATGTTCTCTAAACCAAAAAAGCAAAGCCATTCCAATACATTCGATTATGTGAGATCATCCTTGCTTTAGCTTCTTCAGTCAATGATCTCCTTCTATCCTCAATCTAATTTGTGTAAGTTCTCTGATCTTCCTTTCTTTTTTTTTTTTACGTTTCATTTGTTCCAGATAATGGCCTTCTGATTCTTACCAGATTTTTAAGGCCTCACTCTTGCATTAGGAAATTTTGTGATTTGGGTAGATTTTGGGTTATTAGAATCACGGTTTAGACCACAATTTTTTTGGTAGAAACATGTAAAAATGAGGTTTTTCCAGTAATGGGCTATTTTCAGTTGTAGGCTTCGTGTGGCTTAAGAAATAGGGTTTTGGAGTAGGGTTTTCCCTGGAAATCTGGGATTCTATTTTGTTTTAAATTAATAGTATCCATCCCACTCTCGTGTGGGTGCACTCTCGATGCCCGAAATTTACAATAGTTTGGGATAGACATCTGAGTTAATCTCGCCCTTTCGAGCCTTCAGTCTCGATTGAGGCAATCTCGTTATCTTGAGCTTGCAAACTCGAGTTATCAAGATGAATTTTTCCACTTTAAAATTATGGGCCCTCACCTTTTTCTTTCTTGTTAGATGTCGTAGTCTTCAGAGAATTGGTGGGGGCCTGAGCTTGCCATCCCTTACCATTCATCAATTCCTAGTCCTGAATCGCCATTCACACGAAATGAATGACTAATTCAAGAGCACAAGGAATGGTTCAAACAAGAAGACATACGAGCTCACTTCCGATGCCAAATCAACGAGGTTGAGGAAATAAAAAGGAAGAGACTCCGAGTCACAGCCTATCCAGACCCGGATCACGAGATCAAACCTATTCCATTAGACCCCAAGCTTAAAGTCACCGTAGCCTTTCCACATGCTGAGCTTTCATTCACCTTAATGGAGGATACTTCAACACGTCCAACCACCTCCCAGGCATTCTCAGTCCCTCCCTTGAACGAGGAGTTTTTCGAGGCTAAGCATTACCTGAGCTCAGTTACTTCCACCAGCCATGTCTCTGAGCTTCTGGCCTATCATGGCCTTAATCTTTCTGGTACTCTGATGTGTCATCCTGCAACCTCCAATGAAAGGCGTTGCTATGCCCCGAGAGATGGAAATCCCAATCGTAAGGTCAAGCTCGCCGCCTCGAGTCGCAAGCACATGAGAGTTGGGGCCCTGTTGCCATTGAAGAACTACTATAAAAATTTCTTGGATTATGCCGGCCTCGCCCCCTTCCAACTCCAGACCGACTCTTTCAGAGTTTTTTCAGCTCTAAGGTCGCTGTACCACGAGATGAAGTGGGACAGGCCTTCAGCATAAGAGATATTATATCTCTTTTTCCTTAAGATCAACCCTTCTCTAGCTCATGGAGGAGATGGGTTCTACTACCTATCGAGCTACCTGAAGGAGAAGCGGTTGTTCGAGGATATCCCAAACCATCCTCCAAATTTCAAGATGATCTTCTTCTGGATGGATGGGCTTGCTCCTTCCCAATTTTACTCCTTCCAGCGCATACATAAGTAATTCAACATCTTTTCTACTTTCCTTTGAACTATTGAGCTCGAAATATTTAATCCACTCTTGCTTGCAGCCACCTATCACTTGTCTACTCCAACAAAGGCCATGAAAGAACATAGGGTAGCAATTCTTCAGCTCCCCTATGGTCGAAGGTCCCTCACCTATCTCCTCCATGAAGACAAGCTTCAACTTGTGGCCTTTTAGGCAAAGGCAAGACTACAGATGATTCGGGGATTGGCAAATACTCGAGGTGGGAAAATCTGCCGATCCCCACGGCCAAACTTCCCCCCAAGAGGAGGCCTTCAGGCTCGCAAGCCCGTGCAACCGCCTCCCGTCTATATGAGTGGTCAGTCTCGGGAAATGAAGCCCATGATGAGGCCTCAACGAGCTTGGAAGATGGAGGTAAAGTAGTTTTGGATCACTCCATGTGGTCTATGTCATTACTTAAGCACGAGCCTGACATAATGATCCTCTTCGAGGACCCCAGGGATAACTTCTTAGCATGGTCGAGGGTAGATCTTAGAGTCTGTAGGTTTGATAGTTGGCTAGGAAAATACCAGACCATGTATAGTCTAAAAGAGGTCTGAGATGGGGTAGCTGTATAATATGGAACCAACATATATAGTGTAACGTCCCAAATTCCTTAATATGGCTTAGTGCCTGGATTAGGAGGCCAGGAGGGTAATAATTGATTTAATGTGTTATTATATGATTATATGCATGATTATGTGGGATGTATTATTATATGGTTGTATTTTTATATTTATGTGCATGTATGGGATATATGGGTGAGACCACATTATTATGTGGATATATTTGAGCTATTCGGCATGAGACGATCCTAGGAAGCAAGTTAGCGGTTTAGTCATAACAGGGTTAATTACCGGGCTCAGGGTGAGCCTAGGGGTAATTTGGTACTTAGTGCATTACCGAGATTGAGCGGGTAATGGGAAATAATTTGGTAATTGTTTGAGGATATTGGGAATGACGGGAATTGAGAGACGTTAATTATGATTAACGGGGTAGGTGGTAATGACAAAATTTCCTTAGGTGACTTTGAGGAAGTAGGTTGGTCTTAGGGGTATTTTTTTTCATTTTAGGTTAAATTAGATGGATTTGGTCAAGCGAGAAGGCTGTAGAAGAACCAAGGTAGCAGAAAAACAGGGCACTCTTTCTCTTCTCTCTCAACCATTCTTCCTCTCTCTCTCGGTTTGATTTTGAAGCTAAGTTAGAGGATTCAAGATTAAGGTTTTGAGGCTTGAAGGTTTAGAATTGAATTGTAGCAGCTAGATGGATTCAATTCATAGTTGAGGTAATGATTCTAAGCTTGAACTTTGAGTTTTCCACTGTTTTTATGTTGTTTATAAGTTTTGCAGTTTGATCATGGAATTGGGTTTTTGGTAGTGTTTTAAGAGTTTTCAAGCTTGAGTTTTATTGCTGGATTGGTGGTAATGTTGTGTTAAGGTTTGGTATTGATTCTGGGATTGTTTGGAAATAATTTTGGTTGAGTTTGAATTGAAGGAAATGCAGGGGAGCTGGGTTCGCGGGGTCAAGTCGTGGTTGAGTTCTTAAGCATCGCGACCTGAGTGAACCCCAGAGCCTTGATGGGGCTCTGTTTGCATAGCGCGCCGCGACCCTCTAGGGCAAGTCGCGGCTCGCCCCTGGCACCCAGACAAGGGGCTTTCTGCCTGGGAGGCACGCCGTGACCCTTGGGGGTAGGTCGCGGCCCACCTGTTTCTTTTTGGCCAGGCTTTGTTTTAAGAGCGGGTTTTCGAACCTTAAGGCTCGGGATCAAATCTACATCTCGGTTTGGTAGAATTTGAGGTCCTGGGGGCTAGGACTTGGTCCAGGAATATTTTATTACTCATTTTGTTTATATGATTTCATATTTGGTTATGATTAGGTTACCGCTAAGGCCTAAGGTGAGGATCATACTCAAGGGTTGTTCTTAACTTATTTTACGCTCAATCCTAAGGTAAGAAAACTGCAGCCATTATGTGACATACATGATTTTTGATAAAGCATGTTGAGTGCTCTATATATGGATATCTATTGCATCGTGAATGCTTGGTTGCTTTGTTTACTTGAGAAACGCACTGACTTATCAGTCAGAAATGATAATAGTGTTGAGTGTTGGTCGTGAAGGTCTGACTTATTAGTTAGGAACGGAAATGGTGTTGAGCACTGGTCATATGGCATTGACTTATGAGTCAAGAGCGGCAACAGCGCAGAGAGCGCTGGTCGATATGATTCAATCTAATCAACAGAGCATTATACGCTCGTCCGACCCAATGGTCAAAGAAAACTAAAGCCCTTGGCTAGTCTGTGCCTAGTTACTCAGAGCCAGGGCTAAAAGGCTCAGAGTGACTTGATAGTCACATGGCTAGGGCGCATAACCTCAAGATGACTTAATAGTCATCTATTAAGGGTGCAAGAGCCCAAGATGACTTAACAGTCATCTATTCAGGGCGCAGGACCCTAGGATGACTTAACAGTCATATATTTAGGGCACATGACCCCATGATCATTTATTAATACATGTATACATGCAGTAATAAGTTTTCTTGCTAAGCCTTGGCTCACAGGTGTTATGTGGTGCAGGTAAAGGGAAAGGAAAGCTTATCCAACCTTGAGTGGAAAGCTTAGGTGGCGACATGTACATATGCAGCCGCTTGACCACCACGACCAAGGTGTTTTAGGGAAACTAGGGTTTAACCATATTTTTGCCGCTTAGTTCGGCCAGATTGTAACTTTTGAATTGTAATGACTATTTTGGTCTTGTAAACAACTTTGTAAGCACTATTATGGGATCCCATGTACAGTTTAACATTTTTTTAATAAAATATCCATTCCTTTTGACCAAGATTTTAACCTTGGCAGCTAATAACACTTAGACGCATGTTTATGGCCTACTGACTCATTTAGCGAGTTAAGCACTATTTAAAATACACAGTGTGACGTTCTTTGTTATCCAGGGTGTTACATATAGGGACCTTTCGAGACTATCCCCCACCTATAAAGAGGGGACTCCCCTAGAATCATCAGAAGACAGGGGGATTTCTTGGTCCCCGGGCTCAAACTCGGCCAAAAAAACCAGTTAGGTTTCTTTTATCTTGGAGTCTTGTTTCTTATAATAACCTTCTTCGATTACTTACAATCTTTTATGTTTCTCAAGCAGCATGGATTCAGACTTGGACAACGTTCTCAACAAGCCTGTGGCCTCGAGGGAAAACAAACGCCAAAGAGTGTCCCAGAAGGGAGGTCTCCCCTCCAAGCTATCCAAGAAAACCAAGGTGGTGCCCCCAACCCACGTGCCATTAGATCTAAGCCAGGCTGTCGAGCCCACTGCGCCCTCTCAGGATTAGCCTCTATACGCCGAGCATTCACTATAAATCCAAGAAACTTACAAGAGGGTACTTCGAATGAGCATTTTTGTGGGTTGAGTCTCATATTGTATTTTCAGAGCACAACGAAACATTCTGCGAGATCGTCCACATGGTTAGAGTTATGTTTAGACTTGACTAACATATCATCCACATAAACTTCCATGTTATTCCCTATCTGCTTAGTGAACATCCTAATGGTCACGAAGGTCATATGTTCTTGGTCGGGTGCATGCATGGCAATCTGGTTATATCCTGAATAAGCGTCCATAAATGACATGATGTCATGGCCTGCAGTGGCATCTATGAGCTGGTCGATTCAGGGGAAGGGAAAGCAATCCTTGGGGTATGCCTTATTGAGGTCTGAATAATTGATGTAGGTTCGCCATTTGCCCTTGGGCTACGGGACCAGCACAGGGTTGGCTATCCAATAAGGGTAGAAATCATCTCGGACAAACCGATTTGCTTTTAACCTTTCGACCTCCTCTTTTAAGGCTTTCTTCCTATCGTCGTCCAAGAGCCTCTTTTTTTGTTGCTTCGAAGGGAAGATCTTATCTATGTTGAGCGCATGGCTCATAATACTAGGACTAATCCCTACCATATCCAAGTGCGACCATGCAAACACATCCTGGTTTTCTCTCAAAAAGCAAGTTAATTGCTATTTTTCATTTTCTAAAAGATTTTTCCCTATTTTTACCACCATCGTGGTATCTTTCTCATCGAGCTTCACTTCTTCAAGCTCCTCCATTGGTTTGAGATTGATCATTTCTTCAACCCTAGGGTCGATCTCTTCTTCTATTTCAAAGACGGATCCATTCAGTTCTCGAATAACTACAAGTGCTTGTGCACTTATTTGGTTCTTTCCTGTCATGGAAATGCTATAGCATTCACGAACGATGAGCTGGTCTCCCTTCAGCGTCTCGATGCCAATAAACGTTGGGAACTTGATGGCCAAATGTCAAATAGATGACACTGCCTCCAGCCCAATCAGGGCTGGTCTCCCGAGTAGTACGTTGTAGGCCGACAGGGTGTCCACCATTATAAATTCCATCATCCTTGTCACTGAGACTGGATAGTCTCCCAAGGTTACGGTGAGCTTAATGGATCTCGTGCTGGCAATCCCTTCTCCTAAAAATCCATACAACGTTGTTGCACAGGTTTTCAAACCTCGAAGCGTGAGTCCCATATTTTCTAGAGTGACCTTATAAAGGATATTGACAAAGCTCCTGTTATCTATCAGGACTCTGTGCACCCTTTTGTTGTCGAGCTGAAGTTTGATGACCAAAAGATCATTATGGGGAAACTGAACATGTGAGGCATCTTATTCTGTAAAAGTAATGGGTTGAGATTCAACCCTTTGTTTCTTTGGAGCTTGTGGTTCAGGCTCGTAGGGAGAATCGTCTCCAATTTTGAGCTCATTTACATATCTCTTATGAGCATTTCTGCCTGATCCAGCAAGGTATGGTCCCCCAGAAATGGTTACCACATCCTCCCCATCTATCGATGGAGATCGATCATCTTCCCTTGCTTGGGAAGTGTTATTCTGTTGGGCAAGTTGTACAAGAGCTGCCCTCTGTCTAGACCGTGCTTGATTGGTATTCTGGTTTCTTATATACTATCTGAAATATTCTCTCGAGACCAGGTCTTCGATCTTGTCTTTCAGTTTTCGGCACTCATTAGTGTTATGTCCGACGTCCCTATGGAACCTGCATAATTTGTTGGTGTCTCTCTTTGATTTCTGATTTCGCATTGGGTCAGGCCGCCCAAACGGGACCTGATTTTCATTTGCGAGAAAGATATTTTTCCGAGTCTCACTGAGCTCGGTGTAAACTGTATAAATGGAGAAATACTTGTCTCCCTTCTTCTTTTTCCCCCCTTCTGCCTCTGAGTTATTCCCTTCATTTTTCTTCCTTCTTGAAGGGTTATCTCCTGAGGGTCAAGATGTTGATGGGGTAGCCGAGGTCGAGGCTGAGTTAACATTCATCGTTGTAGTTATAATGGGCTGAGGTGTCAATTTTAATGCTGACCTCGCCTCCTCTACGTTGACGAATCTCTAAGCCCTTTTGTTGAACTCAGATATTATTCTTATCGGTTTTCTCTGCATATCATCCCAAAGAGGACTTCCTAATAATATACCAGCTCGAACAACCATATGATGACCACTGTCATCGACGTTACGAGCTCGCACCACCTCTACGTTAAACCTGGCCAAGTAACTTGTTAATGACTCCCCCAGCTATTGTCTGACATTGGTCAAGGTCGAGGCCTCGGGCCCAATGCCTACCATGGCTTTGAACTATTTTTTAAATTCCTTCGCCAACTGATCCTAAGACGAGATCGAATGTCTTCTGAATTTTTCGAACCAGTTTTTTGCTGGTCCTATCAAAGTGGTTGGAAATAACATACACCCAAGTTTGTAGCCAATGTTGTTGGCTCACTTGATGGTATTAAATGTGCTCAAGTGGTTGTACGAGTTTGAGTTCCTGTCAAATGGAGCTACGTGGGGTATCTTGAACTCGTGAGGGAATGACATGTTTGAAATATGTGGAGCGAAATGCTCGAGCTCTTCATTAGAGTTGTCGGCCTTGTCCCTGTTCCTTTCATCTTGAAGGAGCCTGAACGCTCTTTCGAGCTGATACAGGTTTCTTTCGGCTATTCAAATGATCACGCAAATTGGGGTTTGAGGGATTGGCTTGCCCAAATTGGGGTTTGAGCTGATACAGGTTTCTTTCGGTTTTGGTTCAGATGATCTTGAAGATCAGGATTATTGCAATAATTCCCAGTATTCCTGGGTTCGGTATTATATACGCTTACAAACCTAGTGAGGTCTAAGCTCCCACTCATAAAACTAAAGTTTCGTTCTGGTTGATGGATTCAATGGTTACGAGGTGGACCTTCCACCGGCCCTCTTGCTCCAGTCATTTACAATCTCAACATGTGGCTTCCCGCTGGTTGGGAAGCCCTGTGTGTTGGGAATTGTGCCTTGAAAGTACATGTAGTAGACATTGTTTTAAGAAATAAATAAATAAATTGAATTTGTTATGCATATATTTTATGAACTATATTATTCTATGATGATATTAAGTAAATAACAGAAAAATTCCTAAGTTCATATATGTGATCTCAACCACGTATTGGTACGGGAGGATTTCGTTTGAGATAAATGAGCTTGAATAGTTCGCAGTAAAACAAAGTAATGGAATCTTTAGATTAATTACTACAAGTACGGTCTACTAGTATTATGAATACATATGATCTAGATCCGGATTACTAGTGTAGTAGGACACTTTAGTGGAGGTACTTTATATATTAGAGAATATATAGAACTGGACCAGATATGTTTATTAATACTTAGTTAAATATCGTTTCGAAGTATTAATTAAATATATCAACTGATGATCATATACAAATAGATCTTAATCCTAAAGTTACTATGAACTCCTGTTTATGGTATATGAGTTCTTTGATTCACTCGTTAGGGTCTGTCAAAATGATCAGGCTAGAAACTTTTGTTTTGGGAACTCATTAATGTAAATGGCTGGGGACATAGTATACATATATGGAATCTATACCTTATCGTAAGAGATTGAATAATGGTTCTCTTAAGGGTTGACTTTTGGCACTGAAAATGTTATTTAGCTCAAATTCATAATTTAGTTATAAATTAACATTCACTAGTAAAGTCAATGGTACTTAAGGAAACAAGATATAATTAAAAGGGTAAAACGGTAATTTTATTCTAGATTAATTATGAACCATTATTAGAGGGTTAATTTGTATATAATTATTATATCAATTGACACTTTATTATTATAAAGTACTCATTAAATGAAATGTCTGTAATTACAAGAGTGCAGTCTCATATTTATAGTGAAGTAATCATGAGATTAATAAATTAAGATTATTTAATTAAAGAGTTTAATTAATAATCTCAAATTTATTGGAGCTTGGAATTATAGGTCCATAGGTCTCCACAACGGCTCTATCAACACTATTCAAGACAAGAGTTGATATAAAGGAAAAAAAATGGTGAAACGACATATTTAAGAAGAAATTTGTTCTTCGGGTCAAATATGCAATTATGTGATAATAGTGATTAATTAATTAATTGCAAATTAGTTGTAATTAACAAAATTAATTCATAATTAATTATTATATAATTTTTGAAATTATATTAAATAATTAATTAATTATAATTTTTGAAATTATAATAAAATTAATATTTAATTTTTGAAATTAGTATTAATTAAAATTAGTTTTAATTTATTGGTAGAATTAATTAAATATCTTTATTTGAGAGGGAGATAATAATCTGATAAATTCAAATTGGATTTGAATTTAAAAGATTGATATCTATTCAAATAATTAATTCAAATATGAATTAATTATCAGGTTGTTGGATTTTATTTGATAAGGTAGTTTGAATAAATAATTGTGGAAAAATCAAATATCCTTAAAATATAAGGTGCTACACGAAACACACAGTCCCTGGACTGTGTGTGGCGTGAGCCACATATTTTTCAGGGATTGATTTTTCACTTTTATTTATTTAATTAATTAATGGAAAATTCAAAAGTTAGTTGTTTTTGATATTTTCCTTAATGAGATAATTAATTAATTAAAAGATAAATTGTAAATTGTTTACAGATTTATTTTTTAAATTTAAATATTTTCTATTTAAGTTAGACTTAGCAGAAAATAAAAATACTATTTTATTCGCTCTAAAGAAAAAAACGATATTATATCTATCTCTCCCTGAAAAAGATAAAGAACCAATTTCAGGCCTATTATCTTGATCTCAAGTGTTGAGTACATCAAGTTGAATCAGAAATTTATCATCCTTCATTCTCTAAGTGCCCACACACTTCTTGAGGTGTAGAGAACGTTGTGGAAGATCTTGGTGTGAGTACCTGGGAGCATCTTGGATAGGAAGTTCGTTCAAATTACGAAAAGATAGCAATGACACTTGATAGGCATCAAGAGGTATGTTTTCTATTCTTTTCTTACTTATGATTAATGTATGTATATTAATGGATTCGCATATTTAAAGGTAGTTTAAATATGTTACAAAAAAATTTGTTGTACACTGGGCCAACCCACCACCATTCCGCTGCATATTAGGAAACTCGTTCCTAACAATTGGTACCAGAGCGGTCATTAAGTATACTCGTGGATGGTGGGTACCTTATAGGCGATGGTGGCGGCCTCCCATTGTTGGGCCGGGAAGGCCTAGAATTGGGCCGGATTGGTTCGAGGTTATTCATGACAGGTTCAGGGTTAGAGCTCCAAGCTGCTGGGGGAGCTCGATTATTCCTTGTTCCTGTATTTACCTCCACAGTTGGGTTGCTAGCAATATTGGCTTGAGTATTCCTTCCAGGACGTTCATCGCCAGTGTTTGCCTTGGGCCTTGGCTGGGCCTGCTGAGCCCCTTGTTCGGCCTTCCTGGCGGCCGTGCTCCCACGGGGATGTCCTCTGGGCCTTCGAGGTGGCACCTGGACTTCGGCGGCCTGCCTAGCCAATTATTCATTGCGCCTTGTGGCCTCTGCCAATTACTGACGCAGCTGGTGATTCTCTAATTCCACGATGGGAATGTACCTCTCAGGATTATAATAGAGGTCCTCATCGGGCCTAGGAGCAGGCGGCCCCCTGGAGTCAAATGATGCACTCCCCTCGTCCAAGTTGTGGTCTGTCATTGGTTGCTTTCCAGGCCTCTGTGGGTAATCTTTAGTGTGAGGAGTTTGCTCCTCAAGTATTTGGGGCAATGGTCGCCCACCAGTTCCTGGGTTGTTCGCGACGGCCATTGGTAATGCAAGAGGTTTCTGATTAAACAATCCAAAGATTTGCTTAATGCTCTCAATGGAAGAATCAAACTGTTGACGCCGTTTTTCGTCAACTTAAATCTGTAGAGCACTAAACAAAGATTTAGAAAAGAAGAAAAGAACAGTAGAATTTTTACGTGGTTCAGCAGTTAAAATTTTCCTGGTCCACGAGTCAATATTATTGATTCGTAATACTCGCTCAAAGCTTTCTCAGAGCAATTCAACAAAGTATTCTCAGTACAAAATTATGCATCACTACAAATGAAAAATACCAGGCTATTTATAGGCCTCGTTAGGAGTATATCTTCCACCAATTTTGGGGAAGTTACAATTGATTATTCTAATATGAAGTAAATGTAATTAAATACATAATATCCCACGATAATTGGGATTTAATTATATAACAATAAATTCCTAAAGAATAGGGATCTCTTAACAACTGTTATATGGAAAACGGGTTGCTGACCTCGAATGCAAGGTTAATGCGCTTTCGAGATCGACATACATTCGAGCTTGTTATTTCGGTCAGCCCCTCAGCTAGTAGCTTCATCGAACTCAATCTTCGGAGACCAATACCTACTAGCTTGCAACTAAGGCTCGAATAACACCCATATGCGTCGAAGAAGATTCTTTCTTTTGAGCTTGAAGCTTAAGCTCGAGCCTTTTATACTTGTGCTCAGTGGCTAACAACAACAGGTTAGGAATCATGCTTATTTATACAAGTGTTCTGCCACTACCTGTTATTTTCAAATTTACGCTTTACATGCTTACATTTCGAGACTCATATATTTAACCTCGAAATTTGGGTGTAAAAACTTTCTACTATGTATATTATTTTGAATATATATATATATATATTTATAGGGAGCATGCATATAGACTTATATAAATGAAATCCTACAGTGAGATGGCTACATGATTAGGATAAATGGATACCAAGATCTTATTGTTTCTCACTTAGTACTCCAGCTTTGTTTCCATAAGGGACTGTTGTAAAAGTTTTTCATCCTAACGATATACCCCGGATTCTTGGCCTTAATCCTGGCAATTCTACTAGGCCGGATAATATATGTTGGGGATCTACAGCTGATGGGAAGTTTACTATCAAAAGTGGTTACAAAGTGGTTCACATAGTCAAATAAGGGATTGAACCTTTTAATACTCAGATAGTTGCTGGTTGGTGGAAGCATTTGTGGAAATTGACTGTCCCTCCTTAAGAGAGAATGTTCTTGTGGAAAGCTTGTCATAATTGGTTACCTGTTCTCACTAACTTGACTACTCAGGAAGTGTTAAAAGATGAGACTTGTAGCTGCTGCCATAAGGATTCTGAAACTGTTATCCATGCATGATGGGGCTGTAAAGGTAAGAAAAATATTTGGTGCTCTGTGCAGTTCTGGAGAAATTTCACATGGGTTGTCGAGACCCTTTTCAATTTGTCCTTCATATGTTCAACAACTGCAGCTCTGAGGAGTTTCAGAGGTTTAGTATTCTCTCTTGGGCTATTTGGACTAGACGCAACAAACGAATTCTTAAGCATCAACTTCCAAGTGATGATGATTTCATTCATTGGACTCTTTCAGCCTTTGATGAGCCTGCTCATCCTAAAACTAAGAGCAGGTTTATTAGAGACAAAAAAAGGTCAGCTCCCTCTCTAAGTTATATCTTTCTTAACTATGATGCAGCTATTTAATTTCATCCTTGGGGTTGTGGTTTGGGGACTATTGAGAGACTCAACAGGGAAAGTTGTTGCAGCTCAAACTAGCTTTAAGAAATGCATATTCTCTGTGGAAACAGTAGAAGCACTGGCTGTGAAAATGGGTATGGAGCTTGCTTTACATTTGAATCTGCCCAATTTTTCTCTTTTGTCAGACAATGCTTTAGTGATCAAAGCTCTTCAGGGGTCGACTGAGTGGGCTACTGATTGGTGTATAGTAATAGAAGAGATAAAATAGCTTTTTAATTTTGACAAATGTACATATTTTTTTCATTCTTTCCGTGAAGCTAACTGTGTAGCTCACGCTTTAGCTGATTTTGCTTATAAATCCTTAATGGATAAAGTTTGGATTGGTGTTATCCCTGAGTGTGCTTCTCGCCTGATTAGTAGGGAAGTGCCTTAGTGGTTTTTTGCAATAAAAAGTTTCATTTTCAATAAAAAAAAAATCTCTGTCAATGTAAAATTGAATAGATTCAGTAAAAAAATGAACATTGAATATGAATGTTGTAAACAAAATGACAAAAAGTTATAAAGAATCTTTCTTTCTCATAATTGCATCGCAAGAGCATCGTAATAACATCGATTTTGCATTAAAAAATTATTGTTTTGGCAAAAAAAAAATCAAGTTTTCATGATTGCATCGATTTTGTATTGATTCTGCATTGAATTTGCATAGTTTTGGCAAAAAAAATTAAGTTTTGTGGATGATTACAATTGCATCGAATAAGCATCGAAACAACATCATTTTTGTACCCAAAAAATAATGAAAACAATGGAAATTTGATGCTTCTTCGATGCAATTGCGATGCATCCACAAAAACTTGATTTTTTGACCAAAACTTTGCAAATTCGATACAATCATGAAAACTTGATTTTTGGCTAAAATGATGCAAAATCAATGCCAAATCGACGCTTTGCGCTGAAATTTAACGAAAATTTTGGTGAGGCATAACTTTTTGCTTAAATGTCCATTTTAGTTGATTTTTTGTAATCTTAGTATTTTTTTTCCAGATCTACACGTTTAACATATTTAATGTCTAATGTAGAACACAAAAATTAATCATGAGTGCTTTAATGGATACTTCAATAGTTGTGAGTTTATTTTTTTTCTTTATTTTTCGGATGACCATGAGTAGAGAAAAAATAAGAAAGGAGAGAAATATAAACGATTTCTGACCGTGGAGAGGTGCTGGTGGTGGCCGTGGGGAGGGGCTGCCATGGTTGAGAATAAAATAGTTTGAGAGAGAGAGAATGAAGATTGATGAAAGTATATTATTGTCAAAATTATGCAAAATGACATATTTGATATGCGTATTAAATTTGTGGTAGGGATGAAATAAAATATACTATTAAGCATGTAAGTTGTCTTAAACCTCAATTGTGATTGTAAATATTGCAATAACATGATAGTTAAAAAGACTAAAAGAGAGGCTGCAATTCTATGGTGATCTATTGCCCTTACTTTATCATGATTAACTACAAATAATAATAAAAATAATACCGACACTGACACCCACCCAATTAATATAAATATACGTTGGTAATATTTGTCTCCAAACATCCCAACAAGACACGCTTCTTTGATTTTTGTAATGATTTTAAACTCATTTATTTTACAAGTCACTATTACTTTGTGCAACCCAATTAAGTTTCCTTATAAAATATATTGATCAAGTAATGTCATTCTGAATTACAACATTGATACACTTGGGGTATCCAGGCCACCAAACAAAATTATTAGAAAGAGATAAAACAAACTTAGCCAAAGAGTGAGCAACACTATTGGCCATTCTAAGACAAAAATTAAAGGAAATACTATGAAAAGAGTTACAATAAGCAAGAATATCCCTAATAATAAATCCTAGATAAGAATGTTCGATCTTGTGACTGTTAATAGCACGGACCACTCATTTTCCTCATGAGGTTTATCCCATTGAGTTTACTCTTGAGATTTTAATGAAGCCTTTTTCTCAAAAAAAAAAAAAAAATTAAGTTTCCTTATTGTCGTTTTCATTTTTCACCAAGTCACTATTATTTTGGTCTCTCATACAAAACTTTCGTAACTTTTTAAAAGTAAAATTATTTTTTGATGTACATGTGATCCATTTGGGTTAATTTTCACTTTTAGAACTAAAAAAGAAATTTTGAGTAAAAAAATAAAAATAATTCAAAATGCATTTCTTAGAGAAGTTAGATTTCCTTAGCATTTTTCAAAAGGTTTTTTTTTTTTTTTTGGAGAAATTACATTCTAAATTAGAATAATTTTTATCATTCTTAATAAAATATCTACACACTTTAAAAAGAATTTTTCATTAAAAAAAATTCTTTATATAATAATTATCCATACAAAAAATATAAATCAAAAAAAAAAAATTTCTTATGTTTTTTTTTAGAAAGTCAGATGAAATTGTATTGATCACAAAGCAATTTACAACTTAAACAAAAACAACCAACTAATTACAATCTTTGTATAATGACTCCACCCAATCCTTATCTATTCTATTGAATTTTTTTTGTGCTCATGAATTGAATTCTATTAAACACAGCATATTTGATGTTATAAACAATTACTTGGACTGTAGGGAGTTTATGCTCCCATAAAACACTATTCCTACTTTGCCAAATGAAGTAGACCAATGCAACAATAGCACTCATGTAAATTTTCTTTCTTCATTTTCTTTCTTCCTTGAGACACTTTCCTCTTCTTGAGCCGTTTAACTAAACCAATCAAATTCTGACTCCTCATGTTCCAGCCCAGCCAAATGCTTATTGCATCCTTAACCTTCCTACGGTAACAGCAGGAAAAGAACAGATGAGAGTGAGTTTCCTCAAACTCATCACATATCATGCAAGCACTAGAGCTCACCACTGCAATGTGAAAAAGCCTATCCTTAGTTGGAAGCCGGAGTCTCACAGCTAACCAAGAGATGACTCTGTGTTTTGGAGTACGAAAAGAATCCCAAATCAAAGCATAGGGCCACAACCCACCTGAATTCGACCTTAATTTTGAATAAATCTCAGCAATGTTGTATTGAAAGGTTTGGAACTCTAATTCAGTAAAAGCCTGCTTTAGTTTGTTTTTAGTCTGCACTATTCTTTTCCAATACCAGCTAGCATCAGCAGGGGCTTCATAAGTCCACCAACTACATTGTTTAATATATACTGAATTAACCCATTTCACCCGCAGATCGTCTTTCTTATTAGAGATAGCCCACACATGTTTCCCCATAGCACAAAGATTCCATAAAGCAGTGTCTTTGAATCCCAATCCACCTTCTTTTTTCGGATGACAAATCTCAGTCCAAGAAGCATTCCCGGAGCCATTAAACTTGTCATTACCTTTCCAAAGGTAAGCACGGAAAATCTGGTTTATTTTATGAACAACACTTTTAGGCAGGATAATAATTTGAGACCAAAAAGAGTTTATAGAGAGAAGAACTGAGTTTATGAGTACCATACGCTCTGCATAGGACAGATTTATACTCCTCCAAGTTCTAATTCTACTAGTCATTCGGTCCACTAAACACTCACAATCACCTGGAGATAACCTTTTGGAGCAAATTTTCAAACCAAGGTATCTAAAAGGAAAACAGCTTCGTTGAAAACCAGAAATTAGTTCAATACGAGTTAGAGTGCAAGTGTCCAAACCTGCCCCATAGACTGCCGATTTCCCCATATTAGGTTGAAGCCCTGAGGTATTGGAGAATAATTTGAAACCTTGTAAGAGCAAGCTGGAAGAATTGTAGTCTCCTTTGCAAAACAGAAGTAAATCATCTGCAAAACATAAATGTGTAAGCTTCATACTCTTACATCTCGGATGGAATTGGAAACCAGTAAGATTAGCCACTTTCTTCAAAATACGCGAAAGATACTCCATTCCAATGACGAATAACAGTCGAGACATAGGATCACCTTGACGGAGACCCCTTTTAGGTTGAAAGAAGCCATGAAGAGATCCATTAATCATAAAAGAGAGCCGAGGGGTGCAAACACAATCCATGATTAATGACACAAACTTCGTAGGGAAACCTAAAGCCAACATCATCTCTTGAAGGAAATCCCAATCTAAAGTATCATAAGCTTTCTGTAAATCTATTTTGAACATACAAGCTGATTTTGCCCTTCGCCTATCATAACACCTATCCTGTTCAAACTTATGAAAGATTCTCATATCAGTTAAGCCCTGGTGACCCTATTGTCGCATGGCAAGGAGGAGCTGTACCCACTTTTGTGACCTTTGCCACTGTCACCTACATATTTTGGGACTGAGAGTCCAAGATGATTATTATGATCATTGTTGATATTACATCATGTTATATTGTGTTTTCTTGCTGGGCTTCGGCTCACGGGTGCTTTGTGGCGCAGGTAAAGGTAAAAGAAAGCTGGGCCATCCTTGAGTTGGAGAGCTTAGGTGATGACGTGTACATATGCAGCTGCTCGTCCGCCACGGCCGAGGTTTAAAGTGGAACTAGGGTTAAACCCTGTTTTGCCGCATAGAACGGCCTGTAGTAAATATCTTTCTGTAATAGACTCTGAAATTATATTTTTGGGATCCCAATGTATATGTTAAACATTCTAGTGAAACATTACATCTCACCCAAAAATTTTAATCCCTAAACCGCTAATCATACTTAGTTACACAATTTTGGCCAAATGACTCGACTAGCGTGTTTAGCACGTTTTACAAGGCACACCGTAACGGTCCCTGGAGTTAGGGCGTTACAACTTGGTATCAGAGCGAACCAAGGTTTATGGTTCCTGAAGACAAGCTGGGCATGTACACTCATCACTGAAGATAGCTTCACTCAAGGAATGGTAACTATTTATGTAGTTATGTGCATAGCTACTTAAATAAAATGTAAATGCTTTACCTGCACATTGTATTAGGGAGCATGATATTCTGATAGAGCCTGGCTCTTGACTATATGATTATATGCTCCGTGAATATAAATATGACTGTGATCATATGATTATCTGCTCTGTGAATAAATAAAATTGTGATATTTGCATGCTGGGGTTGGAGGCATGGTTTGAGTATTGGAAGAGCAGGGATTATAAGAGATGTATGAATGCCATGGGCATGTATGTAGCACTGCAAGTGGTTTATGATTGTGGTGTGGTAAGATTTATCCCGTGGGAGAAAGCCCTTGATATGCTTACTGTGATTAATGGGACAAGTTATTGACTACAGATTTAATCAGTAGGTTTATATTCAAGGCAGAATATGAGGCCTGGTGGTGGTTATACAGGGGTTGGGAGTTACAGCCAGGGTATCAGTTCTTCGTCTGCACCTATGAATGTTCAGCAGACGCTTACAGATTTGCAATTAAGATTGCAGAGGCAGGAGGAAGAGATCAGGTATTTGAAGCAACAGCGGAGTCTGTTGGAGAGTACCTCTTCCTTTGCTATGCCAGGGGTGGCATCAGATTTAGCTTAGCCTAGGGTTGAGAATAGATGGGAATTCCTCTGTGGAAGATTCCTGAAGTTTTATCCTCCAGTCTTCGAGGGAGGCCTAGATCCATTCAGAGCTGAGCAATGGATGTGCATTATCAGTTCCATTCTTGATAGTATGGGGCTGGTGGGTCACGATAGGGTGATCTGTGCTACATGTTTACTGCGGGATGATGCCCGGACGTGGTGGGAGGTAGTATCCCAGACGCGAGACACAACTGTGATGGATTGTAAGGAATTCAAGCAGTTGTTCAATGAGAGGTATTATTGTGATGTGGCTAAGACCGCTAAGATGAATGAGTTTCTGAATCTCGTTCAGGGTAAGGCATCAGTGTCCGAATATGTTAGCAGGTTTAGTGGGTTGGCTGAGTTTGCCTTTGGTCTGATACCCACAAATATAGCTCGGAAGGAAAGGTTTGTTCAGGGGTTGAACTCTGGAATAACTCAGGGCATTAGAGTTGCCACAGTACATGAAGTCTCTACCTATGCTCAGGTGGTAGGGAAGGCTCTTGTTGTTGAGAGCGCAGGACATCAGAGTGGGCAGCAGAGTGCTGGAGAGCACGGAGCTCAGATTGTGGTATCTCCAATTATTGGAGCAAGAAAGAAGGAGAACTACAGGACTTATCCAATATGTGTTCGGTGAAAGAGGCGTCATTTGAAGGGGTGCCGACCAAGGACATGTTTCTTATGTGGAGTGGTTGGACATATAAAAAGGGATTGCTCAAGTCGAGGGATAAAGGATGAGAAAAAGGGGATAGACAGCTCGATTCCAACTCGAGTGTTTATTCCAGAGCAGTCAGAGACCGAGACTAGTTCCTCGGGGGTGACAGGTTAGTTTTTAGTTTTGATTGTTGAATTATGCTGTTTGGCTTTGGTGCCATGCTTTTCTTTTGTTGGTATATACATAGAGAAGGGTATAAAGATGGTGTATATAGATCACATGGAGTATGGTATTGGCGATTTAAGAGGTGAGTTGGGTTATGATAAAAGGACTCATCAGTGATTCTGATAAAGCTGGTTATGACAGGCTTTGGTTTGATCCAGGGTTTGGATTCGTTAAGTAATTTAAGAGCAATCTTGAATGGCAAGGAAAGTGTAGTAATTCTTGGGCTTGAGAGCGGAAAGTCTTGTGATAATTGGCACTATGCATGGATTTGGTATGATAGTGATATCTGTTGTGAGAGCTAGAGTTTTGTGCAAGGAGATGCATGGAACTCTTAGCTAGCGTGATGGATATCACTTGGATTGTATCGGTGAGATCAGGACAGACTGGATTAGTCTGTGGGTTTTAAATGTATTTCCAGGTGGTCTGCCAAAGCTTCTTTTTATGAAAAGAGACTAGAATGGTGATTGGATTAGTGTCAGAGATGGGATCAGATGTAAACACTATTTTGAGTGGCTCAGTGGAGTTATAAGAATTAAAGGGTTAGTTGTTGAGTAAGATGGAATTCTTTAAGGTTGATCTTGGATCTGGTTAGGACCAGTTAGAGATCAGAGAGAGGAAGTTATATAAAGGATTGTGTTAGTATCGGTTTGAAGCACTGTGAGTGCTGAATATGTCTTGAGAATTGATTTAATGCTAAGTGTTTGTAAGTCAAATGAATAGAGCATTCAAAGGTTTATTTGAATGGGATTTGTTATCGTCTTGGACGATGATATGGTGGCATTTTCTCTGTGGAGGCTTGCCAAGAATGAAGAGTGCCTTGGTGACAGGAGTGTCCATGGATGGTAAAGATATTTCAGGTGCCTTGGGAAGGTGTGTTGGGTCTTTTATGGACCAGGATCAGTTAGTGGATTGTTATGACATCCCAGTAGTTGAGAAAGGTGATTGCCTATGCAACATGTTGATTAAAGAATCTGACCAGGACTGGAGTAGAGTTTCTGGTGGGCCAGGTGGCCAGTTCATTGTTGAGATTATCATCTCAAGAAAGATAAAAAGGAAAGATAGTTAGGTGAGCCACAGATGGGAAAGATTGAATGGAAAAAAAAGCTTTAGCTGAATTAGCTAAGGGTTGTATAGCGATCGGTATGAATTTATTCTGGTATAAAGATCGGACTTGGAATCCGATGGACGTTGAGATTAACTGAGAGATTCTGGATGAATCTCATGCTATTCTTTTATTTGCTTTATTCAGGCATCATGGAAAGGTAACAGGTTATGAAAGCTTTATAGTGATGGCCTGAGATGAAGAGGGAAGTAATGAGATGCGTGTAAAGTTCTTAACCTGTTAGCAGATCAAGACAGAATATCAGGAAACAGCAAGGCCATTGCAGCCTTTGGGTACTTTATAGTGGGAATAAGAGGGCATCGCGATGAGTTTTGCGGTGGGATTCCCAGGTTGATGGATCAGCGTGAATTGGCATTGAGTCACTGTGGATCAGTAGTCCAAGTGAGTTCATTTTATCAGTAAAGATAGGCAAATAGTACAGCTGATCAGTATTCATATTTCTTTGTGAAAGAAATAGAGCGCCTTCATGAAACTCAAGGTCTATCTTATTAGATGAAGACTTTATTGTGACTTCCAAGGTTGGAAGGGTTAAAAGGCCATGAGAACAGAGATAACACTCAGTACAGTTTATTACTCTCAGACTGATGGCAAATCAGAGAGAGAGGGTTATCCAATTATTATTGGAGGAACATCTTACAAGATGAATGCGTTAATGTATATCTGGATCCTGAGGTGGTTCAGGGGATTAATGAGATTGCTGGAGATTGGAGCTTGGTTGCTCATTTCTCAAAATAAATGGAAAAGTTGTACAGAATTGAGAAGCGGGAATGTGGAATTCCAGGTGGAAGAATGTATCCTCTTTAAAAGTATCACCATGGAAAGAGGTGAGGAGTTAAGGCAAGTTAAATCCTAGTTTATTTTGGCAGCTGGATCCTGATTAGGTCTGAATAGGGTGACTTTGAATCAGCTTCACTTTTGGTACTGGTAGTTGTATACAGTGAGTTATGTACTTCCATACAGTGGACATGGGTTAAAGGAATTTATAAGTTAAGTTATGAGAATCTGAAGGTTAAGGTTAGGTATTCCGGTAAGGAATAGCCTGTTCAGATTGTGACATAAGTGATGAGGTTCTATTGAACATAATGTACCTTGGGTTAAGGTAAGGCTATATAGATGGTGAGGTCGAGGAAGCGACCCGGAGAATTGAAAATTTATGTCAAGTGAGTGGAATCCTTGTTCCGAGCTGTTGAGTAAATTTCGAGGACGAAATTTCTATAAGGAGGGGATAGTTGTAATGCCCCGAATTTCCTAATAAGGTTTAGGACCTTGATTAGGAGGCCGGAAGGGACATAATTGATTTATTATGTTATTTAATAATCATATGCATGTTCATGTGAATTATATTATTATATGATGGTAAATGCATGCATATGGGGGTATTTTTAATTATAAGGGTATTTTGGTAATTTGGCCGCTGTGGGCGTAAATGTGTATTATGGGTTCATGGTTGTGATTAATTAATATAGCCACATTATAAGGTGGATTGGTTCGAGCTATTCGGCATGAGACGATCATGAGATGTAAGTGTTCGGTCTAGTCATAACGGGCTTAAGTTCGGGGCTCGGGGTGAGTCTCGGGGTCACTTTGATGATTAGAACATTACCGGGAATTAAAGGGTAATGAGATATTATTTATTGGTATTTGAGAATGTTGTGAATAATGGGAATTGGAGAGTGTTAATTATAATTAACGAGATAGGTAGGAAATGACAGTTTTACCCTCAGAAGTCTTTAGAGGGATTTAATTGGCCTAGGGGCATTATGGTCTTTTGACCTTAAGGATTTGTTTCAGCTATTAAGGCTTAGAAAGCTGTAGAAAGTGTAATAAAAACAGAGCCCCATCCTCATCTTCTCTTCTTCTTCTCCCGTACATGTTTTTCCCTTTGCTTTCCTTTGAATTTGGAGAGCCCAAATTGAGGAGTTAAGCTAGGAGATCAAAGGTGGGAGCTTAGGAACATGATTCAGCCATTAAAGGGGATTCAAAATCAGGTTTAAGGTAAGTTCCAGCCATGAATTTTATGGTATACTCTGTTTTGGGATTAAGTTTTGGTTTATGAATTCTTTGTGGAAAGTTTGGATTAATGGGAGTTTTGATTGATGTTTAACTTGGGTTTTGATGAGGGTGAGTTGTAGATGATGTTTAGTGGTTGAATTGGGTGTTAAGTTGAGGTTTGGAACTGGTTTGAAGGTTTGGTTCCGAGGGAAAACGCAGGGGAAAGCAAGCTGGTGCTTGTTGGTTTTGGTAATGGGTCGCGGCACGGCTATGGTGAGTCGCGGCCTACGTGCGTTTTTGTGAAGGAAATGGCTCTGTCAGAGGGGTGAGCTGCGGCCCATAGAGGCAGATTTGGCCAGAATAGGGTTTTTGACTTGGGGATGCTTGCCATAGGCCTCAGGGTTGATCCTACTACTTGGTTAAGTGTGGATTGATGTCCCGGAGGCTAGATATTGGTTTGGGAACCTATGTTGATCATTTTTATTGATGATATCCTATATTTGGTTATGACTAGGTGACCGCTAAAGGACTAAAAGTTGATCGTTCTTAAGGGTCGTTCTTTTAATCATTCTAGCTCGACTCTGAGGTAAGAAAACTGCACCCTGTGTATATGTGACATGCATGGTTATTCTTGATGCATGTTGGTTGATTATTAAACGTGACATGCATGGCTGCTATTGATGCATGTTGGATTGTTAAGTATGATGCATGTGATGCATGAGAAACATGTGATTAGGACATGCTTTGTATACTGGGTATGATATCGTTCAGAGCTTGAGCCTCTGTGTTGTGCATAGTCCTAATTGTACTAGTACCTGTTAAGTAAGCATGATGAATGCCTTGTTTATGGATATTGGACATGTGATATATGTTTGGTGGCATGGCTTACCTGTGTATGGCGCTGACTTATTAGTCAGAATCGGCAATGGTGTCAGATCCGTCTGTGAAGTTGTGACTTATTAGTTAAGTTCACAACGGGCTGAGCACTAGTCGTGTTTTACTGACCTAAGAGTCAGAAATGGCATAGCGTGATGAACGCCGAGCCAAATGAAGATTAGATCTAATCGATATCAGCAAGAATGACTCATATGGGGTATTAACGCTGGACCGACCAGAAGGTCGACGAAACTTATAAGCGCTTGTCTAGTCTGAGACTAGTTATTCAGAGTCAGGGCATATGGCCCCGGTGACTGTCTGTCACATGGCTGGGGAACGTTGTTCCATAGTTATGACTCTAGAGTCGGTAGGAAGGTTATGTTGGTGACTAATCACCATGCACCTATCCTGTTGAAGCTACTGAGATACTCACTTATTTATTAAGCCTGGTGATCCTATCATCACATGGCTAAAGGGTGTTGTTCCAAGGTTATGACTCTATGGTCATGGGGAAAAGGTTATGTTGGCGACTATTCACCATACACCTATCCTGCTCAAACTTATGAAAGGTTCTCATATCAGTTAAGCCCTGGTGACCCTATCGTCGCATGGCAAGGAGGAGCTGTACCCACTTTTGTGACTTTTGCCACAGTCACCTACATATTTTGGGATTGAGAGTCCAAGATGATTATTATGATCATTGTTGATATTACATCATGTAATATTGTGTTTTCTTGCTGGGCTTCGGCTCACGGGTGCTTTGTGGTGCAGGTAAAGGTAAAAGAAAGTTGGGCCATCCTTGAGTTGGAGAGCTTAGGTGATGACGTGTACATATGCAGGTGCTCGTCCGCTACGGCCGAGGTTTAAAGTGGAACTAGGGTTAAACCCTGTTTTGCCGCATAGAACGGCCTGTAGTAAATATCTTTCTGTAATAGACTCTGAAATTATATTTTTGGGATCCCAATGTATATGTTAAATGTTCTAGTCAAACATTACATCTCACCCAAAATTTGTAATCCCTAAACCACTAATCATACTTAGTTACACGATTAGCGAGTTTAGCACTTTTTACAAGGCACACCGTAACGGTCCCTGGAGTTGGGGCGTTACAGAAATAGACACCAATTCTAACACATCAAAAGAATTAGTGGTTAGCACCTTATAAGAACTAGGCATCTGCATTTTCTTCCCTTTAGCTTCTTGAAATCCTGGTTCTTCTACTATCTTAGGTCTATTACTCTCCTTGTTGAATCCAGGCTGAGATTTAGGTTGCCAAACCCTCTTAAACTGTTCTACAACTTTACTTTTCCTACACACACTACTTAAATTTCCAATACCCTTGCATGTGTCACATCTATTTGGTTTCCAATCATAACTGATTTCAATAGATATCAGTTGGCCTTTCTCATCTTCAAATTGAACAAAACTAGGAAAATCGTGAGACACATCTATTTCAACCAATACCCGAGCAAATTGCAATCTGTCGCGATTTATAGTTGCTTGATCTTGTTTAATCATATGGCCAATTGAGCTTACTATCTTGGCCATAGCTCTTTCCCCCCAATATTTCACTTCGAGATTCATCAACTTAATCCACACAGGCACTTTCCATATCTCTTCCTTCACATATTTTTTATCAGGATTCCAAGCCTTCATAATGAGAGGTTTACGATCAAAAAACTGATATCCTCCTGGTAGAATTCCATCTCGTTCCTGGACAGAGTGAAACCGAACAAGAAACATGCCATGACCAAGTAAACTAGCTCTGTCAATGCCCTGCTTCTGCCATAACCTTCGAAAATATCCTTCCATAACATGTATAGGAGGATTAGCCCCCAAAACGTAACAAACAATTGCTGAACTTCAGAATTGTATTTCATCCCTAATATCATCCTCGACTATTTTAGCATATCCCCCTGCTATACCCATATTTTCCTTTTCAAAATGTAGAATCGGGAACTTAGGATGAGTCTTACCTTCATTAACCTTAGCAGTGCAAATCTTACCCATAAACTCAGCAAAATTTGCCCTGATTCCAGACCTCTGTAGCAGCTGCCTCTCAGATGATTTGGGGGATAACGAGACTCCAATGCCATCATCTCCAATTATCACTTGATTAGTTACCACTGAGTGAATCTGGGAAGCACCATCAATCGGATCCACTAATGTCTCCTCTTCATAATCTGAAACTTTAAGCTCAGTCACACCTAATATCTGATCCATTGATTTCGTCTTCTTAATCGGGTCCGAAGAACTTGGTCCCTTTTTCCTTCTCGTCGCCGCAGATTTTCGTTGCATCGCATTCTTCTGTAGTTGAGGTCTCCCCGCCATCGCAAAGCCCTATCGAAGCCAGAGAGAACTCTCATCCTTTTCTTTTCTTTTCTTATGTTTTTAGCTATAGGCTCAAACTAACTTGTAAAAAATTCTTAAAATTAAGACATTTTTCATTTAAGTCTCTTTTTTAAAATAAAAAATATTTATTATAGCTCATTTAGGGCTTAGTTCTTATGTGACATGATGACTACATATAAAATTATTATTATGAGGAAATTACACCAAATATGGGATTTTTTTATAAAATTTGAAAAATATGGCAGTTTTTTTTTTAAAAGTTTTTTATGGCATATTTTTTTTATTTACATTTTTATGGGAGCTTTTTTCCCATATATTTGTAAAACTTTATTTGTAAACTATATTTTATCTTTTATACTTTTTTTAGTACCTATTTTTTATTATTTTGAGATTATTTTTTTATAATTTTAATTTATTTGTGTTAATTTTTTATCATTTATATTTGATAAAATATTTTTTTATCAAATCAGATTTGATAAAGCATAAAAATAAATGTATCTAGGGTTTCTTCTCTGATTGCATTTTCTTTTCTTTATCAATCAATGGATTCAAAATCGAAAGTCGTCTGAGAACGACATCCACCTTGTACTCTTCCGAACAGAGCTCCGCTAACCTATTACTATTTCTCAAATTCATTACCCAACTTGTGCTTGCTTTTTGCGATTGTGTTCATAAATCCCATATGTATTTCTATCATATTCATAACTAAAAAAAATTCATTTTTTTATCACTTGAAAATGTTTTGTTCTCCCAAAGTTTCGTTTCCAGTTTCGGATTAGAATATATGATCTTTGGTTCTTGGTATACATGGTGGTTCTTGGTTTCTTTGTTTGTGGAAAAAGGTCTGGAATCCATATATATTTTCATAGAAGTGCTCAATGTTGGAACTTTAGAATTTATTGAACGAACCAATTTCTTCAACATAGATTTTGTTGTGTGAAGTTTTATATCAAATGTATGTTAATGTATACATAATCATTATTTAGTCGTCTTAGCATTATATATTTCATATTGGTTCTTAGAAAAATCCTTTACATTTCCCCTTTGGAACTACATATCCAGCTTCTCATTCTTAATTTCTCTCAGTCGGCCTCGCTCTCCTAAGTTCACCATGTTCCCTTCATCCTCAAACCCCCAATTTAAGTCTATAATTTCATCTCTCACTCCAGTTAGCAACCACGCCACTGTGCTACTGTGATTTTTCATATGTTATTTTTTTTCTCCTACTTTTATCCACTGAAATTACTATATATGAGTGACTTGAGTTTTGATTCTTGTTTTGCCTTTTGCTTTTTATGAACTTCGAGTCTTGGCCCTGAAAAATTTAGGACATAAAAACTGTTTTATTGTGCTTATTAGGAAGAATTAAAAAGAAAGAAGGTTTAGAGGGATTAGAAACCATAATCTTTACTTATTGCTTTCATCTTTTGAAATAGAAAACTGAAAATCATACGCTTTTATGCCGAGTATATGTGTATTGTAAGCTATATAATAATTATTCTAGGTCTTTGCTGTACATTTTTAATATTTTCTTAATAATTTATACTTAGAAAATAGTTGATTTGGGGTATGTAAGATACCCGAATGAATCGGCCTTCATATTTGATTTTTCTGGGTTTTTTTTTCCAAATCTGTTTGAGTAACCAGGTACCTTGATGCGTGATTCATTTTATTCATATATGATTTTTTTTAGACCTAGGTGTAACCAGTTACTTTTTATTCTCATTTCTTCTTCTTTTCTTCCATCTGTTATCTTCTTTAATCAACATTTTTTCCACAATAACTGGTTTCCACTATCAAAACAATTTTGATTTTCTTTGTAATAATAATCGTATGCTATTGTCCATTTTTTTAATGATGTGTGGTAACCGGTTACAACTATAAAAACCAGTTTTATTATTTGAGAGGTGTTGTAGTAACTGGTTACAACTATAAAAATAATTTTTATTTTTTTAAGTAATGTACCATTATCAAAATATCAATTGAATTATAATCTGTTACTTAGTGAGATTTGGAAGAAAAAAAAATTATATGAAAAAAATAAACTAAATTGATGGTGAAGGTAACTGGTTACAACTAGGTCTGAAAAAAAAAATGAAAAAAATCAGAGACAATTGTGATGGTAACCGGTTACTTAGCCAGACTTGGAAAAAAATAAGATGCGAGGTTTGAAAAAAAAAATCAAATCTAAAAAAAAGAACCAATTGCCAGGGTACCTGGTTACTTAGTTAGGTGTGAAAACAAAATAATCTAAATAAATCGTTATTGTAACTGGTTACAGCTAGGTCTAAAAAAAATCAGATATGAATAAAATGAATGAGGTTTCATGGTACCTGGTTACTAAAACAGATTTGGAAAAAAAACCCAGAAAAATCAAATATGAAGGAAAAAATCAGCTGTGAAGAATAAGAAGAATAAGACTAGATTTGAAGAAAGAAAAAGAAGAATAAGAAAGACAGAAGAAGAAGAAGAAGATGTATATATATTCATATTTTGCAGAAACGAAACTACAGGAAATATCTTTTGATTTTGATTCAATTCTCCAAGTCTGGGACTATTGGAATCATCAACTTGAAGCTATACTCAAATCTGGATATAAGGTGTAATATTTCTTTGAAGAACATGTATTCTTTCCACAAAGGTATATATTTACATATATATATAATTCATTTCTGCATTTTTTTTCTGAGTTATGTTTTTTTTTTTTAAGTATGAATTGAACCTCATAAAATAAAGTGTCACAAAGAAGAAGATGAAGAAGAGGAATAAGAAGAACTTGGTCGTCGTCATCGTTGGGGGTATGGACACTGAATGGGGAGGAGAAAAAAATAAATGAGAAGAGAGAGAGAGAGAGATATCGGGAGGAAGAGAACATAAAATAAGAGACAATTGTCCAATTAAGCCTATGGTAATTTATTTTTTATATTTTATGGAATTACCATATTTTAAACTTTTTTTTTTTCAAAACTTACCATATTTTGTATAATTATTTTTTTTCCCATAAATTTAGAAACTATATATATTTTTCCCATATTTATGTAAACTACTCTTCTTATTATTATTATTATTATTATTATTATTATACTGCAGAGGAAGATTCGATATTTTTATGACATTTTCAACAACAAAACAAATTTCACGAGAAAAATATAATTTTATTAAAAGAAGTATACATTTTGTTAAATTTTAACACAAAAATATCTTATATTTTTTAAATAGAAGAAAGGACCGCGATTTTTTTTTAATATAAATAACTATGTATGAAGTGATAAACAATTCTTTAATAAATAGTACTAATTTCTTATTATCCATAACATTATGTTTTTTAAATAAATAAGAAATAATATTTAAATATATATATTTATAACTTAATTTTTAAAAACTATATTTATAAAAAAAATTCGAAAGATATACATAACAGTTTGGGTAGGGCTATGTGCCTTCAAGACCGTCTAAAACAAACTTGCGATCGTATTAGTTTGTGATTAATTTTTTTTTATTGAAAATGTTACTTCTTTAATTTTTTTTGTTTAAAAAATATATATAATTATTCGATGTATAAAAATTAATAATATTTAATAATTTTTATATATTTTATACATATATATTTTTCTATATATTGAAGAATAAATATGATGATGGATTAATTCATGTGTTTTTTATGTATTAAAAAAAACAATTCTCAATTTTTTTAATATTGAACAAAATATATAATTATATCTTAAAACTATCATTACATAATAAAAACTCATTTTTATGTTGATATGCTCCTCTCAATAAATTAATCAATATTAGTAGTCGATTGGCGCATATGGTACCCCAGAAACAAATTTCTACATGAGTTCATTACCATCTCAGGAGATCTGGTGGTCAATTGAGCCGTCGATTAGTATCTTGCCTCCTCAGCGCCATCAACAAGCTTGGTCCTCACCACCAATTGACTTGGTTAAATTGAACACTGATGCAGCAATTGACAAGAGCAAAGGATGTGTTGGCCTTGGTTCTTGTATCCTCCTTCTGCCCTTTGACAACAACTTTTGAACCAAAAATTGCTGAGTTGAAAGCCTTATCATTTGGTGTTCAAATGGCCCAAAGGTTGGGGTACACGAAGATCATTGTGGAATCGGATTGCTTGGCAGCAATTACTCTTCTCAAGAGTAGAACTATTGAGGCTTCTTAAATTGGGGTAGTAGTTGACAATATTATTGTAACGTGTAGTGAGCTTTTGGATGTCAATTTCAGCTTCTGTTTCAGAGAGGCTAATGGGGTTGCCCATGCTTTGGTCTCCTTAGCTCTCTCCACAGACAATGAGCATGTATGATGGCCTGACTTTCCTAGCGATGTTGTTAACTCTGTGATGGCTGATTCATAGCCACTTTGCAATGAAGTATTCTCTTTTACTAAAAAAAAATTAATCAATATTTAAAAAAAAAAAAATCTGTTGGAAATTTTATTTTTCTTAATATAAAAATAAAACAATCCAGGTAAGGTTTAATGATTAACATGTTAAATCTATTGGAAAGAATACACACTTA
This sequence comes from Humulus lupulus, assembly GCF_963169125.1. Taxonomy (NCBI): domain Eukaryota; kingdom Viridiplantae; phylum Streptophyta; class Magnoliopsida; order Rosales; family Cannabaceae; genus Humulus; species Humulus lupulus. Next base: position 70,697,545 of record NC_084794.1, on the reverse strand, counting down.
GCTGATTTATCTCAATGGGATTATTATTTTAATTAGGGATATTGACGGCGATAATTCTGATAATGATATTTTGTACCTTATATTTTTAATTTTCTTAAGCTTAGATATTGTTAGTTTTGTATGTTTGTAATGGTTTTAATATTATTTTTGGTGTTTTGTGATTTTTAGGCTACAATGAATTTTTTAGAATTAAAACACCAATTTATTATCATTAAAAAAAATTAGTTTTAATTAAGATTTTTATGGATTTATTTGATATATTTTTAATTTGGAAATATTTAATTTTCATTTGATTTATTTTATTTTATAAAAAAAGGTGGTATCTTTGTAGAGAAAAGAAATAAATTGTCGAAAGAAGAAGAGAAGCCCAGTTCACAACATGGTCTTATGGTTTGCACTCTATATGTTACATAGATATTGAAGAAATATTATCTTTAATTAAGAGAAGAAAAATAAAAATATTTATTTGAATTGATTTGAGAAGATTAAGGATAATTCAATCTGAATTTGTAAGAGAATTGTTGGGAAACTTTTATAGGATCTTTATTTATTTTCATGTAGATATAATACTAAACAAATTAATATGAGATAACCTAGAACAAGTTTCTAAAATTGAATTCAAAGAGAAACAATGATAAGAATACTTACAGTATACGCAACAGAATGAATGAGTCATTCCTTCAGTTTCTCTAACCCTTGTATCTTTTTTGTCGCAGAGTATTATCAAGAAACTAAACTGATCTTCTATAATCTTCACAGTCTTCCAAAGTATCCTTAGAATCACCTAGACTAGAGTGGGCAATTCTCAACACATGATATAGATACAGAGAGAAGAAGAGAAAATAACAAAGAGGCTTAGAAAATGACTTGTGTTTAGAGAGAATCTAAAAACTATCAGAAAACTAGTGTCTGTCGTCTTGTGACTTCTCAAACTTATAAAACATATGTTTTTTACTTCTCTCTAAGCACTCATTTTATAGACTCAATTAGATCATTTAATTTAATTAAAAAATCAATAAAATAATAGCCAATTAACAACCCTAGGTCGAAATTATCATGGGCTTTAGGCCCGTGAAATTTCTTATTTGATTATAAGCCTATTAGACTTAAAATCAAGGTCTGTATTATTTTTTATTAATTTCAGTAATTAAATAATTATTTAAATCCATTATCAAAATAATTATTTATAATTTGAACCTTGATTTAAACTTATTTATTAATTTAGATACCAATTTATCTTAATTAATAAATCTACCATAATTTCTCTTTTCTTTTCTAAATTACATAACTCTTTGAAACTATCCAAAATTGACTTAGTCAACTTTGATAATTCTAATTGATAATTAAATCAATTAATTGAGACTATCTAGTTGATTTTATCCAAGGTACAATGGGGACCATGGGCCTCTGAAATCAAGCTCCAATAAATTATCATAAATCTAACAAATAAATTTACTAACTTCTTAATTCCTCGTGACTCCACTAAAGATTCAAAATTGCACTCTTGAATTCATAGAACGCTCTATAAAAAATATAGATACGCTGTTAATTATCTATTGTTACAACTATAATTGTCACTCAATCTTCTATAGACGGTCTACAATGAAATGAGACTAAAATATCGTTTCACCCCTCATTGTATTTTATCCTTAAAACACTTAGTTCCTTATAAATGATATTTCAGTAAACTAATATTAATTACTGAAATGAGATCTCTATCATTGAGCACCTTGAACCAAACTAAAAGGAAAGCATCGTTTCACTTCTTCATCAGAAGCTATAGATGTTCATATCTATGATTAACACTCCCACTCAATTATACTACCGAGTTCCCAAGATAAGTATGGGCTCGTCCGTAGGGTAAGCTGGTAACGAACAAGTCAAAGAACTCAAATAATACAATCAGTTAGAATACTAACAATGCAAAATTGAGATTGAATTGACCTATGGTCAACTATATGATATGACTAGAATAGATAATAACGGTATGTTTACTTATCCTTTCAACTGTCAATATCGGTATAGTCCGATGTAACAAATACATCTGATCTTATCTACATTGCTTGTAATGCCCCAAATTTCCTAATAAGGTTTAGGACCTTGATTAGGAGGCCGGGAGGGCCATAATTGATTTATTATAGTATTTAATGATTATATGCATGTTTACGTGAATTATATTATTATATGATGGTGAATGCATGCATATGGGCTCATATGTTAATTATGAGGGTAATTTGGTAATTTGGCCACTGTGGGCGTAATTGTATATTTTGGGTGCATGTTTGTGATTAATTAATATAGCCACATTATAAGGTGGATTGGTTTGAGCTAATCGACATGAGACGATCATGTGATGTAAGTGTTCGGTCTAGTCATAACGGGTTTAAGTTCGGGGCTCGGGGTGAGTCTCGGGGTGAATTAATGATTAGAGCATTACTGGGAATTAAAGGGTAATGAGATATGAGTTATTGGTATTTGGGAATATTGAGAATAACGGGAATTGGAGAGCGTTAATTATAATTAACGAGATAGGCGGGAAAGGACGATTTTACCCTTGGAAGCTTTTAGAGGGGTTTATTTGGCTTACGGGCATTATGGTCTTTTGACCCTAAGGATATATATGACATGAAGGCTGTGGAAAATACAGAGTTAAAACAGAGCCTATCCTCTCTTTCTCCCTTCCTTCCCGTACAAGTCCTCCTTCACCATCTTCTTTAGGTTTTTGAGAGCCTTTCTTGAGGAAACAAGCTAGGGAGTCAAGCTTGGGGAGGTTTAGCTTGAGTTCAGCCATTAAAGAGGATTCAAATCGTGTTTGAGGTAAGCTTCAACCATTAGTTTCTGGTTCATACTCTGTTTTGAGTTTTAGTTTTTAACTTGTGGATCACTTGTGGAAAGTTTGAATTAATGGAGGTTTGGGTGATGTTTACTTTGGGTTTTGTTGAGGGTGAGTTGTAGAGGATGTTTGGTGGTTAAATTGGGTGTTAGGTTGGGGTTTGGTACAAGTTTGAAGGCTTGATTCCAAGGGAAAATGCAGGGGAGAGTTGGTTGGTGCGTGCTGGTTTCTTAGCTGATTTGCGAAATGAGCCGCGGCCTGTCTGTGGTGTGCCGCGGCCTGTGTTGTCTCTAAAGGTGAAAATGGCTCTGTCAGGAGGGTGAGCCGCGGCATGGTTGTGGTGAGCCGCGACCCATCAAGGCAGATTTGGCCAAAAATGGGTTTTTTGGCCTAGGGATGCTAGCTTAAGGTCTCGGGGTTGATCCTAGTACCCGGTTAAGTGGAGATTGATGTCCCGGAGGATAGATATTGGTTTGGGAACTTATGTTGACCATTTTTATTGATGGTATCTTATATTTGGTTATGACTAGGTGACTGCTAAAGGACTAAAAGTTGATCGTTCTCAAGGGTCGTTCTTTTAATCGTTCTAGCTCGACTTTGAGGTAAGAAAACGGCACCCTATGTATATGTGACATGCATGGCTATTATGATGCATGTTGGTTGATTTATGGGCATGACATGCATGGTTATTATTGATGCATGTCGGTTGATTATTATGTATGACATGCATGGCTATTCTTGATGCATGTTGGTTGACTAATAAACGTGACATGCATGGCTGTTATTGGTGCATGTTAGATTGTTGGATATATTGCATATGATGCTTGGGAAACATGTGATTAGGACATGCTTTGTATACTGGATATGATATTGTTCAGAGCTTGAGCCTCTGTGGTTGTACATGGTCCTAATTGTACTGGTATCTGTTTAGTAAGCATGCTAAATACCTTGTTTATGGATATTGAACATGTGATATATGTTTGGTGGCATGGCTTACCTGTGTATGGCGCTGACTTATTAGTCAGAATCGACAATGGTGTCAGATCCGTCTGTGAAGCTGTGACTTATCAGTTAAGTTCACTACAGTCTGAGCACTGGTCGCGTTTTACCGACCCAAGGGTCAGAAGTGGCAGTGCGTTGTGAACGCCGGGCCGATTAAAGATTAGATCTAATCAAGGCCGGCATTGAATGACTCATATGGGGTATTAATGCTGGACCAACCGGAAGGTCAATGAGAACTATAAGCGCTTGCCTGGTCTAAGACTAGATGACTATAGCCAAGGTATATGACCCCTGTGACCGTTTGTCACATGGCTAAGAGACGTTGTCCATAGTTTCGACTCTAGAGTCGTGAGGAAGGTTATGTTGGTGACTAATCACCTTGCGCCTGTCCTAATCGAACTTATGAAAGGATCATTTATCAGTTAAGCCCTGGTGACCCTATCGTCACATGGCTAGAAGGAGCGATGCTCATTATTGTGACTTTTGGCTATTGTCACCTATTTGCTTGGACTGATAGTCCTGAATGATTATTATGATCGTTATTGATATTATATCAAGCTTTATTGGGTTTTCTTGCTGGGCTTCGGCTCACGGGTGCTACGTGGTGCAGGTAAAGGCAAGAGGAAGCTGGACCATCCTTGAGTTGGAGAGCTTAGGTGATGACATGTACATATGCAGCTGCTCGTCCGCCACGGCCGAGGTTTAAAGTGGAACTAGGGTTAAACCCTGTTTTGCCGCTTAGAACGACTTGTTGTAAATATTTTCTGTAATAAACTCTGAAATTATATTTTTGGGATCCCAATGTATATATTAAACGCTCTAGTGAGACATTACATCTTAACAAAAGTTTTTAATCCCTAAACTGCTAATCATACTTAGTTCACGATTTTGGCCAAATGACTCGGTTAGCGAGTTTAGCACTGTTTACAAGGCACACCGTAATGGTCCCTGGGGTTTGGGGCGTTACATTGCTAATGTTCTAGAAAGAACATAACACTGCAATGTGTAAGTAGATCATATCGTAGATTGGCAAGTCAATGTAAATCCTGTGCACTGACTAATCTTATGACTAACTTATTTTGAACATATAATCATATTTATATTCCACTGTGATTACGTCACTATAAATACGATTAGCTATATGCTCGAGATTTAATAGAAGTTTATAATAAACAAATAATCATGAAAATAAAACATATGAGTAAAGTGATTGACCAAATCAAAAAATGATTTCTATTCTCCACCCCTATCAAATCGCAAGATCTTAGACGTTTTACCTAATTGGTTCTGAGCCATCGCTAAGAATTCCTGAAACTTTGAAACTGTTTCTCATTTCCTAGGTATTAGGTAAAGACATGAGTATCTAGAGTAATTGTCAATGAAAGTGATGAAATACTCAAAACCACCCCTGGCTTGTACATTCAAAGGTTCACAAACATCTAAATGCACAAGTCCAAGTGGTTTTTTGGCCCTATCACCCTTTGCAGAGAATGGACGCTTGGTTAGTTTGCCTTCTAGAAAAGATTCACAGATAGGTAATTCACCTAAGGTGAGTTCCCTCAGAGGCCCGTCCTTTGTAAGTCTTTGAATCCTATCATGGCCAATGTCACCTAGTCTCAAGTGCCATAAATACGTCATATTATCGTTATCAGTTTTTTGACGTTTATTGTCCTAGGTTTAGCTACTTTGAATAAATCATTGTTAAGAGAAAGGGGTTCGTTAGGTTGCAGAATATAAAGCCCGTTTTCCAAACATGCAATACATAATTTTGATCCATTGAAAGAAATAGTTATATTAGAACTTGTGAAAGTCATAACAAATCATTCTAATGGCAACATGGAAATTGAAATTAAATTTCTACTAAAATCCGGAATAAAAAATACATCATTTAAAATTAAAAATTTATTTCCGAACTTTAGACGAGCTTTTCCTCTAGCTTGGACCGCAACGAATGCTCCATTCCCAACTCTAAGCTTTAAGCCGTCTTCGTCCACTTCCTCCAACGATTCAAGAAGTTGTAAAGAGTTACAAACATGGTTAGTAGATCCAGAATCAATATTCCAATCAGATTTACCATTCTCTAAAACACATGTTTCCAAGATAAATTAACTATAATCATTACCTTTGTATTTTAGCTGCTAGAAACTTGGGGCAATCATGTTTCCAATGCCCCTTCTCTTTGTAATTAAAACACTTACCTTTACCTTTGTTGTTCTTCCCCTTAGGCGTATGTGCATTTGGTTGTGCACTCGTCTTTGCAGCCTTTGCAGGCTTGGGGTTGTTTCCTCTTGTTTCTAGCTTTCGAAGACAAAGCTTGGTTAGCTTCAGTCTTAGCTGGACCAGCAGCAACATCAGTAGTCTTATTTTCTCCTCCTTTACTACGTCCACCCATGATAGGCTCAAAAATATAAAGCTCGTTCATGAGTTGTGTCAGACCATAGTTGAGTTGATCACAAACGTGCGGACACGGCATTCGAGCATTCACGGTGTCATCACGTATGTGCGGAGACGGTGCTATCCAAGCATTTATGGTGCCATCACAAGCATTGACGATGCCATCATGAACGTGCAGACACAGTGCTCATTCTGGGGATTCCTCAATCATGACGAATTCAGACTTGTCACCAATCAACTCTATGTTGATATTTTGCTTCCATTTAAGGAAGTTTTCTCTAGTGAGTTTTCTCCATCGAAAGTTGAGAAAGGATGGGAGTAGACACAGACACTACTTAACTTAAAACTACAAATTACTAATAAAATAGAAATCAATCACATTTGCTCAATAAAACTCCTATTCACACAAATTTCAAGAAATAGTACAACATATACAAAAAATATTTAAGATATGAGAAAAAATATCTAAAACAATCATATCTCTATTTCTTTAGATTTTTAACTAATCAATGATATCCTTGTCCCAGTTGGCGAGAGTAAAAAATACCACTAGTTAAATAGAATTGTAAACTCATTTAATAATGGACACCACTATTAACAACCTACTATTCGATCAAAATAAGAAAACAAAATCTCTTACTTTATAAGCTAGACCTACGGTTTCAATAATCATAAATTTTGTCCTAGTAGTCACCATTGGGGTGAGTCTAGTAGAATTTTGACCTATAATTATCTATCTTTCGAAATCTAACCTTGTCAAAATAACTAATGAACACCTTCCGTAGGGGGATGAATCAAAGCATCTCGAGACCCTATTAAATTATAGATTGTGTTAAACCAACGGTGGAGATCGAATATAATTCTTAAAATAAGCTCATTATTAAAATAAATAAAAATAGTACTTTTATTATTTATGTTTAGAAAATTAATGACTATGGTTCTTCAAAAAAAATTTAAGATTAGAATTTTTAAAATCAAAGTCCTATAATGTCCTATTAATTATAAAGTGTCACATTGAAACAAATTCAATTAATTTAGAATTAATTTATTGATAATCAATATTTAGGTTTAACTAATATAATGAACCTATACAATTAAGTCAAACTCAGGTAAATGAGCCTTAACAATTGGGCTTGTATGGAGGAGGGCTGAGTCCAGTATGTAGTTCCCACTACAAAGGCCAAAATCTTCCATACAAGGTCCAAAATACAAGAATTTAAACATTCGTTTTATTATTTGTTATTAATTGATTATGTCCCATTATAGTCATGCAAAGCAAATGGGCATTCACAAGTGGAATCACCCACAAGAGAGGAATTTAAAATTTACATTTTCTAATGGGCCCAAATAAAACCTATCATTTTGTGAATATTTTATTTGACAAAATATATACATATCTAACAAACAAATGGGCCACTATATGCGTCTAAGCCCAATTACAAAAATACCACATATAGTGCAAACAGACATGTTATAATTGGATGAGTCTAATCATGTTACTATATGAGCAATTTTATGAATTTATGCAAAAATACCCCAATTGATTTCATTTGCAAAAATACCACAATTAATTATCTAGAATTTATCAAAAAATTCGAATTAATTAAATTTTTACAAAAAATAAGTCAATTTAAATGAAATTTATCAACAATTAACAAAAGTTAATTTAAATTTCATTTATCAACAATCAACTTGATTTAGGTTAATTTGAAAAATATTAATTTAATTTAAATAAGATTTATTAAAAATTAACCAAAGTTAATTTAAATATCATTTATTAAAAAAATATTTTATTAATTGGTTGAAAAAAATGATATTTTTCAATATTTAACCAATTTTAAATTTTAAAATCAATATCTCAACTATTTTTCAAAGATATCTTGTGTTGTTACAACTATAAGCAAATATTTTAACCATTTTTTAAATAAATAAAATAGTAATAGTTATAACAACCCTAAAATATCTTAAAACAATTAAACAAATTCAAATATCCATGAAAATATATAACTAACAAATTTTAAATAATTTAAACATTAAAAATTATAGAATAAACAAATATTTATATTTTCAAATAAAGATTTAATAAAATATCAAGAATTTAAAAAAATATATATCTTTAATATCTAATATGTTAATTCTAATATTTTAATATATTAAAATATTTAAAATTAAGTTGTTAGTCTATTTTTAAATTTGAATTTGAATCTTTGTAGAAAATATAAAATTATTTAAATCTCAACTAACAAATATATCTTATTTTTAAAAATATTTTTAAATGCAAAAACAAATTTGATATTTTTGGCTTTGATTATAAATAATTAATTTTCACAATTTAATTTCTTTAATTTAAAAAAAATTAATTAAAAACTCTTGATGAATAATACCCGTCACCGAATGGCCCGGCTGCAAGGGGAGGGCGCGTGAGGGTGCACTGGCTGCCGAGGAGGTGCACGCACAGGTGAGGAGACGTGGGGGTGTGCGCGCACGGGGTGCGCGCATGCATGGCAGCCAGAGGAAAATTTTTCCAAAAAAAAAATTTGAGCAATTTTTCAAACCAAAGTCATTTTCTAATTAATTTTTAACATTTTTTATACAAAATAAAACATATATAAAAATTAATGGCATAGAAAACACAACAAAATAACCAACAAATTGCTAATAATCACATAAAATCAATATACTTCATAAAAACATGAAAACCATCCAATTATTCAAACACATCAAATAATCCAATTTTTAACATGTTCATGCATGCAAATAAAGACTACCAAAGGCTCTAAGGTCAATTGTTAGGAAACTTTTACAGGATCTTTATTTATTTTCATGTAGATCTAATATTAAACAAATTAATATGAGATAACCTAGAATATGTTTCTAAAATTGAATTCAAAGAGAAACAATTATAAGAATACTTACAGTATACACAGCGGAAAGAATGAGTCATTTCTTCAATTTCTCTAACCCTTGTATCCTTTCCGTCGCATAGTATTATCAAGTGTTGACGCCGTTTTTCGTCAACAGTGAAAGGAGAGCACGTAAACAGTAACTGATAATGGCCAATTAAAATATAACAACACAAACACACGATTTTTACATGGTTCAGCAGTTAAATCTGCCTAGTCCACGAGTCTCTGTTATTAAACTCAAGATTATCTCTGAAAATTCTTAAGAATGAATTCTTCAGAGTTTCCTCTCAAGCTTCAGAATTTCGGTCCTTTACAATGGGGCATAACCCCTCTATTTATAGAGAAGGCTGCAGAATACTATCCCACATATTCTGGGTAGTTACTCTTTTTGTGAATAAAATTAATGGCTTTAAATGCCTATAATCAGATATAAAAGGAAACGTCCCCTGAAGACCAGAGGACGTATAACTGACCAAATAATATCCCACGATTCTAGGGGATTTACAGTAATAAATGAGGACTACATCTCGTATGGACGACACTTATAGATATTCAAGGTGGTTATCATATATCTCCAAGGCTTTAGCTTCCCAGGTTTCTCGTCATCTTTCGAACTAGAGACACCTCCCGAGGTCACGTGGCTTTCGAGATTATATGTGTGTCGAGCTCGGGACCCATGATCCGAGGTCATCCCTGAGGATGGATGCGTCTCCGGAGCTACCTTTCGAGGTCATGAATACTTCGAGGTCACCATATTCGAGGTCGTCTATGTCTTGCAGGCTCGATATTCAATCCTGGAGCATACTTCAAACCTTATGAGTCCACTTGCTGCGAATCCACCTTTCGAGGTCATATTTAACATAGCTCAAAATCTGGGTATAACATCTTGCCCCCTCAAAAGTATTTGTCCGAATCCTAAGAGAAGGAAACTTTTGAACTACTTTCTTTGAGAACTGTACCGTCATACACTTTTGAAAATGGACACGCGTCAGCTGGGTATTGCTCATTTTTGGTACTTGAGTACCTTGAAAACATGCCCACGATCATCCGTCTGCCACCTTTTCGGCGCCATCTTGTCATTGATCCCCATCCGTTGGATCTAGCAAGGATTTCATTCAACGCCCTGGATTAATCCCCCTTTTTCCATCTATATATACGAGACCCCACTCTTCATCTTCTTTTTTACCTTCGTTCACCAGGAGCAAGAAAAAAGGAAAAACATAACCAGAAACCTTCCTATAAAGCTTCTACCCCGTGCATGTTTTCTCAGCCAAAGAAACAAAGAAACCCTGGTCTGTTCGAGTCCGTGAGTTCTTATTTGCAACCTCTCCTTCAATCAACGATCTCTCTGCAAACGCCATTATTGTGTAAGTGTGCAATCTTCGTTTTCCATTTTGTTATTTTTTGTTCATACTATTCTTGCTGTGTATGTGTATATACTAGTTTACATTAGCATAATATGATAGGAGGTTTTTATCCGATAGGCTCTTGTGTTTTTTATTTTTTTACTCCCAACACATAATTTGCATCACTGGTTCATACCCAGCTTTGATGTTTGAATAAGGTTCCTGTTTTCTGGGTTTTAAAATTTTAAGAGACGTTTCTTGTACACCAAGATTTCGGGTAAAAACATGGGCCTTGACAAATGCACAAAACCCAAGGCTGCCTTTCCTGGTTAACCGCCACTCTTTTTTCCCTTGATTTTCGGGATTTTCAAAAAATTATCCACTCTCCTTCCTTTTTCGTGGAACGCACGTCCTGACTCTTTAATAAGGGCCTTAATATGTAGCTTGTTTTGTTCCTAAACCCCGAGCTCGTAACTTCGAGCTTGCAACTCTTGCATGCATGGCCCTCACCATTTTTTCTTTCTCGCTAGATGTCACAGAATCTGGAAAGACGGTGGGGGTCATTGCTGGCAATCCCTTACGAGCCAAAAACCCTGAGCCCAGAATCGCTGTTCGCTCGAAATCAACGTCGGATAAGAGAATACGAGCTTGCACGCGAGCAAGAGGACATTAGAGCTCACTACCACCGCCAGATAGACGAGGTCATAGAGGGGAAGAGGAGAGTTCTTCGGGAGGCCCTCTATTCGGAATCCAATTCAGGACCTAGGCCAATTCCTCTTGATCCTGCATTAAAGGTTACTGTCGCATACCATCCAGGAGAGCTCAAATTTTCACTGATGGGGGAACCTTCTTCCTCGCAGCCGAGGAGAGAAATGTTTGAGGCCGAGCACTATTGGAGCTCGGTTACCACAACTAGTCAGATAACTGACATCCTGGCTTTCCACGGCCTTAGCCTGTCAGAATCCTTGAAGTGTCGAGCTCCGGTCGACCATGAAAGAAGCTGCTTCACCCCTGGGGGCCGCGACGCCAATGTGAAATACGCGGCCTGGAGCCAGGTACACATGAGGGCGGGAGCACTGCTGCCCTTGAAGTCTTTTTTCAAAGACTTCACGAATTTCATTGGGTTGGCTCCGTTCCAACTCAACACCAATTCTTACAGGGTGTTGTCTGCCCTGAGGTCCTTATACCACGAGATGGGGTGGAAAGGACCTTCGCCTCAAGAGATTTTGTATCTCTTTTGTCTGAAAATTAACCCCTCCCGAGCTCGGGGAGGGGATGGCTTTTATTATCTCTCGAGCTATCCCAAGGAGAAGAAGGTCTTTGAAGATCTTCCCAATCATCCGCCTGATTTCAAAAGGGCCTTCTTCTGGATGGACGGCCTGTCCCCGTCTTGACACTATTCGTTCAGGCGGATTCGTAAGTATTCCCGTTATCTTTATTTCTGTGCTCATGACTTTAGCTCTTAGACCCATACTTAGTAGAAATATGTTGTCTTTCAGCCAATTTTTAGCGTCCCACTCCTGATGAGACAATGAAGGAGCATAGAGAGACCCTGCTCCAACTCCCACATGGCAGGAGGTCTCTCCTATACCTTTTACACGAGGATAAGCTCCGAAGTGCAGACTTTTGGGGGAGGGCCAGTCCACCTTTGACTGGTCCAATAAAAAATACGAACACTGGGAACAGGTGCCCCTGCCCACAGGCGCCCTTCCTTCGAGGAGAGAAACGAGGCCACCACTTCCAGTTCGCCTGAGGAGTCCGCTGTCGGGGAATGAGGCTAATGATGAAGCCTCGAGCTCAGATTCGGATGAAGGTAAAGTCCTCCCTACCTCGAGAATGTGGTCCCCCACCCTACTAAAGCATAAGCCCAATAGGTTAGTCTCGTGCCCGCAGGATAGATACCACTTCTACATATGGAGTTGGGTAGATGACTGTGTCCATAGGTCTGATAGTGGGCTTAGGAAATACGACACCATGTATACCACGGACGAGGTGTGGAACGGGATATCTGTTCAGTACGGGACCAACGATTATAGGGACCTTTCGAGGTTATCACCTATATATAGGGAAGGCACTCCCCCCGCCTCCTCTGAAGACGGGGGAATTTCATGGTCCCCAAGCTCGAGCTCGGGGGAGAGTTCTAGTTAGGTTTCCTCTATCATCACTTTATACGTCTGTGACACTGAAACAACTTGTATGCTTCTCTTTTATTAACTCACTCTGTGTTGTGACTTGTGCAGGCAAGATGGACTCCAACCTCGACAACATCATCGATGGTGCTGGTGCCAAGAGGAGCAAGCATCCCAGAGCGGGGGCGCTGAAGACCGACCGGCCGAGCAAGGGCCCCAAGAGGTCCAAGAAAGCCCCTCCTCCTGCTCCGCTAGTTTCGAGCTCCATCACTGCGGCAGCTTCCCAGGTCGGCGCTTCCACAACGGCGCCATCCTCGCAGGTTGTCGCCTCGGCAGTGGCGCCGACTTCGCTGGTCGGTCCCTCCGCCATGGTTGAGTCCCAACCTCCTATGGTGGTTCAGTCATCCTTAGGTCCGCCTTCTAGAAGGCCTTCTGCTTCTCGAGCACAGAAGCTATCAGTTTCCACCCACATGGATGCATATGTGGTTGACAATGCCTCTGGGTCCCATGGATCTACTCTGGTCTCGGATGTTATGTCCCGGATCGGCTAGAGCTTTGGCACTCTCGAAGCTCCCCAATGGCAATGCTTGAACAATACCCAAGACTGCACTGTCCTCTATGAGAAGAGTATCGAGCTCGCTGCCGCGGTAAGTATCCTTCTATAGCCCTTGTTCTTGGTTATAATCACACAGACTTGGTGTTAATGATGATTTTTTCTTTTTCAGTCTCTTGCCTTTACCGCCCAGCTCAATTATAAGTTGAACAACGAGATTCACTCGAGTAAGTCTCATGCTCAAGAGGCGAAGAATCTCCACCTCAAAGCGAGCGATGATCTGAAGGCAACGAATGCGAAGCTTGAGGCAGGAGCCAAGGAACGTGAGGACATGGCCACCGAGCTCGGGAAGCTAAATACTAAGCTCGAGGAGCATAAGAAGGAGATCACCCAGCTTCAGAAGACCAACAAGAAGCTTGAAGAGGAAAAGGCTGCTACCTTTGACATCATGGAGGATGCGAAAGCTCGTCTCCTTGCTGAGTACAAAGAGAAGAAGGAACAAGCGGTTGACTCGGCCATGTACCGAATGTGGGCCTACAATGAAGATCTGGACACCAGCTTCTTAGGTCCTCACGAGACGACTCTTCGTGACAGGTGGAATGCTCGGCTCGAGAAGGAAGAGGCTGAGGAGCTCGAGAAGGAAAAGGCTGCTCGGGATGTTGTTTCGGAGGGAGCCCAGGAGGACAGCCATGCTATTCGTCCTGAGGAATCCGGTGCCGCTGATGCTGAGAAGGCCAAGGAGACTCCTCTTCCTTAAATCTGATCTCGGGGAGACCATCTATTGGGGCTGCGTCCCCCTAATCTTTGTAATTATTTTAATTTATGCCCTCGGGGCTGATACAATTTCTTTAAATATTACTTATATATGCTTTACATTTCTTGGCTCGAAATATTTTGCACATTTTTTATGGATGAGTCATTTATGTTTATTTATTCATACAAACATATTGTGGATTTAGGTTCGAAGCTTAATGCATTCATGCACAGTTTGTTCAAATTATCCGCTTTCGACCTCATTATTTTTCAAGGTCGGATATTACTTTAACCATGAACCCAAAAGTACTTATATGGTATGTAATGTGAATGATTTGGTTATATCTTTTTTGCTTAGTCACTTTTCCTCATCCTCAGTTTTTGCTCCAAGGTTAAGAGTTTGAAACTATTTTTCTTTAAGATATTCCAGCCTCGATATCGACTTATCTCGAAATAGGTTTAGGTTCCTACTTACCATCGATTAGTTTTTTGGCTGGTTTGTTCCAAACCTGTTAAGTTTGCACATCTGGTTAACTCCAAACATTTTCGGTTTTTTGATAATTTGGTTATGTCCGAACTATCTAAGCTTGCGTATCTGGTTACATCCAAATACTTTATATGTTTTTGATAATTCGGTTAGGTCCAAACTATCTAAGCTCGCGTATTTGGTTATATCCAAATACTTTATATGTTTTTGATAATTCGGTTAGGTCCGAACTATCTAAGCTCGCGTATTTGGTTATATCCAAATACTTTATATTTTTTTTATTTTTTAAGCTGATGGTATATCTACCATTGATGCCCCCTTAATATCCTATGAGTGTGACCATAGGTTATTAAATTAAGAGAGATTGCAAAAATAAAAAATAAACAGAGATAATATACTAAATGAAATAAATCTTTATTTGATGGTAACAAAAGGCAAACAAACTAATACAAATAGAAACTCATGGTTATAGGCAACACTTTTCCTACACTACTGATAGTAAGGTCAAAGGTGTTCGCCATTCCATGCTCGGGGTACTAGGCTCCCGTCGAATCTCACAAGTTTGTACACACCAAGTCGGATGATTGACTCTATCTGGTATGGTCCTTCCCAATTCGGCCCGAGCACTCCAGCTGCCGGATCTCGAGTTGCCAAGAATACACGTCTCAACACCAGATCTCCCATTCCGAACATTCGATCTCGAACCCTCTTGTTGAAATATCTGGTAGTTCGTTGCTGGTAGGCAGCATTTCTCAGCTGAGCCTCTTTTCTTTTTTCTTCAATCAAGTCTAAGGTTTCCTCGAGCTAAGTATGGTTTGAAATTTGGTCGTAAATCTGAGTTCGGATCGTGGGGATTTCAACTTCTATGGGCAACATTGCCTCGCAGCCGTATGCTAAAGAGAACGGGGTATGTCCTGTTGAGGTTCTAGTCATGGTCCTGTATCCCCAAAGGACTTGGGGCAATTCTTCGGGCCACCGTCCCTTTGCTTCCTCCAACTTTTTCTTTAAAGAACTCTTGAGAGTTATGTTCACAGCTTCGACCTGGCCATTCGCTTGAGGGTGAGCCACTGATGAAAATCTCTTTATTATACCGTTCTTTTCACAAAAGTTGGTGAACAAGTCGCAATCGAACTGGGTTCCGTTGTCGGACACGATCTTTCTCGGCACTCCGTATCGGCACACAATGCTCTTTACAAAGAAATCAAGGATCTTCTTCGAGGTTATGGTTGCCAATGGTTCAGCCTCCGTCCATTTTGTGAAGTAATCCACGGCGACTACAGCATATTTCACTCCGCCTTTGCCAGTTGGGAGTGAGCCTATGAGGTCAATGCCCCATACCACGAAAGGCCATGGGGATGTCAACATGGTCAGCTTGGATGGTGGGGCTCAGGATATAGTGGCGAATCTCTGGCATTTGTCGCATTTCTTCACATACTCGAAAGAATCTGTTTTAATGGTTGGCCAGAAATATCCCTGGTGTATGATTTTCTTGGACAGGCTATGCCCCCCGGTGTGATCTCCGCAGAACCCTTCATGAATTTCTTCAATGATTTTCTTATCTTCAGGAGCGGTTACGCACTTGAGTAACGACATGGAATATCCCCTTCGGTACAACCTTCCATCCAAAATTGTGTAACGGGGAAGTTGATACATCAACTTTCGAGCTTGGTTCCATTCTTTTGGAAGAACTCCGTTTTCGAGATAATCAACTATCGGGTTCATCCAGGTCGGCTCTGTTTTGATCATACACACATCTTCCTCTTCTGGCTCATTAATGCTAGGTGTCGATAGGTGTTCTATGGGTACAACATTCAGTTCTTCGTTTTCGGCAGACGTGGCGAGTCGAGCTAAGGCATCTGCATTCGAGTTCTGCTCCCGGGGAACCTGTTCGATTGTATAGAATTCGAAACACTCTAACGCTGATTTTGCCTTCTCCAAATAAGCTGCCATTCTCGTGCCGCGAGCCTGGTATTCACCCAAGATTTGATTAACCACTAGCTGGGAGTCACTGTAGTAATGTATAGCTTTAGCTTTGAGCTCCTTAGCTATACGAAGTCCCGCGAGTAAAGCCTCGTATTCGGCCTCATTATTCGACGCTTTGAAGCCAAATCTTAGGGGCAGAATGAAATCTGCTTCATGCGGGGGTAACTAAAATGACCCCTGCCCCTGCTCCATTTTCATTTGACGAGCCGTCGACGTAAAGTTTCCACAGCTCGTGGGCCGTGGTTATTACCTCGTCGTCGGCTATACCCGTACATTCCACTATAAAGTCCGCCAATGCCTGTGCCTTAATGGTCGTTCTTGGGTGGTAGGTGATCTCGAACTGTCCGAGCTCAACAACCCATTTAAGAAGTTGACCTGAAGCTTATAGTTTAGACAGGACTTGCCTAAGTGGTTGATCAGTCAGCACATGGATGGGATGTGCCTGAAAGTAAGGGCGGAGCTTACGGGATGAATGAATTAGACTGAGCGCGAATTTCTCCATCAATGGATATCTTGACTCTGCCCCCAGTAATCTTTTACTGATGTAATAAACGGGTCTTTGCACCCTCTCTTCTTCTCGGACGAGCACTACACTTATCGCGTGTTCGGTAGTTGAAAGTTATAGGTACAGTATTTCCCCCGTTTCAGGTTTTGACAGGATGGGTGGTTCCGCAAGGTGCTTTTTGAGCTCCTGAAAGGCCAGCTCGCATTCCTCTGTCCATTCAAACTTCTTACCTCCTCTCAGTAAGTTGAAAAATTGAAGACCCCGATCAGTAGACTTCGAGATGAATCTGCTTAGGGCCACCATCCTGCCAGTCAGACTTTGGACATCCTTGTGCCTTCGAGGTGAGGGCATGTCAATCAAGGCCTTGATCTTGTCGGGGTTAGCCTCGATTCCACGAGAGTTCACAATAAAGCCCAGAAATTTTCCTGAAGATACCCCAAAAGTGCACTTCTGAGGATTTAGCTTCATGTTGTATTTCCTGAGCACGCCAAAGCACTCTTCGAGGTCATCAACATGGTTCTTGTTGAGTTGAGACTTTACAAGCATGTCATCAACATAAACCTCCATGTTGTTTCCTATTTGTTCTTAAAACATCATGTTTACGAGCCGCTGGTATGTGGCTCCAGCATTCTTGAGCCCGAATGGCATGACATTATAGTAGTATAGCCCTTTATCCGTGATGAAGCTCGTATGTTCTTGGTCGGGGGCATGCATGGGAATCTGGTTATATCCAGAATAAGCATCCATGAACGACATCAGGCCATGCCCCGCCGTGGCATCTACGAGCTGGTCAATCCTTGGTAACGGAAAACAGTCTTTTGGACAAGCTTTGTTGAGATCTGAGTAGTCAATACAGGTTCTCCACATCTCATTGGGCTTTGGGACCAACACCGGATTGGCTACCCAGTCAGGGTAAAAGGCATCCCTAATGAATTGGTTTGCCTTTAACCTGTCAACCTCCTCCTTTAATGCCTTCTTTCTATCTTCGTCCAGCTGTCTTCGCTTTTGTTGCTTCGGAGGAAAGCTTTTGTCTATGTTTAGTGCGTGGCTTGCTACATTCGGGCTTATCCCCACCATGTCTGAGTGCGACCATGCGAAGACATCCTGGTTTTTCTTCAAAAAACAAATTAATTGCTATTTTGCCTCATCTTGGAGGTGTTTTCCGACCTTCTCCTTCTTCGAGGGATCAGCTTCCTCGAGCTGAATTTCTTTGAGCTCCTTTAAAGGTTCGAGGTCAACTTTCTCCTCAATCCTCGAATCGATCTCTTCGTCAATCTCTAAGACCGTTCCGTCTTCGTTTTGTACGATGACGAGTGCTTGAGCGTTCGTTTGTTTCTTTCCCCTCAAGGAGATGCTATAGCATTCCCTCCCTGCCAATTGGTCTCCTTTTAATGTCCCGACTCCGCTAGGGGTCGGGAACTTAAGGGCCAGATGCCTTACTGATGAGACTGCCCCCAGCCCGACCAGGGCAGGTCTCCCGAGCAGCACATTGTAGGTAGATGGTAAGTATACTACCACGAACTCCATTATCTTGGTCACCGATACTGGATAGTCTCCCAAGGTCATGGGGAGCTCAATGGATCCCATACAGGCAGTTCCTTCTCCTGAAAAGCCGTACAAAGTAGTTGCACATGCTTTCAGGTCGCGAAGGGAGAGTCCCATCTTCTCGAGGGTTGCTCTATAAAGGATGTTGACTGAGCTCCCATTATCTATGAGAACTCGGTGGACCCTTTTATTGGCTAATTGAAGAGTAATAACCAGCGGATCATGATGAGGGAACTGAACATGGGAGGCGTCTTCCTCGGTGAAGGTTATTGGTTGTGTTTCAATCCTCTGGCTTTTTGGTGCCCTAGGTTCGGGTTCGTAAGGAGACTCGTCCCCTGTCTTCAACTCGTTAACATACCTCTTTTGGGCATTCCTGCCCCCTCCTGCGAGGTGAGGCCCTCCCGAGATGGTTATTACATCCTCTCCATTTATCGGCGGGGGCCTGTCTCTGTGGAACCGACAATATTTGCTGGAATCCCTCTTGTATTTTTGATTTCTCATCGTGTCTGGGCACCTAAAGGGGCCTGGTTCTCATTAGCCAGGTATATGTTCTCCCGAGACTCATTGAGCTCGGTGTATACTCTATACATAGAGAAATACCTCTCCCCTTTCTTTTTCTTTCCTCCCTCAGCTCCGGGGTTACTTCCTTCGTTCTTTTTCCTCTTGGAGGGGTTCTCCGTGGCAGGCTTTGGAGCTGCTGGGTCTGCCGAGGTTGAGGCAGAGTTGATGTTTATCGTTGTAGTTTCGAACTGGGAGGTCGCTTTGAGCGTCGACCTCGCTTCCTCTACATTGACAAACCTCTGCCCTCGTCTGTTAAACTCGGTTATTGACCTTACCGGTTTCCCTTGCATGTCGTCCCAAAGGGCACTTCCCGGTAATACGCCAGCTCGGATAGCCATGAGGTGTCCACTATCATCCACATCCCGGGCTCGGGCTACTTCCAGATTAAATCTTGTTAAGTAACTTTTTAGTGTTTCGCTTGGTTGTTGTCGGACGTTAGTTAAGGTGGATGCTTCTGGTCTGACCCCTACCATTGCTCTGAACTACTTCTTAAAGTCTTTAGACAACTGCTCCCATGAGGTTATTGAGTGTCTCTTATACTTTTCGAACCAAATTTTGGCAGGTCCTGCCAATGATGTTGGAAACAACATGCACCTGAGCTCGTAACCCACGTTACTGGCTCTCATGATAGTGTTGAACGTGCTCAGGTGACTACACGGATCGCTCTTTCCTTCAAAAGTAGGGACGTGAGGAATCCGAAACCCTTGAGGAAATTGAGTGTCGGAAATATGGGGAGCAAACGGCTCGAGCTCCTCATCAGAGTCCTCATATCGACCATTTCCTCGTTCATTCTTTAAAAGCCTAAAGGCTCTTTCGAGCTGATCGATTCTTTCCTGAACTGGGTCAGTAGGAGGTGCTGTCTGGAATTGATTGTCATCGATCGTGATTCCAGGCTCGCGTCTCCGCAAGGGATCTCTACGCCTATTCAAGCAATCCCTTAGGTCCAGATTTGTTTGCTCTCCATTACCCCGACTCTGGTTCAGGTGATTTCGCAGGTCGGGACGATTCTTGCGGCTTCCAGTGTTATTACAACCTAGGTCATTTTTACTAACAGACCTGGTCTCTCCGGACTCATCACTGGTGAAGCTCATTGCTCAGTTATTCCGTGATGGATTCTTTCTATGTCGCCTCGTCTCCGCCGTGCGAGACCGAGACGTCTGACTTTTCTCAGATGGAGCGCCTCTCTGCTCCTAGAAAGTCTCCCTGTTTCCTTGTCTTTCCCCCGCATGCCCTTTATTCTGATCTCGAACAGGTTGAGCGTTCCTGTGGGGGGGCGAAGGATATCTTATGGGTGATGGAGGAAACCGTATAAGCGACGGTGGCTGCCACCCTTGTCGCGGCCTAGAGGGTCCGGAATTCGCCCGAGATGGGTCGGTCGCATTTGGTGCGCTCCCAGGTACCTGAGTCCGAGCCTCTGCAGGGGTTTGGTTATTCTCAGCTCCTGCAGGCACTTCCACAGGCGGGTTAGCCGGGGCCTGAGCTCGAGTACTCCTCTGGGGCCTAGGTGGAGCGGCTGGCTCTGCTGGTGCCGGAGGTTGAGTCGGCCTCCTTGTGGCAGCATCCTTTCGTGGACGCCCGCGGGGCCTCCAGGGAGGAACATGCACGTCCCTTGGAGGAGGGACTTGGTTTTCGCGCGGAGGCGGGGGCTGAGCCACCTGCGCCTCTGCGGCTATCCTTGTCAACTCCTCATTCCGTTTGTTGGCCTCTGGCAACAGCTGCTTCAGTTGTCGGTTTTCAAGTTCCACAATAGGAACGTACCGCTCCGGATTGTAGTACATATCCTCATCCCTTGGTGGAGGGGGTGGTCCCCGGGAATCAGAGGACCCACTTCTCTCCTCAACATCCGGGTTTTCCATTTGTTTTTTTCCAGGATGTCTTGGGTAATTTTCTTCAGGTGTGTTCTGATTGTTTGTGGCCATGATTTTCTCAGGGATGAATGCTTAAGGCTCTCAATGAAAGCACCAAACTGTTGACGCCATTTTTCGTCAACAGTGAAAGGAGAGCACGTAAACAGTAACTGATAATGGCCAATTAAAATATAACAACACAAACACACGATTTTTACATGGTTCAGCAGTTAAATCTGCCTAGTCCATGAGTCTCTGTTATTAAACTCAAGATTATCTCTGAAAATTCTTAAGAATGAATTCTTCAGAGTTTCCTCTCAAGCTTCAGAATTTCGGTCCTTTACAATGGTGCATGACCCCTCTATTTATAGAGAAGGCTGCAGAATACTATCCCACATATTCTGGGTAGTTACTCTTTTTGTGAATAAAATTAATGGCTTTAAATGCCTATAATCAGATATAAAAGGAAACGTCCCCTGAAGACCAGGGGACGTATAACTGACCAAATAATATCCCACGATTCTAGGGGATTTACAGTAATAAATGAGGACTACATCTCGTATGGACGACACTTATAGATATTCAAGGTGGTTATCATATATCTCCAAGGCTTTAGCTTCCCAGGTTTCTCGTCATCTTTCAAACTAGAGACACCTCCCGAGGTCACGTGGCTTTCGAGATTATATGTGTGTCGAGCTCAGGACCCATGACCCGAGTTCATCCCTGAGGACGGATGCGTCTCCGGAGCTACCTTTCGAGGTCATGAATACTTCGAGGTCACCATATTCGAGGTCGTCTATGTCTTGCAGGCTCGATATTCAATCCTGGAGCATACTTCAAACCTTATGAGTCCACTTGCTGCGAATCCACCTTTCGAGGTCATATTTAACATAGCTCGAAATCTGGGTATAACATCAAGAAACTTAACCGATTTTCTATAATCTTCACAGTCTTCCAAAGTATCCTTAGAATCACCTAGACTAGAGTGGGAAATTCTCAACACATGAGATGATATACAGAGGGAAGAAGAGAAAATAACAAAGAGACTTAGAAAAAGACTTATGTTTAGAGATAATCTAAAAACTATCAGAAAACCAGTGTCTGTCGTCTTGTGACTTCTCAAACTTATAAAACATAAGTTTTTTACTTCTCTCTAAGCACTTCTTTTATAGACTTAATTAGGCCATTTAATTTAATTAAAGAATCAATAAAATAATAGCCAATTAACAGCCCTAGGCCGAAATTATCATGGACTTTAGGCCCGTGAAATTTCCCATTTGATTATAAGCTCATTTGACTTAAAATCAAGGTCTGTATTATTTTATATTGATTTAATTAATTAAATAATTTTTTAAATCCTTTATCAAATTAATTATTTATAATTTGAACCTTAATTTAAACTTATTTATTAATTTAGAGACCAATTTATCTTAATTAATAAATCAGCCCTAATTTCTCTTTTCTTCTCTAAATCAATTAATTGAGACTGTCTAGATGATTTTATCCAAGGAACAATGGAGACCATGGACCTATGAAATCAAGCTCCAATAAGTTATCATAAATCTAACAAATGAATTGACTAAGTTATTAATTCCTCATGACTCCACTAAAGACTCGGAATTGCACTCTTGAATTCATAGAACGCTCTATAACAAATATAGATACGCTATTAATTATCCATTGTTACAACCATAATTGTCACTCAATCCCTATAGACGGTCTACAATGAGATGAGACTAAAATACTGTTTTACCCCTTATTATATTTTATCCTTAAAACACTTAGTTCCTTGTAAATGATATTTCAGTAAACTAATATTAATTACTGAAATGAGATCTCTATCACTTAGCACCTTGAACCAAACTAAAAGGAAAGCATCGTTTCACTTCTTTATCAGAAGCTATAGATGTTCATATCTATGATTAACACTCCCACTCAATTATACTACCGAGTTCCCAAGATGTAAGTATAGACTAGTTCGTAGGGTAAGCTGGTAACGAACAAGTCAAAGAACTCAAATAATACAATTAGCTAGAATACTAACCACTCAGAATTGAGATTGAATTGACCTATGGTCAACTATATGATATGACTAGAATAGATAATAATGATATGTTTACTTATCCTATCAACTGTCAATATCGGTACAGTCCGATGTAAAAAATACATCTGATCTTATCTACTTTGCTAATATTCTGGAAAGAACATAACACTACAATGTGTAAGTAGATCATATCGTAGATTGGCAAGTCAGTGTAAATCCTGTGCATTGACTAATCTTATAACTAACTTATTTTGAACATATAATCTTATTTATATTCCACTGTGATTACATCACTATAAATACAATTAGCTATATGCTCCGGATTTAATAGAAGTATATATTAAACAAATAATCATGAAAATAAAATATGTGAGCAAAGTGATTGACCAAGTCTGTTGACCGAGTTTTTCGGAAACTACAACAGTAAAAGATAAGAGAGACTAAAGAGAAAGGGTTTAGAAGTTGTAAGCCATATTTTTACGTGGTTGGGGCGTTAATGAGCCTTAGTCCACGAGACAGTTGTATTAGAACTTAGAGAATCTATAACAATGGAGTTTTTTATCAGTTTCAGCAGAGTAACTGTCTACACGCTAAAAAAGAGATCCTTTCTCCAGTGCTCTGTTACATGTATTTATAGGTTCATAGGTGCACAGGGCTTGGGCTGGGCTAACCCATGCCCAATAAAGGTATAAATACTACTGGCTTCTCTATTGGAACCCCAATACAAAGGATTAAAGCATAAGAGAAATACATTAATCTAAGCCCACTGGGCCAGCCCAAACCATATCAATCATGAGACAAATTGGAGTTTTGGTCTGGGCATCCCGAGTTATGAGTCAGATTCAGGGGACAAGATCGGTCAGAGTAGTGGCAGCGCAGGTTTGAACCAACGACGTACAATCTCGAGGTGGCCTTTTCTGTAGATGAAATGTGGGGACAACTCCCACTGTTCATGGGACAAAGTCAGGGTCACAGATGTTTTATCCTGCCAACCTTGGAGAACCAACCCGGGATTTTTTACCCATGTCCCTCTCTGGTCGTCGAGGTCCCGTACCGTTTACCATGGGCCCAAATCATTTACCAGGAGCCCGGACCATTTACCAGGCTTCGGGATCATCCACATCGATCCTGACTATTATCCGGAAGCCAAACACACCATCTCCCGGATGACCGTCCCGGACAATACTCCCTGGACACCTTTTGGGCCTCGCCCAGAATTGGGCTGTCGACATCTATTATACTTCTTGCCAAATGGGCCTGGGCTGGGCCCAAACTCATTTGGCTAGACCGTGGGCCTGAAGCGCGGACTCGGGCGCCTGGCAGGAAACGGGGATAACATTTACCCCCCAAGCTTTCATCTAGGCCTGCGCGGTGGAGGCTTGTCTCAGTCCCGGATCCTCTCGGCATTCTTCCCGGTTCCTTCTTAGAGCAACTGGTTCGCGGCAAGGGACACCGCGTGCCGGACGACTATGGAGCCCGGACCATTTACCAGGGTTCGGGTTCGTTTACCAATGCCCCAGTTATGACGAGGGGTACACATGTCTCCTAGCTACCGTTGCGTCGATGGCACTTTATCCTGAAAGGTCAACAACCACCTCAAGGGTCGCTAGGCTAGGGCTACTATGTCAGCTCGGATCACGAAGCGTCCCATCCGCACGGGCGCTTTCCATTATTACTTCTGCGACAAGGAGGACGGTCAAATAGGGTGACCTTTGAAGGGCCTTTCTCTCTGAGACGTCGGATCGGAGTGGCGTAGATCGGAGTGGTCCAGCACTTAAGTGGATCCATTAATTCCCCTGCACGATCCTGGACCATCCGATGGGGGGACTGATCCCAACCGTTAGATCAAAAACCAGCACCTGGGCTCTCATAAATACCCCCACGCTTTCATTTGAAACCTTTACACTCTCGAGCTAGTCAAAGAATTTGAAGGATTTGTTTATGACCGAGCTTGTCGACGATATCTTCCACCATCTGCTCTGCCTGCACCGTCGCCTTTTTCCAACGGTTTCGATATCTGCACCCTTGCTCGAGCAGACTCCACCAGCCTGCCCTCTCAATGAGCTGCTGAATTGTCTCCACCAGTTCAAGACTGAGATTCTGCCGTCCTTGCCACCAGACAACCACCATTTTTCATGACCAGCAACTTACAGTAATTTTCCCTGCCATTCACCTTTGCACCTTTATATGTATACAAACACAGATTTCCTGTCATTTTGCTTATCTGCTTAGGCTGCTAGACCTTGCATGCGTTTAGAATTATCGTTAGGGAGAGACAGCCTGGTTCGGGCCGCTCTAGGCCCTTTTCGGGTCCGGGTGATTCCCGGACAAGCGGCGATGGGCCAACTTAGGAGTGTGGCCTATTTTTCATTCCCGATTAGGATCTTGCGGACCCCTAGTGATCTTTGACCTGATCCGGAGGGGACTCCTCCAAGCAGTTCATAGGAGAGCCCCCGTACCTTAACCAACCTTCTTGGGTTTTGGTACTGACTGCTTGGTTTGTGTCTTTGTTTTGCTCCCAGATCACTAGCCATGACATCGGGCGTCACCCTTCATTCGGAGGAGGAAGTTAACAAGGCCCTTTTCACTCTTCTCGGGTCCAGGACCCCTAAAGGCAACAGGTGGGAGATGGATGCGGTGCCGAACTTGTTCCGGAACTATCGGATGCTATATGCCCTGGAGAAGTGCTTGGGCGTGGAGTCGACTCCTGGATTGTTCCACAACCACCTGGCCAGGAAAGAGGAGAGGGCCCACACCTCTGTGAATGGGTTTGGGGCCTGGAGTGTAGGCCACATCAGTGCAGGGGCTACGCTCTCGCTCAATGATTATTTCGTGCAGTTCCTGACATTCGTGGGGATCGCGCCCTTCCAGCTTCTGCCCCAAGCATATCGATTGCTTGGGGGATGGTGCGTCTTCTGCTTCGCGAGGGAGATCTCGGAGCCGACCCCCACTGAAATCTTGTACTTCTACAAGATGGAGCCGCAGGTCAACGTCAAGGACAAGACCCTGGACGACTTCTACAGGCTCAAACCGCGGGGCAACTACCTTGCTCCTACCAGCACCTGGAAGCATCCCCTGGACGTCCGACACTACTGGTTCATGACGTCCGGGTTCGTCATAGAGAAGAACCCCACACTGATGCTGGACTTCCAGCGAGTGGGTAAGTGGTTTCCCGTCCCTTTTTCTTGTCTTTGTCCTCTTTTCTTCCTCTTTTTCTTTTATTCTCACGACATCATCTCGGGTGGCAAGACCCTTTTCCCAGACTCCCCTCACCCAGTTCATCCTGGATTGGAAGAAGCTTTACTCCGAGCTAAGCGTGGAGGATCTGGACGTGGGGGGCTATGTCAACACTGACAACCTCCGAGTGATCGGAATGCTCGTGGCCCACCAAACGATCCATGCCCCGAGCCTCCGGGGAATACAATGTGAGAAAGACCCCGCGCTAAGGGAGGAGCTGGCCCTGGAACGCATCAAGATCGTAGAGGCTGCGGTGCTGGCAGACATAGCTGAGTGAAAGAGGGACCAAGCTCAGTCGAGGGAGGCAGCCACCTTCGAGGAGCTGGAAGCCCTCTTCGAGGAGGGACAGCCAAATATGGGGACCCCCGGGGCCAGCGTATCAGGGCGGGTAACTCACCTATGATTTTGACTTATGCTCCCCAAGTTGGAGACTTAGCTAAGGATAGGCTAGCACACCGAGGCCCCGTGTTCGGGGGTGATGGGGAAATGAAACCTTCGCCTCCCATTCCCGTAGGCTAAGAAGTCCTCATGTACTTGTCTGGATTTCTCCAATACGGGAACTTTCTACACCCGGATGACATGGGGGACCGAGTCTACTCTTTCGCATTAGATGAATTGAGTCAGGTGGGGCCTAAATAAGGGTTCGTCCCGGGTCACTCTTAGTCTTGACTTCCTTGCTTGCTTGTTAATTGTAATAGCTCTTTTTCATTTGTGTTTATTTCAGAAGACTCTGATATGTCCAACCCCATGGACAAGATGAAGCAGCTCCTCGAGACCCGGGCTGCCAAGGCGAGGGTCACGACCAGGAAGGCTGCCAAGAAAGCATCTAAGGAGACGCCAGGGCCAGAGCTTCAACCTAGCAAGGAGATGCTAGGGCCGGAGCTTCAACCCAGCAAGGCGGCCCTGTCAGCGGTTCCGATCACGGTCGGTAACCCGGCCACTATCCTTGACCTTCCCGCTCACCCCCTGGTGATTAACCTGGAGCTGGAACCAGTGACAAGCCAGAGCTTCGGGAAAAGAGCCACGGACTTGGGCGCGGAGGAGGCAGAACCAAGAAACAAGAGGGCCTGGACGAGGCGGGCTAGTTCGGCTGGGGAGTCATTCAGGGAGAGTCACCTTGCCGCTAAAGACCTTCCGGCATCACCGACTCTTCCCATCCACCCACCCTTACCTGAGGAGGGGGAGGCTGTCTTGTAGGATGAGTAGTCCAAACTCATTTCCCGGACTTGAGAGAGTGGCCGGGAAAGAAGGGAGGAGGTTTACAAGGCCTTGATGATTTGTCGTCAGGTTGAATTCGTTGATCGCCCTACATCCTTCAGTGCCCCTCAGCCAATCATGGATCGGCTGGTTGCCGAGACAGGTTTCCGCCCCAAGCTGGGGCAGGACACGGTCCCATTCACGACGGATCTGCTAGATCAAGTGGGGAACACCATGTCCAATCTCCAACTGAAGCGATATGCCACCATCGCCAACCAAGACATGCTGTTCATTTCCCAAGCTCTCTGCCACCAAGCCACCACTGTAAGTTTGTTTTGCATCTTCTCTTTCTCCTTTTCCTTGCTTAGTAAGGACTTTTCTAACTTTGGTTTGTTCCAGGATGCTCTATTATCCCATCGGAATGCCGACCTGGTGGCCGAGGCTTCCATGAAGATGGAGACGCTCCAGTTGGAGCTGGAGGCAGCCGTGAATCAAAGAGAAGCCGCCAAAGAGGCCTTGGCCAGGGAGACAGCCCAAGCCAAAGTGTCCTTGGCCAACGTGGTTGCTCAGGCCGAAGCGGACCGCGCTGAGTTTGACCAGGTCAAGTTTCAGCTTGAGGAGGCTCTGTCCCGGAAAGAAGCCGAGGTTGGTGAGCGATGGCCAATCTGGAGGCAGAGCTTCTCCGAGTAAAGGCTTCGCAGGAGGCGACTGTGACTCAGTCCATCCAGGACCAGGAAAGGGTCATAGGTATGGAGGCCCGGATCCATGAGCTGGACAGCTTGCTTCACAAGGAGGTGAAGGCACACGAGGAGACCTGCTATGAAAAAGAGCAGGCGGATGACATACTGGGCATCACCTTCGATGAGGCCATCTATAGGGCCTGGGTCCAGGACAAGAACATGAACCTCCTGGTCTATCCTGACCCTGCCGCGAAGAGAGCCGAATTTGAGGCCAAGGAGAAAGCTGACGCGGATCCCCTAGATGATGAAGAGGCGGATGGAGCCATCCTGGAGGCATCAGGACCTAGCGAAGTCTAGACCCGGATCTTCTTTTTGTTTATAATTTTGCAATATTTTTACGGACGCGCATGCGTCTAAGACAATTTTTGGTGTTTTATCCACTTTATTTTTTGCATATTGCTTTCCCGTTTCCACCCGCTAAGCTTTCACTAAGTTTTTCACCACCGTGCATGAATGTGTCGAGTGTTTGGTCCCAGTTCCAACGGCCTAGACTAGCTTATTCCTGACTTTAATTTATCAATTCACTTTAATCTTGATGCTCAGGATCCAATGGCTTGGGCCATTAAGGAGTTGATAATTATCACTGAATCTACTCGTCCAGTCCCCAACTTTGAAAACCTGATGGTCTGAACCATCGGGGTTTAGTTGATTAGCTTATTTTGAAACCTAGACAAGGGTCCCATGGCCTGTGCCATTTATAATACTAATTTTACACAACTTACACCTTGGACCTGCGCCCAATAGTCGTGAGCTATTGTGGAAGCTACGCTGACGGGTGCTCGGTTGTTTGGGGTCGTGCATGGTCAACCGACAGTTAGGATACGGGCTAGCCCATACGTCCTACCGAATGTTTTTACCCCCCGGACAGCATTCGTCCGGGGCGGGACCATGCCTGAGCCTTGGTCCTTTTTATCATACCCCCGAACAACGTTTGTCCGGGGCGGGACAATGCCTGAGCCTTGGTATTTTTTATCATACCCCCGGACAGCGTTTGTTCGGGGCGGGACCATGCCTGAGCCTTGGTCCTTTTTATCATACCGCCGGACAGTGTTTTTCCGGGGCGGGACAATGCCTGAGCCTTGGTCCAACGGGGTTTGTACCCCCCAGACCTTGTCGGTCTGGGCCGGGACTAAGCCTGAGCCTTGTGTCCCACGTGGTGTTTATACCGGAGATACCTCCCAAGTGAGCGAAGACTGGTCTTGGGTCACTTGATTAGGGAAGCAGATTGGAATTTTGATTGTCTGATAATATTTCTTTATGACGTTTTGTACACGCCATTTTTATTATTCAAGGAATTTCTCTGAGGCCTACATTATTTACAATGAAAATATAAAAATGGAACATGCTCTCCTGACTACTGATAGTACTTACGGAGATGCTCCGCGTTCTAGGCTCTTGGGACTTTCGTGCCATCGAGCCGTTTTAAACGGTATGTTCCGGGGCACACTTCATGCTGGATTTCGTACGACCCTTCCCCATTCGAGCCCAGAACCCCTACTCCCGAATCTTGGGTTGCAGGGAAGACTCTTCGCACGACCAGATCGCCAGTTTCGAACCTCTGGCTTTTTACTTTCGAGTTAAAATGTTGAGCGATCTTGTCTTGGTACATCTTCAGCTGAACTTGTGACTCTTCCTGGATCTCCTCGATGAGATCCAAGGACTCTTGGAGTAAGGCGTGGTTTTGGGCGGGATCGTACGTGTCTCTTCTGTGGGACGGGATGGTCGTTTCAACAGGAATGACGGCTTCGCACCCGTACACCATGGAGTAAGGAGTGTGTCCAGTAGACATACTTTCGGTGGTCCGATAAGCCCATAACACGTGGGGCCACTTGCTCTTGCAGGCTTGGAGCTTTTTCTTTAATGTTCCTTTCAAGATTTTATTGACGACCTCTGCTTGCCCGTTTGCTTGAGGCCTAGCGACTGCGGAGAAGCTTTTGACGATACCATGCCTATCACAAAAATTCGTGAAGTGGATCCTGTCGAACTACTTTTCGTTGTCAGATACTATCTTGTAGAGGAGTCCGTACCGACACACAATGTTTTTGATGACGAAATCCATGGCCTTCTTTGAGGTGATTGTACTCATGGGTTCCGCTTCGGCCCACTTGGTATAGTAGTCAACGGCCACGATGGCGTACTTCACCCTCCCTTCTCGGTTGGGAGCGATCCTACCAGATTGATTCCCCACACCACGAAAGGCCAGGGGCTTGTCATCAGAGTTATTTCTGTTGGAGGGGCTCGCGGGACCTTCGCGTACCTTTGGCACTACTTGCACTTGCAAACATAATCAATATAGTCCTTCTTCATGGTTGGCCAGAAATATCCTTAGCGCAGGATCTTTTTGGACAGACTGAGTTCGGTTGTATGGTATCTGCAGAAGCCTCCGTGCACTTCGTGCATGATTGCACTAAGTTCGGTCCCAGAGACGCATCTGAGGTATGGCATGGATAACCCTCTGTGGTAGAGCTTTCCATCCATCATGACATATATGTGGACCTGATACTGAAGCTTACTGGTTGCGGCCCTGTCCGCTGGCAACCCGTCGGTTGTCAGATAGTGGATAAGGGGCCCCATCCAGGATGTGGAGTGGTCAATTGCATTGATCGCAGAGACTTGAATGCTTGGGATGGGGAGATGGTTGACAGGGACCAGTCCAGACAGCTTCGCCTCGGCATCGGTGGCCAATTTTGCTAGTGTATCCACGAACACATTTTGTTCCCTAGGGATCTGGCAGATGAAGTGCCTTTTGAAAGTTTGCGGTATTCTTCCGAGACTTTCCTGACAACTAGCTGGGAATCGCTATAGATCTCCAGGTTCGTGGCCCCCACTTCTCGGGCCAAACGCAACCCGGCCAGCATGGCCTCGTGCTCAGCCTTGTTGTTCGACACCTTGAAGTGGAAGCGAAGGGCTTTTGCAACTGGTGCCCTTGCGATGACACTAGGATGATTCTGGCCCCTGTTCCATTTTCATTCGAGGCTCCGTCCACAAAAACCTTCCACGCGGGTGCCGCGGACTCTGCGGGATCATCCCCTTCGGTGATCCAGGAGCATTCCACGATGAAGTCAGCTAGGGCTTTCCCCTTGAATGAGACTCTAGGAACGTAAGCTATATCGAATTGACTCAATTCCATAGCCCACTTTAAGAGTCTTCCTGATGACTAGGGTTTCTGCAACACTTGCCGCAAAGGGTGGTTGGTCAGAACTTTTATGGCGTGGGCCTCGAAGTAAGGCCGGAGTTTCCGAGATGCCACCAGCAGACAAAATGTCAACTTTTAATCAACGGATACCTTGACTCCACCCCCAATAACCTCTTGCTCATTTAGTACACCGGAAGTTAGGTTTTCTCGTCCTCCCGCACTAGTGCAGCGCTGATCGCATGTTCAATCATAGCCAAATAGAGGTATAGAGGCTCCCCGTCCACCGGTTTCGCCAATATCGGTTCTTAGACTAGGTGTTCTTTCAACTTTTGAAAAGCTTCTTCGCACTCGACTGACCATTCAAAATGTTGGCTTCCCCGAAGAACATTGAAGAACTGGATACACTTGTCCGTGGCCTTTGAGACGAAACGGCTTAAGGTGGCTACTCGCCCGATCAGACTCTGGACGTCTTTATGTTTCTGGGGAGAGGGCATTTCAATCAGTGCCTTGATCTTGTCTGGATTGGCTTCTATTCCCCGGAAACTCACTATGAAACCCAGGAACTTCCCGGAAGCCACACCGAAAGTGCATTTTCTGGGATTCAGTTTCATCCCATACTTTCGGATGACCGCGAAGGCTTCAGCCAGGTCGTCAGAATGTTTCCTTGAGGTCTTGGATTTGAGCAGCATGTCGTCAATGTAGACTTCCATGTTCCACCCCAGCTGGGCTCAGAACATTTGTTCGACGAGCCTCTGATAGGTGGCTCCGGCGATTTTGAGCCTGAAAGGCATGACGATGTAGCAGTATACCCCTTTGTCGGTTTGGAAACTGGTATGCTCCTGGTCTGCTACATGCATAGATATCTTATTGTAGCCAGAGTAAGCATCCATGAAACTCAAGATCTCATATCTGGACGTCGCATCCACCATCTAATTGATCTGGGGAAGTGGGAAACAATCTTTAGGGCAAGCCTTGTCGAGATCCGTGAAATCGATGCATGTCCTCCAGGTCCCATTCAGCTTTGGTACCAAAACTGGGTTGGCTAGCCATATGGGGTATATAGCTTAACGGATGAATTTGATCGATGACAACTTTTCGATCTCCAGCTTGAGGGCCTCAGCCCTCTCTGTTCCCAAGGACCTTCATTTTTGCCAAATCGGGGTCGCATCTTTGTCGATGTTCAAGGCATGGCAGATGATGTTATGGTCGATCCCCGTCATATCCGAATGAGACCAGGCTAGGATATCCTGGTTCTCCTTTAACTGGGCGATGATGGCGGCCCGGACCTCTACTGGAAGATTTTTCCCGACTTGGATTACCCTGGTCGGGTCGGTGCCACTAATGCACACCTCCTCAATCTCGTCCATGGGTCCAGGACACGGTCGTCTCCTATCCTCGGGTCCAGCTCGTCCTCCTCCCGAACAATTCTTCCAGTTGGAGGAGGTGGAACTGGGCCGACGACTCCCTTAAATGGTTCCTCCCAGACCATGTAGATTGGTCGGGCAGACACGTGGTAACATTTTCAAGCGCTCTTCTGATCTCCCCGGGCTGTTCCCACCCCTTTGTTATTGCAAGGAAACTTCAAGCAAAGATGATCGATGGAGGCGATAGCCCCGAACTCAACCAATGCGGGCCGACCAAAAATTACATTGTAAGCAGTGGGGCAGTCCACTTCTACGAACGTGCAGAACTTGAACGAGCACTGCAACTCGCTTCCCAACGTTACGGGAAACTGGATTTTTCCCATAGGGAGTATCGCGTCCCCGTTGAAGCCGTAGATCTGGGTTGGGCATGATGCCAGATCCGCTTTGGTTAAGCTAATCGCGGCAAAGGCGGGCTTGAACAGAATATTGACGGAGCTTCCGTCATCCACCAGCACTCAGAACACCAGTTTATTGGTGATCTGGGCGTCTATGACCAGAGGGTCATGATGCGGGAAATGAATGTTACGGGCATCGTCTTCCGTGAAGGTGATAGGGAGGTTCATCAGCCTCGGGCATTGATCTGGGGCCTGGACCAGAGCACACACCTCCTGATCATGGTCGAGCTTGCTAATGTAGCATTTTTTATCATTCCTGGACGACCATCCTAAATGAGGCCCGCCCGAGATGGTGGCCACATGGCCATCCACTCGCGCGGGTGTTGTCCCAGATGGATAAGGAATTCCAGGTCCGGGTGTTTGCATAGCG
The DNA here is from genome assembly GCF_963169125.1 of Humulus lupulus. Lineage (NCBI taxonomy): Eukaryota > Viridiplantae > Streptophyta > Magnoliopsida > Rosales > Cannabaceae > Humulus > Humulus lupulus. Next base: position 70,664,158 of record NC_084794.1, on the reverse strand, counting down.
GGGACCCCCTGAGGGGCCTGTGCTGCCAGACCCTTTGCATATCCTCCCTAAGGGGGATATGCTCCAGGTGCACCTGGGACCGTTGATTTTTCGGGGACTGCTGACAGGCCCGGGACTCCCACGGGCATCCTGGCCCACTGGTGGAGATGCCCCAGCTTGATCAAATCCTCGATCTCATCCTTGAGCTATCGGCACTCTTCAGTTGTGTGGCCCACATCCTTATGGTAAGCGCACCGTTTGCTGGTCTCTCTCGGATTCCTTCCTCCTTTAAACATGGGGGTAGGCTTCCGGTAATGAACCGCCCTTTCCATGGCCAGGAAGATGTTCTCCCTGGTGTCCACCAAGTTGGTGTACTCCAAATTCTGGGGCTCGTAGCCCCTCTTCCCTTTCTTAGCCGGCTCAGACCAGTTTTGGCCCTTGCTGGATCTCTTCCCCTGGGAGGGGTTTACACTTGCCTCAGTTCTCCCTGCTTGGGACGGTTGTGCTCCGACGGGAGCAGCGTTGTACTCGACCGATGCGACTCTATATCTGTAATAAGGGATGGACTGGACCGGGGCATATCCTAAAGAGGCAGGACCGTATACCGTGGGCGTGGTGAAGGTCATCCCGAGCGCGGGCACCGATCCTGGGGCAAGCGGGGGAGCGACATATTGTTGCGCCAGAAACTGCACCCCGTATCCCGGAAACGTTTGGACATTGGGCTGAGGTGCCGGCTGCCATCCGAACGCCTGAATTTGGGCGTCTTCCCAGTTGATGAATCCTTGGGCCCTCCTTATGAACTCCTTTAGGGTAGCCGCCTTGCTACGCTGCATATCATCCCAGAGGGGGGACCCGGACCAGATTCCGGACTACAGTGCCACTAGGCGTTGCCCATCGTTCACCTTAGTCTTGGATGCCTCTTCGGTGAAACGCTAGATGTAGGCTCTTAGTGTCTCCGCGGGGAGCTGTTTAATGTTGGCGAGGGCACTGATTTGCATGTCCATTCTCATGGCGGCCACAAATTGTTTGCGAAACGCCGACTATAGTCCTGACCAGGATTGGATGGATCCTGGCTTGAGTCTCTCCACCATTCTTCAGCAGGGCCGCCTAGAGTGATTGAGAAACAGAGGCAATTTCCGTCTTCACTAACATGGGCCATGGTCGTTAGTCAGTTATACCGGGACAGATGATCCCTGGGGTCAGTGTTCCCGGTGTAGGTAGTTAGGCTCGGCATCTTGAATCCCTTGGGTAGCAGGGTGCCTAGAATGTGCCTCACACAGGGCTCTTTGTCCTCCTCATCGGAATCGGTGTCCACTCCTTCCTGTTTGTGGACCAAACAGTCTGTGACCTTTTTCAAGGTGGCCAACTGCTCCATGAGCTGCTTGGCCATGCCATCTTCTAGGGAAACCCTCTCGTTCCTCCTATTGTTGATGTTGTTCCTAAGGTCGCCATCTCAGGGGTGGATCTTTTCCTTGCGGGCCCGTTTCTTTCGAGCATTCAGTGCATCGCGCAGGTCTACTCGGGACGTATCGTCCTCAGAGCTGAGGGCATGATGCTCGTCGTTACGCGGGCGCTCCCAGCGGCTTTTGTTCACTGAAGCGCTAGGATATAAAGACCTCTCCCGTCTGGCTTGCCCTGGGGCATACCGGGGCCTAGTACCTTGTGGCCGCGTCCCTTGCGGATTGGTCGGGTGGCCCTGTCCTGAGATGAGGCGCACCTTCTCTTTCCTAGGGGGCGGCCGGGGATGGGTCTTGGCTCTCTGGATGGGAGGGTTTTTCCTCTGGGTGTTTGTCCCGACTTTCTTTTTCTCTCGGTCCAGGTATCCTGGGCCTTGCTCAGGAGCCTATCTCGGAGGAGGGGTCAGCCTCGCGTCCTCAGGGGCGCCGGTTTCGGCCTGCGAAGCGGGCAATTGTGCTCCCAGAGGCGGGCCAGCTGGGGGATTGGTCGCCGGACCTTGGGCGACCATGAAAGCCTGCAAGGCTTGGAGGGAATCTTGCATCCACCAAGAAGCCTCCGCCTGCTCAGTAATCCTGGCTTCTTGGTCTAGGACCTGCTGCCTCAGTCTAGTCACCTCCGGATCCTCCTGGTTGGGTTCCACTCCTGGGATCTCGGGATCCTCAGCTTCCTCATGGTATTCCCCCTCATTCTCCTCCTCTTCCTCGTAGTAGTCCTCCTCGTACTCCGCTCCACCTTCATAGTTCTGCGACTCTTCAGGCTGGGACATCTGATGGGGAGTGTCCTCAGGTGGACTTTGAGGAAGAGGTTGGGTGGGCAGTGGCTCTCCATTGCCATGTTATGGGTTAGTAGGGTCGAAAGTGGTGTGTCTTGTGTTCACCATTCTTGCAGAGGTTTGAAGTCAAAACTATCTTTCTCAGACTCTCAATGAAAGCACCAAAATGTTTACCGAGTTTTTCAGAAACTACAATAGTAAAAGATAAGAGAGACTAAAGAGAAAGGGTTTAGAAGTTGTAAGCTAGATTTTTACGGGGTTGGTGCGTTAATGAGCCTTAGTCCACGAGACAGTTGTATTAGAGCTTAGAGAATCTATAACAATGGATTTTTTTATCAGTTTCAGCAAAGTAACTGTCTACACGCTAAAAAAGAGATCATTTCTCCAGTGCTTTGTTACATGTATTTATAAGATCACAGGTGCACTGGGCTTGGGTCGGGCTGACCCGGGCCCAATACAGGTATAAATAATATTGGCTTCTCTATCGAAAGCCCAATACAAAGGATTAAAACATAAGAGAAATACATTAATCTGAGCCCACTGGGCAAGCCCAAACCATATCTATCATGCGACAAATTGGAGTTTTGGTCTGGGCATCCCGAGTTATGAGGTAGATTCAGGGGACAAGGTCGGTCAGAGTAGTGGCGGCGCAAGTTTGAACCAACGGCGTACAATCCCGAGGTGGCCTTTTCTGTAGATGAAATATTGGGACAACTCCCATGCTTCATGGGACGAAGTTAGGGTCACAGATGCTTTATCCTGCCAACCTTGGAGAACCGACTCGAGATTGTTTACCCATGTCCCTCTCCGTTCATCGAGGTCTCGTATCGTTTACCATGGGCCCGGATCATTTACCAGGAGCCTGGACCATTTACCAGGCTTTGGGATCATCCACGTCGCTCCTGACTGTTATCCGGAAGCCAAACACACCATCTCTCGGATGACCGTCCCAGAAAATGTTCCCCAGACGCCTTTCTGGCCTCGCCCAGAATTGGGCTGTCGACACCTATTATACTTCTTGCCAAATGGGCATGGGCTGGGCCCAAACTCATTTGGCCATCCCGTGGGCCTGAAGCGCGGACCCGGGCGCCTGCCAGGAAACGGGGATAACAAAGTCAAAAATTGATTTCTATTCTTTTATTGACAATAAATGAGATTACAATGATTTCTAATTTGAGAAGATTAAGGATAATTCAAACTGAATTTGTTAGAGAATATCTTAGATATTTTGAATGTAAGACAATTTCAGTATTTGGACCATATCTCTCTACTCCCATATTCAATTTTCGAGATCTGGGTGGCGTTGAAAAATTTATTCAAATCAAATCCCTACAAAATCGTGTGTAATGAGCAAAGTCAAAATCAGACGTTTACTAAGTGATATTTGACCTACAAGATAGTTGATCCTAAAGATATGAGAATTGAAAATTCAAAAAGATATTTTGGAGCTTAATCAATTCACAAGTGCAAACATCTAGAGAGTACTATAAATAGTAGTACTTATAGAAAATAGTACTATAAAAAATAGTTAGCAAGATTTGAGTGAATTTTAGAAAGAGTTTTTGTGCTTTAATTCTATTCTTCTTCATCTTTTTTTTCTATGGAATTCTTGTGCTTATTTTTAATTATGGCTAGCAAAGTTTTTATTCAGTTGAGGATGATTTCAAAACCCTAAATACATTTTCTTTTATTTATTGATGATTATGATTTCCTATTTCCATCTATATCAAATTGGTTATGTTTTTCTATGCTTAATACTATGATTCTTGGTTTTATATTATTTATGTGGCCACTAGATTTGTTTTAAATAGAAATTTAAGGCCATCTTAGAATTGTTATTTGCCTAATAGTCTAGGGTTCTAAGTGTTTGTGGTAATTCATGATTAGAGACTTTGGTCATACTCTTGTGATGAAAAGCATGACCTAAGGTAAATGAATCACGCGCTAGTTGGGTTTGTTGCTTATATTAACTCATCTCCATTAAAATTAATTCTTTTGTTAGAATAAATCTAAGGTATTTTTCGATTAGGTTGTTTAGTAAAAATAATTTTCTAAGAGCGCTTCGCTTTAATAAAGTTCATTAAGGAGGTTTTGGATAATGACTGCTTATGTGTTATTTGTGAGGTTAATAATTTGATATGAAATAAGAAATAATTTCATTTATGAATAATTGAAGTGTATTTAGTGGTGGAGAATGGATTCTTTGTTATAAAACTATTAAGAATACTAACATATAAAGTATAAAGAAAATAAATAAATAGAGTATTAGAGAGATATAAAGAATCTATGAACTCTTGTCAATAGGGATAAATCCCTATTTATACAAATAAATATGATCTAGGAAAATCAAGTACCATAAATACAATCAAGAATTAATGTTGATATTTAACTTTGGGTAACCTAGTTGTAACGCCCTACTAATCCAGGACTGTTACAGTGTGTGTTTGAAATAATGTTTAACTCGTTAAGCGAGTCATTTCGAGTTAGAAAGTGTAATTAAACTAACTCAAAAGCTAGGTATTAAATTTTTTGGCTAAAAGAGTAATAGATTTCATTGAAAGAGTTTAGCATAAACATGGGATCTCAGAAAACAGTTTATTAACTGAAAAAAGGCCAACAAATTAGAAAATAGTCGTCCTAGGTGGCAAAATTGGGTTCAACCCCTAGTTCCTCCCAAGAAATCCTGACCGTGGTGATCGAGCAGACTACATATGTACACGTCGCCCCTTAAGCTCTCCAAGTCATGGCTGGTCCGGCTTATCCTTGCCCTTACCTACACCACATAGCACCCGTGAGCCAAGGCTCAACAAGAAATCTTAGACATGGTCATAAGCAGTTAATAACATATTACATAATCATAATTAGCATGCCTAGCAGTAACAACCCTACTTGTGCATGCATTCAATCCAGATAAGTTACTATAGAGTCACACCGGGGCCCATTGCCCTAGATAAGTGACTATAGAGTCACCTTGGGGCCCGTTGCCCTACTCTCTGTATAACCAGCCTTAGGGCTGGCCAAGCGTACCTGGCGCTTTATTTTCCAAGTGACAATAGGGTCGGTTAAGCGTATACCACGCTCCTGGATAGGCCTAACCATATCGGCATGCGCTCAGCGCACTATTGCTGCCCTTGACTTATAAGTCAAGCCTTTTGGCATGTGCCTAACATGCTATTGTCGCCCTTGACTTATAAGTCAAGCCTTTCAGCCTGCGCTCAGGCGCTATTGCCACCCTGGACTTATAAGTCAAGCCTTTCAATCAGATAATACAGACAAGCATAAATCATTTAACAATTATCTAGATACATAGCATTCAAGCATGCTTAATCAAACAATCACAATCACAAGCATAATCATAATCATGCTCATTCACAGGGCTTGAGCTCTAATCATAACCCAAGGTGCAATTTTCTTACCTCTGGTGCTTAACGAGACACGTATCACGACCCCGAGCATGACCCTTTCCTCCTGAGCCAATCAATATCCTAGTCACAACCATAATAAAGAATAACTATCAATAACACGCAAATAAAGGCTTATGGACTGAGTGTTAGCCTCTGGGACCTCGAATTATACTAAATAGGGTAGTAGAATCCTTTCCGAGCCCTTAGGTTTGAGTCCCTGCAACTCGAAACCTTACATGGCTATTCTTCCCAGTTAGCGTCGCGACGTAACCCTGAAGGGTCGAGGCGTGCCCCAAGGTAGAGAACCCTAGTCTTGTTTTCACTGGACATGCGCCATGGCGCAGCCCACCAGGCGCTGCGGTGCTAAGGCAATTCAGAAAAACCCTGATGCTCTTGAGTTCATACGGGTCGCAGCGCTCCAAAAACAGCGTCGCAGTGCAACCTCTCGAACCCATAATTCCAACATTTTCCAGATTTCTAAACTCCCAAAAATCGCTCAAAAACACGATTTTAACACAATTCAACCACATAAATGGTCTCATCAGCTCACAAACATCAAAACCCAGCCCTTAAACTTAACAAAACATCAACCAAACTCAAAATTAAAAAAAAAACTCAAAAACTCAAAACTCAAAATTTAAAACCTTAAATTACCTCTGATAAAATTGTTTCCCAACTGAAAGTTATGATTAAAAACTTCTAAACTTCTCCAAAATCACTATCATTCTTACCCTGCTTGAATTCGAGCTCTGGAACTCAAGATGCCTTCAAAAATCAATGAGGAGTTTAGAGAGAGAACGAGAGAGAGATAGAGTGTGTGTTTGAGTTTTTTCTAAGTTAATGAACTCAGTCTAACTCATATATTCAAATGGTCCCAAATGACCAAAATACCCCCACTCAACCTGTTCCTCTCTCACCACCCCATAAGGGTAAAATTGTCATTTTGACTCTCTAATCCAGCTCTATACTCAAAATTTCCCAGATAATTCCGCTAAACCACAAATCCCACTATTTTCCCCAAAATATAACTCATACCACAATAAGTCTCGGTGACTCACTAGATAACCCAATATAACCCTTGGCTCAACCCGAGCATGGTATTAATCCTCGTTGTGATTACACTGCTGTCTTGCTCAAAAGTGTAACGCCCTGCTAATTAGGGTTTGTTACCATGTGTGTTTAAAATTAGTGCTGGACTCGCTAAACAAGTCATTTGGACTAAAACATGTAATTAAGCCATTAAGGGTTCAAGTATTAAAAATTTTGGTCAAGAAATAAGCATTTTCATCAAACAAAACTTTAGTCTTTACATGGGATCCCAAAATACAAGTTTAAAATTTGGTTACAACCCAGAGGTTACAAAATAAGCCGACCTAGGCGGCAAAACAGGGTCCAACCCTAGCTCCCCTGTGATATCTCGACCTTGGCAGTCGAGCGGACTGCATATGTACACATCACCGCTATAGCTCTTAACTCATGGCTGGCCAAGCTTCTCTTTACCCTTACCTACACCACAAAGCACCCGTGAGCCAAAAAACTCAGAAAGAAAACATATTCAGGTAATTCACCAAGTATAACAACATGCTTAGCAGTAATAACTGAAACTATGCATAAACACTATACAGATAAGCGGCCATAGGGTCACACAAGTGCGTGTTGCACTCCCATTTATTCATATGGCATCCGAGCCAGTCAAGTACTTAGTGCACTCCCGGGGTGGCCCAGCCATAGCGGCATGCGCTCAACGCGCATAATGCCAGTCATGGCTCATAAGCCGAGTCTAGCAGATCCTCAACTTATAAGTCGAGCCTCATAGACCCTCGACTTATAAGTCGAGCCGTGGAGACCCACAACTTAAAAGTCAAGCCCTTTTAAACCAAGTATGCCCTTGACTAGTAGGTCGAGCTTTAACCAGATACAACAGACAGATCATCGGCTTATAAACTGAGATTCCTGGCCATAACAAACAATCACATAATACAGATACAATGCATTACAGTATATTAAAACAGATATACACAAGCATAACCATAATCATGCGCATCTACAAGACCAATGCCCAATCAAGACTATATTAAACGTTCGGGCCAAGCCCTAATCATGTACATCACATACTCGGTGCAGTTTTCTTACCTTTGGTCCAAGTACGGCCAACCAATGAACGACCCTCGAGCATGATCCCTGTTCCGAGCCCCTAGCGATGACCTAGTCACAATCAGAATATAGGATCCCATCAATAACGAGTGAATAAAGGATTATGGACAGAGTCCTAGCCTCCGGGACATCGAATTCTACTAAATCGGGTAGTAGGATATATCCCGAGTCCTGTAGGTTGAGTTCTCGCACTCAAAAACCCTCTCGGGGCTCAAAACCCCTTAAGTGTCACGACCCCAAGCACCTGTGCCGTGGCCCGCCCATGTCAGAGGCTCTAGCCTCCTTTTCACTGAACACACATCGTTGCGCGCCCTCGCGTCAGAGCTTTTCCCTAGCCCCTGGGTTTAAGAGGTTCGTAGCACCCAAAGAACAGAGTTGCGGCCCGACCCTTCGAACCCAGAAGTCTTGGGTTTTCCTTCAACCGAACCCAATAAAAATCACCCTAAATCAAACCTAGAACCTCAATTCAATTCCCATAACATATTCAACATTTTCCCAGCAACAAAACCCAATTCAAAACTTGATGGAAAACTCATCAAAACCCGAAATCCAACAAAACCTAAAATTCTAGAAAAGCTTCAACCACAAGAAATTAAGCTCAAAACCATAATGAATTATTACCTACAATGGCTGGAATATGGTCCCAAGTTGCTCCTATCCTAATTCTAGACACCAAACCTTCAATTCCTAAGCTTTGTTTTCCTCAAATCCTCAAATTCTTCAAGTCACCAAAGAGAGAAAGAGAGAGAGAGCTACGGGAAAGAGAGAGAATGAGAGCTTCCTTTGTTTTCTGAGTGTTTCTCTAATTCTCTACAACTTTCTAAGTTGGCTAAGTCAAGCCAAGTTCTACCAAAAGACCTAACTGCCCTTAAACCCAATTTTCCTCTCCAATGCTCACAAGGGCACTTTGGTCAATTACTATCATTCTCTCTAATTTCTAATAAACCCCCCATATCCAAATAAATCCCAACTATTTCCAAGGAACAACCATTTAATCTCCCATTACATGTCCAACCCCGGTAAGGTGCTAATTTACCAAAATACCCCTAGGCTCACCGCGAACCGGGTATTTGACCGTGTTGTGACTTTTCTGCTAACTTCCTCACTAGGATCGCCTCGTGCCGAATAAACCAAATATATCCACATAATAATGTGGTCTCAATCACACACACACATATACTTGCAATAATACCCTCAATGTGTCAAAATTACGAAAATGCCCTTCTAATAAGAAACGGGCCCACATGCATATTTATTACTCCTAAACATACAAAAATAATTATATTATAATATAATTCACATAATGTCATGCTCATAACACATAAGCAAACAATTAATACAATTATTGCCTCCCGACCCCCTAATCCATGCACTAAGCCACATTAGGGAATTTGGGGCGTTAAAATTATCCCCTCCTTATACGAATTTCGTCCTCGAAATTTTTACCTGAACAGCTCGGGATACTAGTTCTGCATGGTTGATTCCAACTCTCGGGTCGCCTCCTCAACCTCGCTGATCCTCCATAATACCTTAACTAAAGGTATGGTTTTATTCCTCAGGACCTTGTCCTTTCTGTCTAATATCTGGACTGGCTGCTCCTCAAAGGATAATTTTGTCTGCAACTCTAGATCTTTATAGATCATACATGAGTCTCATCAGATACATACTTCTGCAGCATCGAAATATGGAACATATTGTGCACGGCTGACAATGTCGGAGGTAACCCTAATCTATAGGCTACCTGATCGATCCTTTCTAGGATCTCAAAAGGTCCTACAAATCTAAGGCTCAGCTTGCCCTTTTTCCCAAACCTCCTCACCCCCTTCAGTGGTGAGACTCTAAGGAAGACATAGTCTCCCACCGGGAACTCCACATTTCTGTGTTTCGGATTTGCATAACTTCTATGTCTACTCTGTGATGCGAGCATCCGAACTCTGATATTCTCGATAGCTTCACTGGTTTTCTAAACTGCCTCAGGACCTAAGTATCTACATTCAACCTTCTCATCTGAATGAATAGGTGATTTGCATTTCCTACTATACAACATCTCATAAGGAGCCACTCCTATGGTCGTCTGGTAGCTGTTGTAGTATGAAAACTCTATTAGACGTAAATATTTACTCCAAGGTCCCTCAAAATCCAGTAAACATACTCTCATCATGTCCTCCAATTCTGGATAGTCCTCTCAGCAAGAGGAGGTTATGAATATTTTGTCACTTTCATTGATGATTATTCAAGATATGGTTACCTATACTTAATGCAAAGAAAATCTGAGAACTTTTGGAAAGTTCAAAGAATTTCAAGCAGAGGCTGAAAAGCAATTAGGTAAATCACTAAAAGCTCTTCGATCTGATCGAGGAGGAGAATACTTGGATTTTGAATTCAAGAACCATTTACATGAACATGGCATTCAATCCCAACTCACTACACCTGAAACGCCACAGTAAAATGGTGTTTCAGTAAGACATTATAGAACGTTATTAGATATGGGTAGATCAATGATGAGTTTCTCATCATTACCACTGTCATTCAGGGGCTATGCGATTCAATGTGTTCTATACATATTGAATGATGTTCCATCTAAGTCTATCCAAAGGACACCCATAGAATTAGGGAATGGTTGTAAACCTAGTTTACACCATTTTTGAATTTCGGGGTATCCTGCACACGTGCTTAAAGGAAAGACCGGGAAGTTGGAAACAAGCTCTGAAGTGTGCATGTTTGTGGGATATTCCAAAGAGACTAGAGGTGGAATTTTCTATAATCCAAAAGAAAATAAAACATTTGTATTGATAAATGCAACTTTTCTTGAATATGATGATGTTAATAACCACAAACCTCACAGAAAGGATGTTCTGGAGGAGATGATCTCGAATGAAGTTGCAAAGTCACCAGCAATAACCAATGAAAAACGGCAACATGAAACTACGAGTTCTAGTCGGAATAGTAGAGAACCTCGTCGTAGTGGGAGGATTAGTAAGTAACCAACACACTATGAACACGAAGTTCAAATGCTTGTATCTGACACAAACTGTTGATGGTGAAATCTCGTCAACGATATAAGGTTAGAATACTAAGACTATATTGCCAAAGGTATCTCAGAAGAAGATGGAGAAAACTTAAATGAGCAAAAATGTCGAACTGCAATGGAGTAAAAATTGTATATTACTTAACAGCCTTAGCATACAATCAATTTTCCAACAACCTTTCAGGTGGAGTTAGAGTTCATTTTATAGTAGGCTCTAATGGCCCTGGGTACATGGTGGTCCAGGGGACCAGATGGTACGTGAGTACACTAGCAGGAGAGTGGTCCCTGGGGTAGTGGTGTCAGCTCTGGTACATGGTCAGTGTTCGTGGGTGTACCTCAACTTTTGTACCCAGTCATGACTCCACTACTTGCCTTGTACGGGTGTCAGAGACGTGGTGGTGGTGTTGCCATTCCCCGTACTGTTCCCAACTGCCAATATTTGTCGGGTACAAGTGTCAGGCCTGTCCCTTGATCCTTGCAGGCATGTACGTACCCCTTTAGAGGTACCTTGTTTGTATTCTTTTTGTCTCTTGTGGGCCACCTTGAACACTGGCATTATGCGCGTGAGGCCTTCGGACGAGACCCACTGGGGCGAGGCCGCCATATACGCGTGACCCTTTGGACGAGGCCCTTGGGCGAGGTCCTTTGGGGCGAGGTCACTAGGCGTGCTTAGTCCTTGGGTGAGGCCCTTTGGTGCGAGGCCACTAGGCATGCCTGGCCCTTGGGCGAGGCCATTAGACGTGCGTGGCCCTTGGGCGAGGCCACTAGGCATGCGTAGTCCTTGGGCGAGGCTCTTAGGGGTGAGGCCACTAGGCACGCGTGGCCCTTGGGCAAGGCCACCTTATGCATGCATGATCCTTGGGCGAGGCCACTAGGCACGCGTGGCCCTTTAGCGAGGCCCTTGGGGGCGAGGCCACCCTATGCATGCATGATCCTTGGGCGAGGCCCTTGAGGGCGAGGCCACCCTACGCGCGGATCAGGTGGTGTCGCGTGGCCAGCGCGGGCAGATCCTGGTGGTGTCGCACGGTTAGCGCGCGTGGAGCAGGGGCCACGCGCGGTCAGCGCGCGCGGAGCAGGGGCGTCGCGCGGGTCTTTGGTGGCACGCGAGGGGCTCTTGGCACTTGTTTTGGGTCTCCTACAAGTACCAGATTTTTAGCATCCACACTTGGTTTGCCCGTGGCTAGCGAGGGTAAACCTCCATTTTTTTCTTGGTGGATTTTTGGCATCCACACTTGCCCCCCAGTCTATAGGGAGGCCTTTAGGCGTTCTTGTAGACTCTTCTCTTCCTTTTTATTTTTTATCGTATATATATATATATTTTTTTGTATTTTTCATGCTTGAGGTCCTTTGGAGCCCACGCAAATGGGGGTTCGATAGGTCTCTCTTTGGTGCACCTTGGTTGTATCTATAAGGATATGTTGACCCTTTGGGTTCTAGCTATCTTTTTATCTATTTTTGCGCGTGCTTATTATATCTTGCGAGGAGCGTCCTTCTCGTCATTAAGCATAGTACTATATTTGCAAGCGTCTTCTTTGAGACCCTTTTTGCAAGCGTCTTCTTTGAGACCCTTTTTACTAGCGTCTACTTTGGAGACCCTTTTCTCAAGCGTCTAATGGCACACCTTAATCAAAGAATATTATGATTTTGCACTAATGAAGAACAAAGTGTAAATATGTTCTAATAATAAAAAATACAAGATATTTAAGATGAAAGAAAATATTTGAAGAAGAAAATTCATAAACTTTATTGCACAAAATGGGAAATCAACACGCAACATAAATAATATCTAGTTACATATTGTTTCATCATCACATAATAATCATAAAAAGATTAGAAACTCATAACTAGAAATGAAATTACAAACCAAAAAATTACAAATATAAATTGGAAAATTTGGAGGAAAAACCCCCAAATTTTTCCTCAAAAAACTCAGAAAAAATGACCAAAAAGATGAAGATAATGGAGTGGTCTTGAAAGTGTAGAAATTGTAGTGTAACCCCTCCTAAAATAAGCACACCTTAATGGTCTTGAAAATTCCCTATTTATAGCCAAAATGAGAGTATTAAAATAATCAATTTAAAATAATTAAATTAATAATAATATGGAAAATATGGGTAAATTATAGGGTGTAATGATGATTGTGTGGTGAAAATGTGTAGAAAAGTTAGGTAAAAAGTTGGCATTTTTGGGCAAAGGGGACAAGGGTACATTGTGTTGGGCTCAATAAGGGTGAAAAAAGGGTGAAGGTGGCTGTGTGGGCTGTGTGGCAAGCGGCTGGGCTTCGACGTGACAAGCCTGGGATCAACAGCTGGCTGGAGGCAAATGCTTCGGTTGGAGGCAGACCCACGAGGAAGGGTGTTGGGCATGTGGGCTTCGGCTAGGAGCTGGGGAGGTAGGACCAGGAGCAGAAGCTGGGCATTAGGGCGTGTTGGGCTGCCGAAGGGGCTGGCGGGCCCAAAGGGTGCTTCGGGCTAGCAGGCACAGGCCCAGGGGAGAAAGGGCTTGTAGGCAAGCCTGGTTGGGAGCAGCTGGAGGAAGGCATGGGGCATGGGCCTGGGGCTGAGGTGTTGGGAGGTTTCATAAATGTCATTTTCTCACTTTTTTCTCAACTTTAATTCTTTTCTTTTCTCTTCTTTTCAAAGTACCAAAATGCAACATTGTTTCCTACAAAATAATCATAAACTAAATTAAAATAAAATATTTTCAACTATAAAATAAATCAAGTTAATTCTTTGAAAATATTAATTATAACTTAATTTATATTTAACATTTAAGTTTAATAATACAACATTTTTTACTTCCCTTAACACAATAACTTAAATAATTAACTACAACATTCTACAACAAAATAACTATAAAAACACACAAAAATATATAAAATCAAAATAAACCCAATAAATTCAAAATTACTTAAAATCTTAACAAATCAATTAAAAACTCAAGAACTAAGCAACAATTAGCGTATAAAATATGGTAAAATAACTTTATTTTGTAGAGTTATCACACCCCCAAACTTAAAGTTTTGCTAGTCCTCAAGCAAAAGAAAAATAAAAAACACGCACTTTTTTTTTAAATTGGTGATGTCAAATGTTTACCTCAAAAATTATATAATGGAAATAGTTCAAAGAAAATCACAAATAAAAGTAAAGCTTATGTAATTAATTAAAAAGTTAAAATTATTTTCAAAATAGATATTTAACATGCAAACAAAAAAAACTATCATCAAATCATCATGTGAACATTAAACAAGCTTATGCAAACAAAAATAGATTAAATCTCAAGAAACATGTTTTTCTTATATATATATATATATATATAAATCTCATAAGTTTACTTTTTTTATCTCCCTCCATTTCTTCAATGTGACTTTTTTTTTTTAGAATAGAAAAGTGTCATATAATGAAAATAATAATAATAATGATAAATCTATAATTAAACAAAACTGACTCAAAAATTAAAAACAAAGCTTAAGCTTTATTTATACTTTTCTACGAACTAAGAACAATTTCAATCATAATTTTTATCATCAGAAAATAAAAATCACCAATATATATTATTTTTTCAAACAAAACAAAGAAATATTTTTTTTTAAGTTTACAACAAATGAAAAATATGCAAAAACACAAAGAAAAACACATAAAGACTACCTCCAAACTTAAATGAAACATTGTCCTCAATGAGTAATAAAATGGAAAAAGTTAAGAACTACTCCCTTAGATGTATGCTTCCTTGATTTGGCTCATTTGTTTTCTTCTCTTATTTTCTTTTTGGGCAAGAAGTTTCCTTCAAGCTTTTGAAAAACATGAAACAAAAACAAATAACAAAAGTGAAATATAAAATGAAACATGAAAGTATGGATTGCCTCCCACAAAGCGTTTTAGTTTATAGTCTTTAGCTTGACTATAATTCTTTTTTTTTAACCTACACCCAATTGATGGTGTAGAATTTCATTAGTAGGGTGAGTTATGACTTTGATGCAAATGCCATAAATAATAATTGATAACATCACACCTACAAGAAAATTAAAAATATGCAATTTTAATGGAATATCAATAAAATAAGAAAATTGCATATCTATATTAGACTCAATTTCATTTTGAGTAAATATACAAATTTGTTCAATTATGGGCTCTTGAGATATAATTATGTCTTTTTCATTTTCTTCATGAGCCTCAAGAATTATTTCATCCAACTCTTTTGTTTCATTAGGGGGGTGGATGCATATTACAAGTTCTTCAACAACTTCATTCTCTTTCACTTTCAATTTGACTATTTGTATTGGGAATGGGTTGGTTGGGATAAACTTGTTTTTCTAACTCTATAACAGTTGCAAGTTGTTCTACTATTGTCTCAATTTTTGAGATTGACTGAGACTGGGCTTGTAAGACTCGGTAGGTTGATTGCATGAACTTTTGTAGGGTATCCTCTAAAGATGGGCTCGTTTCTTGTTAAATGGGATATGATAGGTAGAATTGGGCATGACTTTGATTATGCATGTTGAATTCATGCCCTATTGGAGACTGGGTATGAATCCATGAAAAAGTTGGATTATAGGCGGGGGTAAAAGGGATATAAAAGGACTCATGCATGTTAGACAAATCATTAGTTTCTCCATAATTTAAATTTGAGTGCTCATAATAGTTGTACTCAGAATTCCAACTATTATTAAAATGATTCATATGGTAAAAACTAAATGACAAACTAATTTTTTTTTTAATGACAATCAAGGTAAAAAGAAAAGGAAACTAAAATTAAAAGAACAAAAATAATGTTAATATATTAAACAAAATTTAGGAGGCACAAGTGCCATCAACTAATAACAATATAATGAAATAAAAAGTCAGGAGGCACAAATGTCATCAACCATCACAACTAACAATAAAAATAATAATAACACAAAAGCTAGGAGGCACAAATGTCGTCAACTAACAAAGTTATAAGCGAAATAAAATTACAACAAAATTAGGAGGCACAAGTGCCATCAACTATAAAAATTAAAAAGATAGATAGGAGGCACAAGTGTCGTCAACTATAAAAATTAAAAAGATAGAAAAGATGCACAAGTGACGTCAACTAAAAAAGACAATAAATATAAATATATAAGTAAGTTTTTTTATGGTCGGTAGAACCATCCCAAATTTGCTTTTTATCTTTTTTTTTTAGTTTTTATAGTTTTAAATATATATATATATTTTATATTGTATATATAGTTTTTTTTTGTGCAAAAATTAAAATAACTAGTAGAAGAATTTACTAACCTTGAGATAAATTTCCTTTCTTTTCTTGAAACTCCCCGGCAACGGTGCCAAAAACTTGATGGATCCAAAACGGGTATGTTTTAAAAATTTATAACTCTCAAGCGCACGAATCGTATATGAAATATAGTGTTCGTGTAAGTATGAGATCGAACCCAAAGGAGTTGTCTAAAATCAATAAGAAAACTATTTTAAACCAAAATTAATAAATTCTAACCTAGCTCCAAAGATTAATAAGAATTTGTGACAAGAAAATCAAACAAGAGACAAAAGAAATTAAAGACAATAAATAAAAATAAATTAATAGTAGAAATCAAGATGGTAAAATAAGATTATTAAGGTATTAGAATCCACAAAATATAAGTTCAATAATATTTATAAGTACATTGATTCCCAAATTTCATTAATAGTATAAATTAATCAACTATTACTTATTCTAATTAGATATTCTATTTAAACACAAATTATTATAGAATTATAGGATTTATCTTCACTTTTAAAATTATAATTTCAAAGTATTTAATGTAAATCAATCTAATGAAATAACAAATAAATCAATGAATATTATTTATAAGGCAAAATATAATATTTTTATTCTAAGCATTTGATGTGCACAATTTAATGGCACACCTTAATAAAAAAATATTATGATTTTGAACTAATGAAGAACAAAGTGTAAATATGTTCTAACAATAAAAAATACAAGATATTTAAGATGAAAGAAAATATTTGAATAAGAAAATCCATAAACTTTATTGCACAAAATGGGAAATCAACACGCAACATAAATACTATATAGTTACATATTGTTTCATCATCACCTTAATAATCTTAAAAAGATTAGAAACTCATAACTAGAATAGAAATTACAAACCAAAAATTACAAACATAAATAGGAAAATTTGGAGGAAAAACCCCCAAATTTTTCCTCTAAAAACTCATAGAAAAAATGACCAAAAAGAAGAAAAAGATGAAGAGAATGAAGTGGTCTTGAAAGTGTAGAAATTGTAGTGTAACCCCTCCTAAAATAAGCACACCTTAATGGTCTTGAAAATTCTCTATTTATAGCCAAAATGAGAGTATTAAAATAATCGATTTAAATAATTATATTGATTAAATTAGTAATATTATGACAAAAAGGGGTAAATTATAGTGTGTAATGATGATTGTGTGGTGAAAATGTGTAGAAAAGTTGGGTAAAAAGTTGGCATTTTTGGGCAAAGGGGACAAGGGTACATTGTGTTGGGCTCAATAAGGGTGAAAAAAGGGGGAAGGTGGTTGTGTGGGTTGTGTGGCAAGCAGCTGGGCTTCGGCATGATGGGCCTGGGATCAGCAATTGGTTGGAGGCAGGCCCACAAGGAAGGGTGCTGGGCATGTGGGCTTCGGCCAGGAGCTGGGGAGGCAGGCCCAGGAGAAGAAGCTGGGCATTGGGGCGTGCTGGGCTGCTGAAGGGGCAGGTGAGCCCAAGGGGTGCTTCGGGCTGGCAGGCGCGGGCCCAGGGGAGAAAGGGCTTCCAGGCAAGCCTAGCTGGGAGCAGCTGGAGGAAGGCCTGGGGCGTGGGCCTGGGGCTGAGGTGTTGGGAGGTTTCATAAATGCCATTTTCCTACTTTTTTAACAGCTTTAATTCTTTTCTTTTCTTTTCAAAGTACCAAAATGCAATATTGTTTCCTACAAAATAATCATAAACTAAATTAAAATAAAATATTTTCAACTATAAAATAAATCAAGTTAAGTCTTTGAAAATATTATTATAACTTAATTTATATTTAACATTTAAGTTCAATAATACAACATTTTTTACTTCCCTAAACACAATAACTTAAATAATTAACTACAACATTTTACAACAAAATAACTATAAAAACATACAAAAATATATAAAATTAAAATAAACCCAATAAATTCAAAATTACTTAAAAACTTAACAAATCAATTAAAAACTCAAGAACTAAGCAACAATTAGCATATAAAATATGGTAAAATAACTCTATTTTGTAGAGTTATCAACTAGTCAGCCGAGGACTCAGACGGATCAGATGAATCAGAATCAGGTCGACCCTCCCCCAATAGTAGGAGGAGATATAACTACTATTGTCAGAGGACCTCATTTGGCGAGTATACGCAACAGAGCCCAAAAGAGGTATATCCAAGAGCTTAAAACTCATAATGGAGTGGAATTTATCCCGGAGCAGCGATTATCAAAACAACAGCGGTTGGAAAAACAACCAATCATTTTCACGGAGGAGGAGGCTAGCCACATTCAATTCCCACATATTAATCAGCTGGTGGTAACCGTACAGCTCGCTAATCGAAGGGTGCAAATGATATTAGTAGATAATGGAAGCTCAGAAAATGTGCTTTTCAGGTCAACCCTAGAATAGATGGGATTGTCCGTGACTGATCTCAAGGCAACCTCAATGACATTGTAGGGATTTTCAGGTGATGCGACGATGGCCATAGGAACAATCGGACTAGTGGTTACACTAGGAGATGATGCACAAACTGTTACTAAAATACTTGAGTTCGTGGTAATTGATTGTCCGACTGTATATAACGCGATTTTGGGACGACCCGCACTCATGTTTTTTTAAGACATCACCTCGATCCAACACCTGGCAATGAAGTTCCCCTTAGCCTCGGGGATATGCAGAGTACGTGGAGACCAACTCACTGCCCGAGAATACTACAGCGTAGCCATGAAAGGAAAGTCACAACTCGGGCAGCAAGCGATGGTCAGACGAAGGAGGTGAGGAGTCCCAGGTAATTGAAGTTATCTAGGGGACGGAAGAACCTTGAGAAGGAAATAACGAGATCGCCCAACACGATGACATCGATCCACGAATAGGCGAAGACAGATCTGAGCTCAAAGCAGTAGAGGAGCTCGAGGAAATAAATATCGACCCAAAAATACCTTCAAGAGTTGTAAAAGTTGGGAAAATTTTGAAGTTAAAAGGAAGGAGTTGGTCGAATTCCTGAGAAAGAATCTGGACGTCTTCGCCTGGTCGCATGAAGATATGGTGGGAATCAGTCCGAGTATAATAATGCATACTTTGAACTTGGACAAGAATGTGCCTGCAAGGTCCTAAAAACGAAGGATTTTGGGGACAGTACGGTCGGAATCATTTGATTTCTAATGCTTACTTAAATGCAGTTTTATCAGGGAAGCAAAATACCCGATCTGGGTTGCTAATCCTGTTTAGAACCCAAATCCAAATCAGAAGTTAAGAACTTGCATTGATTTCTTCGATCTCAACAAGGCTTGTCCTATGGACTGTTTCCCATTACCAACAATTGATCAGTTGGTAGACGCCACAGCTGGTCACGAGCTCATGTCTTTCATGGATGCGTATTCAGGATATACCCAGATTGCGATGAACCCTACAGACCAACAACATACCAGCTTCATGACTGAATATAATGTATACTGCTACAAAGTTATGTCATTCGGGCTGAAGAATGTTGGTGCTACATACCAACGATTAGTCAACAAAATGTTCACTAACCAGATCAAGAGAAACATGGAGGTATATGTCGACGATATGCTCGTTAAATCGAAGACTGCCGGTAACCATGTATCCGACCAGGAAGAATGTTTTGGCATATTAAGGAAATATGACATGAAGTTGAATCCCTAGAAATGCACTTTTGGAGTTTCGTCAGGAAAGTTTCTAGGTTTTATAATCAACACAAGGGGATAGAGGCAAATCTAGAAAAAAAATTAGGTCGTTGTTGGAAATGCCTTCGTCTAGGTCGCGTAAGGAAGTACAAAGTTTAACTAGAAAGGTGACGACATTTTTGTATTAATGAAACTCGACAGAAATTGTGAGAGAAAAGCAATAATATAGTCTCGTGGATTAGGTGGATTTTAACCACTGAACCACGTAAAATTGTGTGTGTATGAAAGAGTCATTATAAGTTTATCACGATTTACAATATAAGCACTAATATCTTTATTAGATTTCTAAATCTACTGTTGGCAAAAAATTGCGTCAACAAAAGTAATTTGTGTTTACCCAAAAAACGGCTCCTGATGACGTGGCAGAATCAACCTACACGTGGCAGGCACGTGGTAACTTTAAGAGAATGAATTCTGTTCGACCATCGACCAGAGAGTTATTGATTTATTAAGCCTCATGCTTATGTGCGACCAGTCTGGTCGCATACTTTCATTTACTTCCTTTTGGATATGCAATCCTGTAATATTTGCATTAATTATATTCTCTTTTATTACCATGATACGTAGGTCTTAATTGTAACTAAGGCCCATCGGCCCATGTAACCTTCTTGAGCCTATAAATAAGACTCAAAGGGCTTAAGGGTGAGGACTTTTTGGAACCTTTGATCTTGGTATCCTGAGAAGAATATAGGGTGATTTTCACCAAAGTTGTAATCTTCCCAAGGCTTGTGAAACTCATGAACCCTAGTTCATTGATCACCATGTTGGGATTCAATATCAATAAGAACATTAAGTGGACGTAGGTCATTACCATCCAATTGGGGTCGAACCACTATAAATCGTTTGTGTCGTTTGCTTTCCATTTGATTTTTCTTCTTGTTTTCATCTCATTTTTTATCCTTTATCTGAATCTATGTCGTTGACCAATTTGAGGGTCAACATTTTGGTGCTTTCGTAGAGAGTTGAACTCAAGACTTCAAGAAGGTAAAATGGCTAAGACATCCAAGAAGACTGGACAGACTGCGAGCGCTGCATCCACCCAGCCTCCTCCACCAAATGTGGCTGAAGATGAGCCACAATTGGACTTTGAAGAGGAAGAAATGGACTCTGAAACCTTGAGGACAACACTGAGTGTGTTGCAAGAGGAGCTGGCCAATCTGAGGGCGAATCAAGAGAATGCGGCTGAGACGTTGGCATTGCAAAAGAGGGAGATCGAACGCCAATGCCAAGAGTTGAATGAGCGGCTAGCAGATATGGATCGCCGGCAGAGAGATGCCACTGCCGCTCAAGAAGTAGCCATTCAGTTGGCCTGGGGGCAAGCTGCACCAGCTTCTCAACCGGATCAGCCACCAAGCACACCACCACAACGGGCCCCAAACCCAAGTCCTCCGCTTCAGTAGGCGAGCCCTCAAAGGCTGGAGCAACCACATGTTGCTCAATAGGATATCCCAATTCAGGATCCTGAGCAGCAGCCACCTTCTCGCGCAGGTCGGGACAATCCTCAGCGTTAAAATAAGAATAGGGCCGGGCAGCCTCCCCGAAGTCCTAGACGCCTGATGGCTGATGAGAAAAATCCACCGAGCAGGGGGTAACATCCATCTACTAACAGAAGGTACGCTGAGTCAGGCTCTACGGTCAGGGAAACCCCACGGCATGATAATGCCCGGGGACCTACCGACCAACGCAGGCCTCCCCCTAATGCTCAGGAGGTGCCAACTAGAAGGGGGAACAGCGCGACCAGCCCGTCGCGCCATAGTCGGTCATAGTTCAGGGACGACCATGACTATAATGAAGCTGACTCTAGCAGAAGGAATGCTGGTCGAGGGCGAGAAGAAAGAGGTGGAGAAAGGAACCCCCCAACAAGAGAAAATAGACCTGCGAGCCAGAATGCTGGGGACAGCCTAGGCAGCCTAAAGTCTTTGATTGGTTGGGCGCTAGCGAGCAAAGACGCAGAGATGATGACCGAAGAGATGTGCTCAACGACAGGCGTGAAAGACACGATGAGTATGCTCCTCCAGCACCAGTCGCCCCAGCGATCCCAGACGTCGTACAGGTCCAGATCGATGCATTAAACCAGGCTGTCCAGCAACTGGTAGGGAGTCGGACATCCCACATCAAGTATGATCGGAGAAGAGGCACTTCGTTCATACAAAGAATAGTTGTGGCGGAAACCCCTAGCAAATTCAAGATGCCGGTATTGAAAAACTTCGATGGGTACGGGGACCCAGTATCTCACGTGAATAAGTTAAAAATACAAATGAACATCCAGAAGGTGTTAGATGACGCTCGTTGTAGAATCTTTCTAGCCACCCTATCTGATACTGCTTAGAAGTGGTTTTTTAAATTCCCTTCTGCCAACATAGTATCATGGGAAATGTTCGTGAGGGAATTCTACGAGCAATTCTACGCTGGTTGTGTGCACCCAACTACAGCCAACCAGCTGGTCGAGATACGTCAGAAGGAGGGAGAATCCTTAAAGGAATATGTCCAGCGTTTCATGCGAGCAGCTGCTGGGGCTAAAACGGTTGGCGATGAAGGGAAAATGATGGCCCCTACTGCTAGAGTAAGATGCCATTCTCTCCTCTGGAACAGCTTAAGAAAGATGGGGTGAAGAGTACCCAGGAGTTTCTTGATCGAGCAGATCGATACATTAAGCTCGAAGATGTGATTGCCAACGAGGGGAAATCGCATGCGAAAGACAAGGGACCAAAAGAAGATCCCGCCAAAGCCTCCAATGGGCCAGATAAACCCAATGGCAATGGCAAAGGCAACGGGAACGGTAAAAATGATGGAAAAAGGACAAACACTGAACCATCAACGTCCGAAAATAAGCGCCCTAAGGGCAACAGGTACGAGCCAAGGTTCACCAACTACATGGCCCTTGTCGAGAGTAGAGCAAAGGTGTACCAGGAGACCAACTCCAATGTCCCTAACAAGCGACCAGCGCCAATAAGGAAGGATATCTCCAAGAGAGATACAACGAAGTTTTGTCGTTTCCACAACGACTACGGTCATGACACTAATGAGTGTAACCAGCTGAAAGACGAGATTGAGTTTCTTATCAGACAGGGACACCTAAGGAGATGCGTACAAGCCACTGGAGGTTCTCAGCGAGAGGCTTAAGGAGGCAACAAGCAGCCGCCTGTATGCCAATGCTTGCCACCTTTACAGCCCTCTCCTATGGCAGGTACGTTGCTAACCATCTGTGGCGGCCCAAACCTTGCAAGAGATAGTGGGAAGGTGAGAGAGTGATACGCTCGGACCTTACGCCATGACCAGGACATCGAGATGCTAAATGTGGAGGAGCAAACTCCCAAGAAGGCTCGAACAGAGGAAGAACTAATAACTTTCTCTGAGTTTGATGCTCAGCATGTCTGATTTCCTCACTCAGACCCCCTAGTCGTGGACGTCCAGATATCCAACATGATGGTCAAGAAGGTGTTAGTTGACACAAGGAGCTCAGTAAAGATCTTATACAAGTCTTCACTAGAGAGGATGAAGTTATCCGTGAAGGACCTAGAGCCATGCAACCAAACCATTTATGGTTTTTCTGGCGAAGGGCTCACGCCAACAGGATCGATTAGGCTTCCGATTACAACAGGAACTGCGCCCGCAAACAGGACATTACTCACTACTTTTATAGTAGTTGATTGTCCTTCTGCGTACAATGCTGTAATTGGAAGGCCTATTCTGGTCGATCTGCGAGCTGTAACCTCGGTTTGGCACCTTGCCATGAAATTCCCAACTGACGCAGGGGTAGGATGTGTATTGGGAAAGCAGCGAGAAGCAAGGGAATGCTATAATTCCTTGATATCTAAGGCAAGGAGAGGTGGATCGAGGGAGGACGCCAGGAAAGAGTTGCAATTGGCCAATGAAACACAAGCCCAATCAGGTGAGCATGTCACCAAATAGGGTGTTTCCCAAAGTGAGGATAGGGATTTGGATCCTCACTTTGGGGATTTTGATGAGGAAGTAGAACCGATCAAGGATCTCGAAGAGTTCCAACTCGATGAGGCAGATCCGACTAGGGTTGTGAAAGTCAGTAAAAACTTAGAGACAACAATAAAGCAAAAGCTAGTGGAATTTTTGAAGAAAAACCAGGAAGTATTTGCCTGGTCGCATAAAGACATGGTTGGGATTGACCCATAAGTTTTCAGCCATGTCCTGAATATAGATAAAAGCTTTCCATCGGTGCAATAGAAAAGAAGGCTCCTCGACAAAGATAAACCAAAGGCTCTAAAGGAAGAAGTCGAGAAGCTAAAGGAGAATGGATTCATCAGGGTAGCGTTTTATCCATCGTGGGTCTCTAATCCCGTACTAGTACCCAAGCCGAATGGCAAGTGGAGAACATGCGTGGATTTCACAGATCTTAATAAAGCATGCCCGAAAGATTGTTTCCCTCTCCCAATGATCGACCAGCTGGTCGATGCAACTTTAGGGCACGAGATCCTATCATTTATGTATGCATACTTTGGGTACAATCAGATCAATATGCACCCACCTGATGAGGATCACACTAGCTTTCGGACCGATACAGGGCTTTACTGTTACAAAGTAATGCCCTTCGGTTTGAAAAACGCTGGTGCAACTTACCAACGACTAGTCAATCACATGTTTAAAGAGCTAATCGGAACAAACATGGAAGTATATGTTGATGACATGCTGGTTAAGTCAAAAAAGGTAGAAGAGCACATAGGGGACTTGTAAGAGTGCTTCAACGTCTTGAATAAATATCAGATGAAGTTGAATCCCCTCAAGTGTTCTTTCGGAGTTGGATCAAGGAAATTCTTGGGATTTATAGTGAACTCACGGGGAATTGAAGCTAATCCCGAAAAAATCAAGGCCCTAGTCGACATGAACTCGCCAACAAAGATAAAAGATGTTCAAAGTTTAACCGGAAGGATTGCAGCTTTAAGTAGATTTATCTCCAAATCAATGGACAAGTGTATCCTATTTTTTAATCTACTTAGGGGGAATAAGAAATTCGAGTGGACAGAGGAATGCAAGCAGGCTTTCCAGTCATTAAAGTATGATATGTCGCAACCACCGATCCTATCAAAGTTGGTTGAAAAAGAAACTTTGTTCATCTATTTAGCGTTCACAGAATATGCTGCTAGTGCTGTCTTGGTAAGAGAGGAGGAAAATGTGCAAAAAGTTGTGTATTATGTAAGCAAAAGGCTAATAGGAGTAGAGCTGCGATATCCGCCCATCGAAAAATTAGCCTACTGCTTGATCTTAGCCTCTAGAAAGCTGCAGCCATACTTTTAAGCTCACCCCATCACAGTACTAACCGACCAGCCCCTACGGCAAGTCCTGCAGAAACCAGAGGCTGCTGGTCGATTATTGAAATGGGCAATCAAACTTGGGCAGTTTGAAATTTTTTACTTACCACAAGCAGCAATAAAAGGACAAGCTCTAGCCGACTTTGTTGCAGAGCTCACTGGGCTTCCAGACAGAAGAGCCTGAGCCTCAAAGCCAAACTCCCTCTTAGAATTTGTTTACAGACGGTTCTTCTAATGAACGTCACGCTGGAGCCGGAGTGATTTTGGTAATGCCTGAAGGACATCGATTCCACTGCGCAATCAGATTCGACTTCATGGCATCCAACAACGAAGCTGAGTATGAAGCGCTGCTCACTGGTTTACGATTAGCCAGGGACATGAACATAAAGTCACTTGAAATCTATAGTGACTCCCAGTTGGTGGTTAATCAGATTACTGGATAGTATCAAGCCCGGGGGCTGAAGATGGTTGCTTACTTGAACAAAGCAAAGGATTTGTTGGCACAATTTGAAAGATATACTCTCTAGCAAGTACCTCGCGACCAAAACTCAAACGTTGATGCCTTAGCCAAATTAGTGAGTGCAAAGGATGCAGACATGCTGAATATAGTGCCTGTTGGATGGCTGTCCGCACCAAGCATTAGAACAGAAGAAACATCTCTGATAATTCAGGCAGTGGATACATGGATGGTACCTTTTCACTGAGTACTTGGCACACGGAGTATTGCCGATGGACAGAAACAAAGCAAGGACCCTCCAGAGGCAGGCTGCTCGATTTATCTTGGTCGACATAATTCTATACCGAAGGGGGTACTCAATGCCACTCCTAAGATGCATCTCAAAAGAAAAGGCCAAAGAATTAATGTGAGAAGTCCTTGAAGGTTTCTGTGGGGATCACGCTGGGGGGCAGAGTTTATAAAAAAAGACCCTAAGGCAAGGATACTTCTGGCCAACAATGAATGAAGACTCTTTGGATTTTGTTCAGAAATGCGACAAGTGTCGGAGGTTCTCCAAGATACCACGAGTAGCCCCTAACGAACTAAAGCAGATGCAAAGTCCGTGGCCATTTGCAATATGGGGAATAGATTTAATAGGGTCTTTGCCCATAGGAAAGGGCGGCGTCAAAAATGTCGTGATGGCTATTGATTACTTCATGAAGTGGCCCGAAGCTGAGCCACTCGCAACCTTAACGACCAAGAAAGTGCTGGATTTTTTGGTAAAAAAACATAGTGTGTCGGCACACAGTTTAATAGTGATCTATTCACAGATTTTTGCGAACGGCGTGGAATTATCAAAAGCTTTTCTTCAATAGCTCATCCATAGGCAAATGGACAAGTCGAGGCTGTCAACAAGACACTGAAGGATACTCTGAAAAAAAAGGCTTGAAGAAGCAAAAGGGGCATGACCAGAATAGTTACCTGAAGTCCTCTGGTCATACAGAACATCCCATCGAATAGCAACAGGTCATACTCCATTTTTCTTGGCTTATGGATATGAGGCTATGTTGCCTGTTGAATTAGATCTGCCATCACATCGACGAATGGCATATGATCAAGACACTAATAGCCAGTTATTAATGGAATCTTTGGATTTGGTCGATGAAAGGCGCGAGCAAGCCCAACTCCGAGTAGCAGCTTACCAAAAAAAGGTTGCCTGGTATTTCAACTCTAAAGTACGAGAAAGAAAATTTGATGTGGGAGATCTGGTACATAGAAGAGTTTTCCTTAACACCCGCGATCAAGCTGCTGGAGTACTCAGACCTAACTGGGAAAGACCCTACCAAATCAAAGAAGTCCTCCATCCAGGCACTTATAAACTTGCTCGCTTAAATGGAGATCTCATTCCTCATTATTGGAATAGAGAACACCTGCGCAAGTACTATCAATAAACAATTCTTCTTAAAGAATCGACTTGTATTAATTTTACTTTTTACAAGTTTATGAACAAGGGTTAGTCAATCTTGTGACTGATCGTTTATAAGTGTAAGATCATATTTTTTATCACTCGTACAGACATGATTGTCCATTTACTACGATAAATAATAGGGACTGTGCGCAACCAGTCAATCTTGCCAACTATTGTATTTATTACAAGTATTTGCTCATTACGTGTGTTGTTTTGCTATATTATCATTCTAAAATCTATATTATGAGCAGTAATGTTCGAATAGGTCTTGGTCAAGGCAAGTGACTGAGGACCTAAATCTCCTCAATTACTTGGGGAGCATATAAGGTATATAGAAAGCAAAGCATATCATATCACCAGGTATGTAAACACACGAGCAAAGTAAGTGAAAGCATACTACGGTACTTAGAGTATTTTTCAAAATTTTGTTTAAATTTTGTTAAATCAAACCAAAGTGTTATGCTAAGTTCGGTCATGCGAACATATGTTATAATAAAATGAAAATATTATAATGTCAAAAGAGAAAACCTTTTACACCGCGAGCAGTTACTGCTCGGATGTAATTGTCTGTTAAAAGGAAAAGTTGTCCGTGCAGCAATAAAAATTTAAATTGTCTCGACACTACGAACTGAGGTCCATGTGTCCCGAATTACAAAGATAAATAAAAACGACAAAAATTATGAAGCAGGAGGGTCCTGGGGAGTTTGCTTATCGACGGAGGCCCCAACTTCCTCTTCAATGCCCGTAGCCAAGGAGATTTTGGGGGAGGCTGGGACTTTAACTCTCTCCCCTTCTTCAAAGCGAGCAAGGCACCTATTTATTTGAGATTGCCTCAAGCGTTCGGAGAGATAACTGAAATCTGCCTCGCGGTTATGCTTCCAGAACGCGTAGAAGCAATTGAAGGTGGCACCCTTATACCTCTCCAAGTTGTTGGCATTGGTCTCCTCGAGCTCTTTTACGTGCTCCTCCAACCCCTCGGTCTCTAAACTGCTGATGACCAGGTCATCTTGAAGTTTAGAGACTTCCTTGAAATTAAGCAAAGATGCCTCCTTGTACTTCTCCTTGGTCTTGATGGCTTTGAGCAAAGTAGCCTGGCGTTGTCTCTACTCTTCAGCCAGTTTAGCCTTCTATTCGAGCAGCTCAACGTTTTTCTTCTTAGTTGCCTCAAGCTGCTCGAAGTATTTCACCTTGGCCGCCTCAAGTTACTCATTATATTTTCCCTCAGCCGCCCTGAACTCCTCAACATGTCTTTCCTCGGACACCTTAAGTTGCTCGCCAAGCTTCTTCTCATACTGAGCAGTCTGGGCTCCCGAGCGATGCCAGCTGGCGATCATAGTTAGCATTCCCTGCGATCAAAGAAAAAGTTAAACTGATGGCAGAAAATGACAAGATAAACAAATGAACCTCAACAAGAAATGGCAACTTACACTAGCTATTTCATTCAATGCACGGTTAATTATATGGTCGACCTCCATGGAGTCGATACCAATGATGGCCTCACGGCTGCGTCGATGCCTTGATATTTTAGTCATCCTCTCCTTGGCCGAGCTAAGCACGATACTCGTCAAGGTGTCTCATGTTTGATCAGGAGGTGTCTGGTCGACAGGTGCGGGAGGAGGTATCTGGTCGGCAGGTGCTGCAGGAGGAGTCTGATCGACAAGAGCTGGGGAAACGTCTGGTCGACGGGGGCCGGAGGAGGTGTGGTTTCCCGAGAGGGAACTGGCACTGGAGGATCCCCGGTCCGAGATTTTTTCGTCAGAGGTTTCTTGTTGCTTTCGCCTCGATGTGGCCTACTCCCTTTTTTCTTGCTCGAAGGAGCAACAGGTACAGCTTCACTGTAAAGCTCGAACAGATCTTCAGATGACATGGCTACAAAATAGAAGTGAACAGTCAGATAATGTGGATGGAGGAATCTATTAAATCAAGAAAATAAGTTCAAGGAAATTATAAGTAAGATACCCAAGCTACAACTACTGGTCGCTACACTATTTACTGTACTACTACTACACTCACTCTCTGGCTTGAAGAAGTCTTAATTTAAATTAGGAATGTATTTAAAGTTGTCGTCCCCGTCAAATAAATGACAGGGAATAGGCAAACTATCTAAGAGCGAAAGGTCAATACCGTTCTCATCTGATGATTCAAGAATAGATTCGAGGTCTTCAGAAACCTTCTATTTGCCCTTTCTTGAAGGAGCAAGGGCAGCAGCTGCTCGTGGGGTGCTGGAGGGTTCCCTGATAGTCACTCTTGTTGTCCTCCTCCTCGAAGGTTGTGACACATCGTGGTGCTGCTCGGGAACTTCTCCACCGGTACCTATAATGCCCTAAACTCCAGGAACCGTTACAGTGCGCAATTTGAACAGTGCTAAACTCGCTAACCGAGTCATTTGACCATAATCGTATAACTAAGTATGATTAGTGGTTTAGGATTAAAAATTTTGGTTAATATATAATGTTTCACTAAAACATTTACTGTATACATTGGGATCCCAAAAATATAATTTAAAGGTTCATTACAAGAAAATATTTACAACCAGCCGATCTAAGCGGCAAAATAGGGTTTAACCCTAGTTCCTCTTTCAACCCTCGGCCGTGGCGGTCAAGCAACGGCATATGTACACATCGTCACCTAAGCTCTCGAACTCAAGGATGGTCCAGCTTTCTTTTTTCCTTTACCTGCACCACATAGCACCCGTGAGCCGAAGCTCAGCAAAAAAACTCAATATGCTCATGAACAATCATATCTGGCATGCCTAGCAAATATAGCTCTATTCAAGCATGCAAATAACCTTAGATAATGCTGAGGAATCTAGGATAAGAAATCTTGCCCTCCTAACTGGATGACTATCAAGTCAATCCTAATCAGATGAGTGATTTAACACGGGTGGTTCCATTAACCATAATGAGTGACTGACAAGCAAGTCACCACGGGGCTCAATACCCACAGCCATACAAATGATGATCATTATGATCATACAGAGCTTATAGCCATGAATAGATGAGTGAATATCACTTTGAGGTTCTGTTAAACCATGATGAGTGATTGACAAGCAAGTCACTACAGGGCTCAGCACCCATTGCCATGTGACAAAGCAGTCACCTGGGCTTTCTGGCAATGGCTCTAATCAAATGAGTGACTGATGAACAAGTCACTACGGGGCTCGACACCCATAGTCATGTGATGAAATAGTCACCTGGGCTCAGGACCCATAGTCATGTGACTAAACAATCACTAGGGATATCTAGCCCTGGCTCCAATCAAATGAGTGACTGCTGGGTAAGTCACTCAGGCTCAACACCCATAGCCATGTGACTAAACATTCACTGGGGCTCTCTGGACCTGGCTCTAAGTAACTAGCCTTTGGCTAGACAAGCGCTTTTAGTTTTCATCGAACTTGAGGTCGGTCCGGCATTAATGCTCATTTAAGTCATTCAATGCAGATGTCGATTAGATCTAATCTTTTATCAGCTATGTGTTCATGACGCTTATGCCATTCTTGACTTTTTAGTCAATACCAGGTGACCAGTGCTCAGTACTACTGCCGAACTTGACAAGTAGGTCATAGCTTCACAGTTAATACTGACACCATTGCCAATTCTGAGTAGTGAGTCAGTACCATGCACAAGTAAGCAATGCTACCAGGCATATATCATATGTCAAATATCCAAATGTAGGGCATTCAGCATGCTTACTTAATAGTTGCTAGCATAATTACAATCATGCACAAACACAGAGACTCAAGCTCTAATCAGTCTCATATTCAATATTCATGGCATGCTCTAATCACATGTTTCTCGTGCATCACATTTAAACACTCGACATGCCTCAATAATAACCATGCACTAGTGAGCAAGATTGCTAAGCATTCGCTATGCTATCAATGTCCACATTTAAACATCCAACATGCATCAAGAATAACCATGCATGTCACATATGGGGTGCAGTTTTTTTAACTCTTGTTCGAAGGAGATATAATAATTGAATGACCTTTGAGAATGATCAATCATTTAATCCCTTAGCAGTCACCTAGTCATAACCAAATATGGGATTCCATTAGTAAAATAAATCAATAAAAGGTTCTCGGACCAAGACCTAGCCTTTGGGACATCAAATCCCACTAAACCGGGTAGTAGGAATGATCCCGAGGCCTAAGGTTTGAGTTCCCATGAGAAAAACATAATTTTGGCCAAAAATGCTCTTAAGGGTCGCGGACCTACATTCACCATGTCGCGGCCTGCCTCCCAAACAGAGGCGCCAGCCTCAAGCTCCTGCACCCTATACCGCGACATTGCCTCCCAAGCGCCACGGCATTGCTTGTCCATCAGCCAAAAACCTTTGTTTCCTCCCATCAAAACCTCATTTTTTCCCCTCTTTTAATCCTTCCAAAACTTACTCAAACATCTCCAAATCCAAACCAAGCATCCCCACAACACAATCAACATTCCCACAACAAAACCCAAACTTTGAACCACCATAAACCACACCAATTACTCAATTCTATAATCAAAAGTTCTAACTCAAAACTAACTTCAAAACAGAGTAAAAACCAGAAATTTCATGGCTGAATCTTACCTCAAGCTCAAGATTAAACCCTCTTCAATGGATGAACACAAGCCTAGAACCTCAAGTCTTGATTCCCACACTTGAATCCTCAAACTTAGCTTCAAAATCTCAAAGGGAAAGAAGAGGAAAATGTTGAACAGATGAAGAGGAAGAAGGTGAAGGAGATGCTATGTTTTGAGGGCAGCCCTCTTAGTTTATATCTATCCATAGGGTGAAAAGACCTAAATGCCCCTAGGCTTATCTTCTTTCCTTAACAGCTCCCAAGGGCAAAATAGTCATTTTCTGCCTATCTCGTTAATCATAATTAACGTCCTCCAATTCTCAATATTCTCAAATGCTAATAAATCACATCCCATTACCCTTTAATTCCTGGCAATGTTCTAATCACTAAATTACCCCGAGACTCACCCCGAGCCCGAAACCAACCCTGTTATGACCAGACCGATAACTTGCATTCTGAGATTGTCTCATGTCGAATGGCTCGAACAAATCCACATATAATGTGGTATTAATCATAATTCACCCACATGCATGAAAAAACGCAATTATGCCCTCAATGGGCCAAATTACTAAAATGCCCTTATAATTAAAAATGGACCCATATGCATGTATTTATCATTATATTATAATATAATTCACATAAACATGCATATAATCATTTAATAATATAATAAATCAATTATGGCCCTCCCGGCCTCCTAATCAATCCTAAACCTTATTAGGGATTTTGGGGCATTACAACTATCCCCTCCTTACAGAAATTTCGTCCTCAAAATTTATCTGAACCGCCCGGATTAAGAATTCTGCACAACTGATTCCAGTTCCCAGGTCGTTCCCTCAACCTCACTGTTTCTGTAACATTATCTTGACTCAAGGTATAACTTTGTTCCTCAGAACCTTATTCTTTCAGTCTCATATATGAGCTGGCTATTCTTTTCAGGATAACTTAGCCTCAATCTCCAGATTCTCATAACTCAACACATGAGTTTTCTTTAACCCATGTCCTCAACATGGAAATCTAAAATACACTATATACTGCGGATAGTGCCAAAGATAAAGCCAATCAAAAGGCAACCTGACCGATCCTATCCAGGATTCAAACGGTCATAATAATTTAGGGCTCAACTTGCCCTTAACTCCTCACCTTTTTTCCATGGTGATACTTTAGAGAAGATACAATTTTCTACTTGGAACTCCATGTTCCTGCTTTTCAATTGAGTAAAACTTTTCCATTTACTCTGAGAAGTGAGCATCCAAGCTCTAACCTCTAATAATCTCAATGGTCCCTTGAACAACCTCAGGATCCAAAATCATCACCTCACCCATCTCATTCCAATAAACGGGTGATCAACATTCTCGAACATACCTCATCTCGTAAGATACCTTTCCAATACTGGATAACTCTCTTTCTCTCTCTGATTTACCACCAGTTTGAGGATAATGAACTGTATTGAATTCCATCTATATACTCACCGCCTTCCTTAACCCTTCCAAGACCTGGAAGTAAAAACTGAGTCCTCATATGATAAGATAGACCTTGAATTCTCAAGAAGTCATACTATCTTTCTCACATCGAGATCTGAATTTTGATCAGCTGTATTATTCGCTCTCACTGATAGAAATGAACTCACTTGGAATACTGGTCCATAATTACCCAATACCAACTCATACTAGCCCACTATCCTGGGCAGCCCCACCACGAAACCCATCGTGATGTTTCCTTATTTCCACTATAAAATACTCAAAGGCTGCAATGGCCTTACTGATTTCTGATACTCTGTCTTGACCTGCTAACAGGTTAAGAACTTTGCCACGTGTTCTGTCACGCCCCTCTCCATTCAAGGCCATAAATATAAAACTTTCAAACTCTGGTACACTGTCATGATGCCTGAATGAAGAGAATAAAATAGTAACATGAGATTCATCCAGAATCTCCCATTTAATCCCAGTGTCCATCGGATCCCAAGTCCGATCCTTATACCATAATAACTTCATACCTGACACTGTTTAATCCTTAGCTAATCCAGCTAAGACTTCCCACTCAATATTTCCTATCTGTGGTTCACTTAATCATCTTTCCTTTTGATCTTCTCTGAGATAGTAATCTCAAGAATAAAACTAGCCACTTGGCCCACCAGACACTCTACTCTAGTTCTAGTCAGATCCTTTAACCAACATGTTGCATAATCAATCACTTTTCCTTGTCACTGAGATGTTATAACAACCTACTAACTGGTTCTGATCTATAAGAAGGATCAAAACTATTTCCCAAGGCACATATAATATCCTGCCCATTGAAGGAAACTTTTGCCTACCAAGACGTTCCTTGACCTTGGTAAATCTCCGCAAGAAATACATCACAATACCATCGTCCAAGATGATCACAAATCCCATTCAAATAATCCTTTGAATGCTCTGTCCATCTAATTCATCAAGATAGCTCAACATTAATTACCCTCTCAAACATAACTCAGCACTCCCAGTGCCCTTATCTTATACAAACAATCTTCTGTATAACTTTCTCCCTGATCTCTAGTTGGTAATAACCATATCAAAGATCCACCTTGGAGTACACCATCTTACTCAATAACTGAACCTTTAATTCTTACCACTTTGCTGAAGTCATTCAATACAGTGCCCTAGATCTTATTCCATTCCTGGCACCAATCCATTTACCATTCTATCTCTTCATAAAAAAGGTAACCTTGGCAAGTCCCCCTGGAAGCACATCCAGAAATTCACAGACTAATCCAGTCTGTTCTAATCCCACTAGCACAATCTAAGTGGTATCCACCACACTAACTAAGAGTTCTATGCATCTCCCTGCAATAAAACTCTAACTCTCAATACATATGTCATCAGCATACAAATTCCATGCACAGTGCCAACTGTCACAGGCTTCCCACTCTCAAGCCTAAGAGTTACTATCCTTTCCTTGCAATTTAGCACTGCCTCATACTTACTTAACCAATCCATATCTTGAATCATACCAAAGCCAGTCATAAACCAGCTTTATCAAAATCATCGATTAGTCCTTTTTATCATAACCCTACTCATCTCTTAAATCACCAATACAGTATCACATTCCCATCACAACATAACCATGTGATCTGCATATAAAATCTATGCTTCTCTAGATGCAACAAGCAAAGAGCAACATGACACTAAGCTAGTCAGCACAATACAAAATCAAAATTAAAAAGCTGACCTGCCACCCCTGAGGAACTAGTCTCAGCCTCAGTCTCTGACTGCCTCAGAATAAACACTCGAGCTGGAGTCGAGCTGTCCATCCCCTTTTGCTCATCCTTTCATAGCCTTGGGAAATCTTTCTTGAAATGCCCAACCATGTCACATAAAAACATGTTTTTGCTCGGCATTTTCCCAGATGACGCCTCTTACACCGAACACATTCTGGGTAAGTTTTCTAGCTTTCATTCTTGCTTGCTCTAATAAGTGGAGGTACCACTACTTGAGCTCCGTGCTCCCTAGCACTCTTCTTCTCATTTCTTATGCTCTCAACAGCAAGAGCCTTACCTACCACCTGAGCATAGGTGAAGATTTCATGCACTGGGGCAACTCTAATGCCCTGAGCTATTTTAGAATTCAACCCCCGAATAAACCTTTCCTTCCGAGCTACATCTGTGGGTAACAAGTCAAAAGCGAACTTGGCCAATCCATCAAATCTGTTAACATACTCGGTTACTGATGTTTTTCCCTGAATGAGATTCAGAAATTCATTCACCTTAGTAGTCTTGGCTACATCACAATAATATCTTTCATTGAACAGCTGCCTAAATTCTTTCCAATCCATCACAGCTATGTCGTGCGTCTGGGATACTACTTCCCACCATGTCCGGGCATCATCCCACAATACATAAGTAGCATAGATCACCCTATCGTGACCTACCAGCCCCATACTATCAAGAATGGAAGTGATCATGCCCATCCATTGCTCAGCTCTGAATGGATCTAGGCCTCCCTCAAAGACTGGAGGGTAATACTCCTGGAATCTTCCATAGAGAAATTCCCATCTGTTCTCAACCCTGGGCTGAGCCAAAACTGGTGCCACTCCTGGCACAACAAAGGAAGAGGTGTTCCCCGACAAGTTCCACTATTGCTTCAAACACTTAATCTCTTCCTCTTGCCTCTGCAATCTTAATTGCACATCTGTAAGCACCTACTACAAATTCTAAGGGCAGATGAAGAACTCAACCCCTGGCTGAAACTCCCAGCCTCTATATAACCACCACTAGGCCTCATAATCTACCTTGGATACATACCTGCTGATTGAATAACTTGACCCATTAATCATGATGAGCATATCAAGAGTTTTCCCCACAGGAAAAATCTTACCATTCCACATTCATAAACCACTATAGTGCTAAAAACATGCCCATGGCATTCATACATCAATCATAATCCCTGCTCTTCCAACATTCACACCATGCCTCCAACTCCAGCATGCAAATATCACAATTATATATGTTCATAGAGCGGGTAATCATATGATCGCATTCATATATATATATTCACAGAGCATATGATCATATAGTCAAGAGACAGGCTCTATCAGAATCTCATGCTCCCTAATACAATGTGCAGGTAAAGCATTTACATTCTATTTAAGCACTTAAGCACATAACTACAGAAATAGTTACCATTCCCTGAGTGAAGCTATCTTCAGTGACGAGCATACATGCCCAGCTTGTCTTAAGAAACCCTTAAACCTTGGCTCGCTCTGATACCAAGTTGTAACGCCCTAAACTTCAGGAACCGTTACGGTGTGCAATTTGAACAGTGCTAAACTCGCTAACCGAGTCATTTGGCCATAATCGTGTAACTAAGTATGATTAGCGGTTTAGGATTACAAATTTTGGTTAATATATAACGTTTCACTAAAATGTTTACTGTATACATTGGGATCCCAAAAATATAATTTAAAGATTCATTACAAGAAAATATTTACAACCAGCCGATCTAAGCGGCAAAACAGGGTTTAACCCTAGTTCCTCTTTCAACCCTTGGTTGTGGCGGTCGAGCAGTCGCATATGTACACATCGTCACCTAAGCTCTCGAACTCAAGGATGGTCTAGCTTTCTTTTTTCCTTTACCTGCACCACATAGCACCCTTGAGCCGAAGCCCAGCAAGAAAACTCAATATGCTCATGAACAGTCATATCATGACATCAAATCATATCTGGCATGTCTAGCAAATATAGCTCTATTCAAGCATGCAAATAACCTCAGATAATGCTGGGGAATCTAGGATAAGAAATCCTACCCTCCTGACTAGATGACTATCAAGTCAATCCTAATCAGATGAGTGATTTAACACTGGTGGTTCCATTAACCATAATGAGTGACTGACAAGAAAGTCACCACGGGGCTCAGTACCCACAGCCATACAAATGATGATCATTATGATCATACAGAGCTTATAGCCATGAATAGATGAGTGAATATCACTTTGAGGTTCTGTTAAACCATGATGAGTGGCTGACAAGCAAGTCACTACGGGGCTCATAACCCATTGCCATGTGACAAAGCAGTCACCTAGGCTTTCTGAAAATGGCTCTAATCAAATGAGTGACTGATGAACAAGTCACTACGGGGCTCGACACCCATAGTCATGTGACGAAATAGTCACCTGGGCTCAGCACCCATAGCCATGTGAATAAACAGTCACTAGGGCTCTCTCGCCCTGGCTCCAATCAAATGAGTGACTGCTGGGTAAGTCACTCGGGCTTAACACCCATAGCCATGTGACTAAACAGTCACTGGGGCTCTCTGGACCTGGCTCTAAGTAACTAGCCTTTGGCTAGACAAGTGCTTTTAGTTTTCATCGAACTTGAGGTCGGTCCGGCATTAATGCTCATTTAAGTCATTAAATGCAGATGTCGATTAGATCTGATCTTTTATCAGCTATATGTTCATGACGCTTATGCCGTTCTTGAATTTTTAGTCAATACCAGGTGACCAGTGCTTAGTACTACTGCCGAACTTGACAAGTAGGTCACATCTTCACAGTTAATACTGACACCATTGCCAATTCTGAGTAGTTAGTCAGTACCATGCACAAGTAAGCAATGCTACCAGGCATATATCATATGTCAAATATCCAAATGTAGGGCATTCAGCATGCTTACCTAACAGTTGCTAGCATAATTACAATCATGCACAAACACAGAGACTCAAGCTCTGATCAGTCTCATATTCAATATTCATGGCATGCCCTAATCACATGTTTCTCGTGCATCACATTTAAACACTCGACGTGCCTCAATAATAACCATGCACAAGTGAGCAAGATTGCTAAGCATTCGCTATGCTATTAATGTCCACATTTAAACATCCAACATGAATCAAGAATAACCATGCATGTAACATATGGGGTGCAGTTTTCTTACCTCTTGTTCGAGGGAGATATAATAATTGAATGAACTTTGAGAAAGATCAATCATTTAATTCCTTAGCGGTCACCTAGTCATAACCAAATATGGGATTCCATTAGTAAAATAAATCAAGAACAGGTTCTTGGACCAAGACCTAGCCTCTGGGACATCAAATCCCACTATACCGGGTAGTAGGAACGATCCCGAGGCCTAAGGTTTGAGTTCCCATGAGAAAAACATAATTTTGGCCAAAAATGCTCTTAAGGGTCGCGACCCTACATTCACCATGCCGCGGCCCGCCTCCCAAACAAAGGCGCCAGCCTCAAGCTCCTGCACCCTATGTCGCGGCATTGCCTCCCAAGCGTTGCGGCATTGCCTGTCCATCAACCAAAAACCCTTGTTTCCTCCCATCAAAACCTCGTTTTTTCCCTCTTTTAATCCTTCCAAAACTTACTCAAACATCTCCAAATCCAAACCAAGCATCCCCACAACACAATCAACATTCCCACAACAAAACCCAAACTTTGAACCACCAAAAACCACACCAATTACTCAATTCTATAATTAAAAGTTCTAACTCAAAACTAACTTCAAAATAGAGTAAAAACCAGAAATTTCATGGCTAAATCTTACCTCAAGCTCAAGATTAAACCCTCTTCAATGGCTGAACACAAGCCTAGAACCTCAAGCCTTGATTCCCACACTTGAATCCTCAAACTTAGCTTCAAAATCTCAAAGGGAAAGAAGAGGAAAATGTTGAACGGATGAAGAGGAAGAAGGTGAAGGTGAAGGAGATGCTCTATTTTGAGGGCAGCCCTCTTAGTTTATATCTATCCATAGGGTGAAAAGACCTAAATGCCTCTAGGCTTATCTTCTTTCCTTAACAACTCCCAAGGGCAAAATAGTCATTTCCTACCTATCTCGTTAATCATAATTAACGTCCTCCAATTCTTATTATTCTCAATATTCTCAAATGTTAATAAATCACATCCCATTACCCTTTAATTTCCAGCAATGTTTTAATCACCAAATTACCCCGAGACTCACCTCGAGTCCCGAAACTAGCCTTGTTATGACCAGACCGACAACTTGCATTATGAGATCCTCTCATGCCTAATGGCTCGAACAAATCCACATATAATGTGGTATTAATCATAATTCACCCACATGCATGAAAAAACACAATTATGGCCTTAATGGGCCAAATTACCAAAATGCCCTTATAATTAAAAATGGACCCATATGCATGCATTTATCATCATATTATAATATAATTCATATAAACATGCATATAATCATTTAATAATATAATAAATCAATTATGGCCCTCCCGGCCTCCTAATCAAGGTCCTAAACCTTATTAGGGTTTTTGGGGCATTGCAGTAGCACTCCCCGCAGTTGTTTCCCTCACATCCTGGTGAGGAGCCAAAAGACCAACCAGCCTTAGATTATTCTTCTCGACCAGCTCTTTGACGCTTTTTTCTATGTCGGTCATGCTGGCTAGGGATGTTGTTCATATCTCCATCTCTGGAGTGGGAGTTGGTCGGTGCCATGGACCTGAAGAATACTAATATTCTAATGAATGTGTGGAAAAGCTAAAGGAAATAAAACGACCAGTAAATGAAGAATTTACCTCCTTCAGTGAAGGCAGATTGTTAGCGACCAAATCTGGAGTTAAAAAGTACTCATGGAAGTACTTTCCCACGTTGGACTTGTGGGTGATCTTACTCAGGAAGGTGCGAGCAAACTCTTGGTGGTAAAAATGGAAGAACCCCATGTTGTTGTGATTGGGGTTGGATTTGAGATCGAATAGATAGTTGATCTCGTGTGGCATCGAGACGGGCCATTTCTTATGACTGTACAAGATATAGAAAGCAGAAAGCACTCTATACCTGTTTGGTGTTATTTGAAAGGGATCGACCTCAAAGTAGTTGGCCACCCCATGGAAAAACGGATGAAGAGGCAAGGTTGCCCCTGCCTCGATATGATATCTCGACCAGGCGTCCCCAGGCAAGTTTGCCAGCTGGTCGATGGTGGGCTTGACTAGAGTTATCCCAGGAAGTCCATACTTCTTGAGATAATTCCCTACCATCCTATATGTGATGTTGCTAGGAGGTACCACGTACCATTCGACTTATGGTCGAAGGACGTCCCTAGGTTGGGCCTTTGTTTGGATTTCTGGCTGGGAAATGTTTTCAGACCAGGGTCTAGGCGATGGATTTTCAGCCCGAGGAGCAGGCTCTTTGGCAGGAGGAAAGGTTGTTTTCCTTTTCTTTTGGGCGGTGGATTTTACTCGACCCATGTTCGATGGACTGGTTGAAGGTCTATTAGAAGGGGTATGAGAAAAAGGAATCTCCGGGATAAGTAACGACAGCTGTTCCTGATCTTCAAACAGTTGGACGAGCAAGTCGTCGTCGATTGGCCTCTCACCTCCCCACGGATCGTGCATGAAAATATGCGAACAAAGAAGGGGAGATGAGAATCTACGGCCAAAAGACCAAGTAAGCATAAAAGTTGGAATAACGTTGCTCGTGTATAAAGTTAAGCTTCTATACGACCAACATCGTTCTAACAAAAACACTAAATTTTAAGCGAACAGTTTGGAAAATGGATTAAAAATTAGAAGTGAAAAGTTTTTTAAGAAAAACTTTTCGACTCTGAAAGGACGGGAAAAACCCAGTTTTTCTACATGCTTAAAAATCGAATTTTTACTTCGATTTTACACCCTAATTAATAGTCCTAACTCCCGAACCGATTCCTAAGCCTCATGAAGTGTTATTTCTTTATCCTATTATGCTCAGATTTACGTACCCATTTACCCCAAAACAGTTTCTTTCAAGAAAATTCAAGAAATCAAGGTCCGAAACGGATATAGAATAGATATTGCATGGCATCTCGACGACTGAAAAATTCGAGAAACTTACTTGGATAAAGATTGGAGTAAATCTTTGAGACACTAAGTCAAGTGGCTGGGCAGAAGCTTCGCGGATCGTCAAGATCGTCTGAGTTTCTGGGTTTTCTACGCCTTGTTCTTCGGTGTTCTTAAGGAGAAAGTGAAATGTAAAAAGTGATTTTGAAGGGTTATTTATATTGGTCGAGGTGCAGTTACCTAGGTAATCATAAGGGGTAACTTTCCAAGGCATGGGTAAGTGTAATAGCCGTCAAACCATTTTTGGGAAACTGCAATGACATGATTGGTTGCCTTTTTCGAGAAGGCATGGACGAATCTGACAGATTTGACAAGGCATAGGAAATGTCGGTTGCCTAAGTTTACTTTATGCTGGTCACAGTAAAATAAACTTGGGGGCAAATGTTTACCCAAAAAACGGCTCCTGATGATGTGGCAGGATCGACCTACACGTGGCAGGCACGTGGCAACTTTAAGAGAATGAATTCTGTTCGACCGTCGACCAGAGAGTTATTGATTTATCAAGCCTCACGCTTAGGTGCGACCAGTCTGGTCGCATACTTTCATTTACTTCCTTTTGGATATGCAATCCTGTAATATTTGCATTAATTATATTCTCTTTTATTACCATGATACGCATGTCTTAATTGTAATTAAGGCACATCGGCCCATGTAACATTCTTGAGCCTATAAATAAGACTCAAAGCGCTCAAGGGATGGGACTTTTTGGAACCTTTGATCTTGGTATCCTGAGAGAAGAATATAAGGTGATTTTCACCGAAGTTGTAATCTTCCCAAGATTTGTAAAACTCGTGAACCTTAGTTCATTGATCACAGTGTTGGGATTCAATATTAATAAGAACACTAAGTGAACGTAGGTCATTACCATCCAATTGAGGCCGAACCACTATAAATCGTTTGTGTCGTTTGCTTTCCATTTTATTTTTCTCTTGTTTTCATCTCATTTTGAATCGTGTATCTGACTCTATGTCGTTGGCCAATTTAAGGGTCAACAATGTGAAAGAAAAAATGATGAAAAATAAGGAATGAGAAAATTAAAAGAAAAAATTTGAGGAAAGAGAAATTAAGAAGAGAGAAACTAATACGAGATCAAATAAGAAAAAAATGGAAGATAAAGAAGTGAGGAGAGAGAAAGTGATGAGAGAAAAAAAAATAAAGAGACAGAAAGAAAATAGCAAAAGGGCGAGAAGAGAGAAAATGGCAAGATTGGAAAAAATAATATGAGATAATAATAATAATTAAAAAAGTAATGTGAGAAAAAAATATAAACAATAAAATTTGAAAACAAGAAAAAATTCTTTGAGGATGTTTGACTCCTTAACTAAAAAACTGTTTTTTGTTTTTAAAAGCTAAAAACTCTTTTTTGAAAATAAGTTGGGGTGTTTGAAATTGTTTTCAGAAAACAATTTTTAAAAACAAATTTACAAAAAATAGAAAATTTTGAGAACAACAAAAAATTGTTTTCTGTTGTTCTCAAATTTTTTTTGTCTATTTTTTTTTCTTACATCACTTTTTTAATTATTATTATTTAACATCAATTATTGTCACATAATTTTCCATCTCATTAGTTTCTCTCTCTTCACTTTCTCTCATATCATTTTCTATCTCCTTATTTTTTCTTTTATCACTTACTATTAGGACTGAGCATTGGGCGGGTTGGTCGGATTACAAGGCATTTTTACCCGTCCAATGTCATAATCGGGTTAGCAAAAGTGACCCGTAACTTGCCCAATTAAGAAGAAAAAAAAATTTCAGCCTGTCCAATAATTTGGGCGGGTTAACCTGCCCAAACCGAAATTGTATTTTTTTTTTGTCGGGTTGGTTAGGTCAACCCGCCCAAACAAAAGTGTTATTTTTTTTTTTTACATTTTTGTAATTTTTTTCTTTAAAATATTAGTACTAATAATGTGAAGTTTATCTTTTTAAGCTTAAAACAATATTGTAAATTTATAGTAAAAAAATTAAAACAAAACTTAATTAATTTATATATTTATTTGAATATATTAAAAATAATAAATTCTTAATTGGGCGGGTTGGGTTATATTGGGCGGGTTGATAATTATTTTCAACCCGCCCAATGTAACAATTGGGCGGTTTAAATTTTGGTCGGTTTATTCGGGTTGCGTTTTTTGGCGGTTTTTTCGGGTTGGTTTGGGCGGATTATTCGGGTTGGGCGGGTTGTAAAAATTTCTGCACAGCCCTACTTACTATATCCTTACTTTCTCTCTCATCACTTAATATATCCTTATTTTATCTCTCGTCATTTCCTCTCTCATTATTTTTTCTCTACTCACTTCTCTCAATTCACTTTCTTTCTCATCACATTCTCTCTCATTTTTTCTTGGATCAATTTCTCTCTTCTCCATTCTATTTATTCAAATTTTCTCTCCTTACTTTCTCACTCCTTATTTTTCATAAATTTTTTTTCTTTCAAATTATTTTATCTCATTATTGATTACAAACTTTTAAAAGATTTTTCTATTTGTAAACATATTTGTTAATTTTTTATTTAAGATTTAAAAAAAATAAAACTAAAAAATAGTTTTTAGAAAACATTAACCAAACACCTCTTGTTTTTTGAAAACTACAAAAACTGTTTTCTGTTCTCATTTCTCAAAACACAACTTTGAAAACAAAAAACAGAAAACAATGTCAAATATGCCCTTTTTTTATTGTTCTCAAAAAATTTTAATTTTTGTAATTTAAAAAAAAATTATTGTCTAAAAACAATACTAAATACTATTATTTATTTTCAAAAAATAATTTTTAACTTTTAAAAACAAAAACATCAGGGCCGACATTGTAATAAGAAGTTACATTCTCGGGCTATGTTTTCAAAATATACTAAATACCGTGGTCAAAGAAGTAATATAAGTAAACCTTTATTGAGCCTTTTAATCCCAGCCGTCAAAAAGAGCCCACTCGTTACAACCATCCGATTTAGGGTTTGATAACATTGAAAAACCTTATTATTTATACTCTTTCTTCATTCTTTCCGGCTCTTTAGCTGGCAGTCCAGAATCGCAGAGCTCGTTCCACAAGCAATCGAAAATGGTGCAGCGCCTCACTTACCGCACGCGACACAGCTACGCCACCAAATCGAACCAACACCGTGTCGTCAAAACCCCAGGTTTTTTCCCATACATCCAGTAATCTAAATCTTTGTTTTCACTAACTACAGTTCGCATTTACCATTTCGTTATCGAAATCCTTCTTGAATTTGTGGGAGGATGTCGTTTTGATGTTTCTGGGCTTTGCTTACTTTGTGCTTGTTTTATCGTTAGGTGGGAAGTTGGTCTACCAGACCACCAAGAAGAGAGCTAGCGGCCCAAAATGCCCTATTACTGGCAAGAGAATTCAGGGGGTATGATGATTTATTCAGTGTTATTAAATGAATTGCTTTACAAATATACATGTTTGATTGAGCTTTAATGGGTTTGTTTTTAGGTCATGCATAGTGCGAATGTAATCAATTGTTACATTAGTTTCTGGGCTATACATATGATTACAAACTTAATATCTTAAGTTTTACTCACTTGGTTAACAAACACATTTACACAGGGTGCCATTTATGTTATAGCAAACAAATGAAGAATTTGAAATTTGGGTTTTAGACACTTTTGTCATTAGGCTAAGGCATGTCTCTTTAGCTTGTTTATCAATCTATATACATTAAGTTGGGTTCCAGTGTTTAGTTTATGTGTCATTATTATTTTTGGCTTCCTTATCCTTTCACGATTTGTTCGTGTCTATATTTTTGATTTGTTGCAGATTCCTCACTTGAGACCAACTGAA
This sequence comes from Humulus lupulus, assembly GCF_963169125.1. Taxonomy (NCBI): domain Eukaryota; kingdom Viridiplantae; phylum Streptophyta; class Magnoliopsida; order Rosales; family Cannabaceae; genus Humulus; species Humulus lupulus. The sequence continues at coordinate 70,619,567 of NC_084794.1, read as the reverse complement.
TACAAGCGCTCTAGGTTGTCGAGGAACCGTAGGACTGTAAACCGTGCCTATGGTGGTGTACTTTCTGGAGGTGCTGTTAGGGAGAGGTATTTAACTTTACTACTCATGATCTCAGTGTTATATCAAAAATTGAAACAAGTCGAATGGTCTCTTAAGAAATTCATTTTGTGCAGGATCATTCGTGCTTTCTTGGTGGAAGAGCAAAAGATCGTGAAGAAGGTTTTGAAAATTCAAAAGGCCAAGGAAAAGTTGGCCTCCAAGAGCTAAATGAGTGGATATGATGTTGTTGAGTGAAATTTTGACTTCCTTTTAAGTCGATTATTCAATATGGAACAAAATGTTTAAATGGTTTTACTGTATTCTGTTTGCTACTATTTCGGTTAGTCGAGTACTCTTGTTAGTGCAAATTTGCAGACATTCAATCCTACTTTTGAAACATGGTTTTCTATTAGTTTGATATCCAAGTTCTTTGACCCATAGTTTGTCAAATGCTCACCGGTGTTGTATTACTTTGTTCACGCTAGATTTGCATCATGCAATCGGGTCAGAAGTGTTACATCTCTTGTTGCGAACCCATGTAGCTAGCCAATACCTACTATACGGCTAAAGCTCGTTGAAAATCACCTTTGCTGCTATGCCTGTTTTAATACATCACGGCCCCAAGAAATTGGATTCATTTGAAACCTCCTAATACAAAAACAAAAAATAAATCTTATTAATACATTTTAATCACTTGCTGCCTATATTTTCTCTCTAATTAAATGGGGTGTGTAACGTGGCATAAATTTTTCTGTGGTAATATTAGGGTTGTCAAAATGTAATAGAGTTTGGTCAAAATGATTTTAACTATGACCAAAATACCTCAATTTTTATTAATTAATTAGTTAAAAAAAATAAGAGATTATATTTTAATAGTACAAATAAAAGTTTAAAAACAAGAATCAAAATGGTACCGAGTCTTCTTCTCTTTCTTGTTGTAGGGACTTGGTGGTCGTAGAAATTATTTTGGGGGACGATAATGGTTATCGTCAAGGAACAGCAATAACCACAGGTCTCTTGAGCTTTAAGCTAAGGTGTAGTGAGTTTCGCAACATCCAGATATGGCGATCTCAAGCCAATTGAAGACTACTCGTGGATCATGATCCACGTGTTGACCGCTTGATTTAGGCGTGTTCATCAAATCCCTTGCACCATATAAACTGTTGCACTACACCACAATTTATAGTTTCGCGATGCGTTTGTAGTTTATATTTTTACCAAACTGCGTAGTGCAGTGTGGTTTGCGATTTTTAATTTAATAAATGCGTACAAACTGCACTGCATCCTTGTATATATATTTTTCAAATTAACTATATTTAAACTTAATGCATATATATTTATATAGTATAATATATACAACATCTAAAAAAATTATTATGTTTCATAGGATGCTAACATATATTCTACTTTAACCTTAAGATATTATTCTTTAATCAAAATATTTACTTCTATATCACATTTTTTCTTTGTTATTAGTTTGTTATATTTTTTTTTTGTCAAAGTTTATTAGTTTGTTGTATATTTATTGTTTTGTTAAACACTCTTTATTATAAGTTTTATTATGAATCTTTATTAATAATAATATTTAATTGTTAAATTATTTGGCGATATGTATAAACCGTTTGTTATCCAAAAAACAGGCATGGATGACATGGCAGACGTTTGGTACACGTGGCTGACACCTGGCGAAAGTCTTGTTCGACCATCGACCAGAAAGATTTCTATGGCACGACGCTCAATCGTTATATACGACCAGCTTGGTCGTATACTCGTTATATTTGGAGAAAATCTTATGCAGTTATGATCATATCCGAAATTGTCTCCCATGATTTCCTGAGTATCCGATTATTTAGGAAAGAATATCTGTAACAAATTAATGTAATATTTCTTGAGCCTATAAATAGAGAAAAATGGCTCAAGGAAGGGACTTTTGGGCTTTCTAATTACTGAAGATTAGAGATTTACGAGTGAAATAGAGCTATCACATTCGATATATTGTTTTGTTCTTCAGAGGTTGGTGAAACTCATTGAACCCTAGTTCTTTGATCACTCATTTGAAATATTATATCAATAATAGCTCCAGTGGACGTAGGTTATTACCAGATTCTGGGGCCGAACCACTATAAATTCTTGTATGCTTTACTGTTTTTGTCATTATCTTCATTTCAACATATTTGTCCACATCAAGCATTTTTGACTCCGTGTCAGTTGACCAAAATCAGGGTCAACATTCTGGTGCTTTCATTGAGAGCTTGATATAATATTGTTGAAGTATCAATGGTGAAAACAACAAAGAAAACTGGACAGGCGGCTAGCGCTGCACCATCTCAACCGCCTCCACCTCCAAACGTGACCGAAGATGAGCCACATTTGGAATTCGATGAGGAAGAATTGGATTCCGAGATGCTGAGGAATACCTTGGGGGTATTACAGGATGAACTGGCCAATCTGAGGACCAGCCAGGAGAGTGCTGCTGAGATTATGGCGCGGCATCAACAAGAAATTGAGCGACAACGCCAGGAATTAAGTGAAAGACAGGCGGAGATGGACCGTCGCCAGAGGGAGGCCATGGCAGCCCTCGAAGCAGCTTTACAGTTGGCTAGGAATCAGGCTGTACCTGCCTCACAGCCTGATCAACCTACAAATGGGCCGCCCCAAAGGGGTCCTAATCCTAGCCCGCCGATCCAGCCCTTGAGCCCCCAAAGGCCCGAGCAGCCACCAATGCCACAGGATGATGTCCCGCTAAGGGACCCTGAGGCGCAGCCTCCATCCTAGGCTGGTCGCGACATTCCCCCACGGCCAAGGCAGAATAGGGCCGGGCAGCAGCCCCGCAGTTGTAGACGCCATAGGGGCGAAGAGCCTAACCCTCCGAGCAGAGGACAACGTCCTTCTGGTAACAGAAGGAACTCAGAGATAAGCTCTGCGGTCCGGGGCCCCCCACGGCATGATAATGCACGGGGACCTACCGACCAACGCAGGCCACCCTCTAACGCTCGGGAGGTACCAGCCCGGGAATGCAACCGAGGGAACAGTCGATCCCACCATAGCCAGTCGAGATTTAGAGATGGCCATGGTTACAATGAGGCCGACTCAGGCAGAGGAAATGCCGGTCGGAGAAATGAAGATAGAGGTGGGGGCAGAAGCCCACCACCTAGGGAAGACCAACCCGAGAGACGCGATGCTGGGGGGTAGCCCAGACAAAACAACGTCTTCAACTGGCTCGGTGCAAGTGAGTAGCGACAAAGAGACGAGGATTTAAGAGACATACTCAACGATCGCCGTGAATGGCACGACGAGTACGTTCCCCCAGCAACAGAGGCCCCAGCAATTCCCGAAGCCGTGCAAGCCCAAATAGACGCCCTGAACCAAGCAGTACAACAGCTGGTCGGGGGACGGACGTCTCACATCGAGTACGATAGGAGAAGAGGCACTCCTTTTGTTCAAAGGATAGCTATGGCAGAAACTCCTAGCAAGTTTAAGATGCCTACGCTTCCAAACTTCGACGGGAATGGTGACCCGGTATCTCATGTCAACAAGTTTGAGATACAAATGGACATTCAGAAAGTGTCCGAAGACGCTCGGTGCAGGATCTTTCCTGCAACACTTTCTGATGCTGCACATGAGTGGTTTTTCAAATTCCCCTCTGCAAGTATAGTTTCTTGGGAGATGTTCGTGAAGGAATTTTACGAACAATTCTATGCGGGTCGTGTGCACCCAATTGAGGCGAATCAACTAGTCGAGATACGCAAGCAAGAAGGAGAGCCACTGAAGGATTACGTCCAGCGTTTCATGCGAGTAGCGGCTGGAGCCAAAACAGTGGGAGATGAGGGCAAGATGATGGCCCTAACTGCGGGAGTTAGGCGCCGAACGCCTTTGTGGAGTAGCCTCAGAAAGCATGGAGTCAAGACTACTCAAGAATTTTTTGATTGAGCTGATCGTTACATCAAGCTCGAAGATGCCATCGCCAGTGAAGGGAAACCCCCAGGCAAGGAAGAGGGGACTGCCAAGCCCGCCAAAGCCGCCAATGGGTCGAAACCCAATGGCAATGGGAACGACAATGGCAATGGCAAGAACGGGGGGAAACGACCACATAATGAGCCTTCCACCTCTGACAATAAATGAGCCAAGGGCAATCGTTATGAACCGCGGTTCACTAATTACATGCCCTTATTGAGTCTCGGGGAGAAGTACATGAGGCCACGAGTTCTAGTGTGCCTTATAAAAAACCTGCTCCCATTCGAAAAGATATTTAAAAAAGAGACAATACCAAGTTCTGTCGTTATCATAACGACTACGGACATGATACAAATGAATGCAACCAGCTGAAGGATGAAATCGAGTTCCTTATTAGACAAGGACACTTGAGAAGATATGTACGGACCTCGAGAAACTCCCAACGAGAGGCTCCAGGTGGCAACGAGCATTCGCCCGCACGCCAACGCTCGCTGCCTTTGCAGCCTGACCCCGTAGCTGGCACTTTACTCACTATCTACAGAGGCCCGCACCTCGCGGGAAGCAGTGGAAAGGCGAGGGAACGATATGCTCGGACCCTACGTCACAACCAGGACATCGAGATGATGTTTGTGGAGGACCGCGCATCAAAGAAGGCTCGGTCAGAGGATGGTGAGATAACCTTCTCTGATAGCGATGCCCAGCATGTCCGGTTCCCACATTCCGATCGGCTGGTCGTGGACATTCAAATCGCCAACATGATGGTGAAAAGAGTACTAGTTGATACAGGAAGTTCAGTAAACATCCTGTACAAATCTTCGCTGGAACGCATGAAGTTGTCCGTCAAGGACTTGGAGCCCTGCAACCAAACAATTTACGGCTTCTCAGGTGAGGAACTCGCCCCAGCAGGGTCAATCAGACTTCCAGTCACAGCAGGTACAACGCCTGCTACCAGGACATTACTCGCTACTTTTATAGTAGTCGATTGTCCTTCGGCGTACAATGCTGTCATTGGAAGGCCCATACTGGTTGATCTTCGGGCCGTCACCTCAGTATGGCACTTGGCCATGAAAGTCCCGACAGACGCAGGGGTAGGACGCGTGTTGGGAAATCAGAGAGAAGCAAGGGAGTGCTACTGTAACGCCCTGGATAGCCAAGACCACTACACTGTGTATTTATAAAGGTGTGAGACTTGCTAATCAAGTCGTTTAATCAAAACGTGTTATTAGCTAAAGTGTTCTAGGGCTAAAAGACATTTTGGCCTCAAAAGATACATTTTATAAGTTATAAACAATTTACAGAAGGGATCCCCAAAAGTACAATGTTCAAAAGTTGGTTTACAAAATTCAATAGTTAAGAGTATACATTAGCCATACTAAAGAAAAATACAAGGTTCTGGTCCTCTCGTCCCTGTAATCTCCTCAACCGTGGCGGTTGAGCGGCCTGACATGTACATTCACCCTGCAGAGCTCTCCGATCAAGGCTGATCAATCTTGCCCTTGCCTTTACCTGCACCACGCAGCACCCGTGAGCCGAGGCCCAGCAAGAAAACAACATACACAACATATATGTTATTATCAGACAAATATTCTAGTAAGCATGTTCAGATGTTCAATCCATAGCATATAAGCATACTTCAGAGCACAAATAACCTCATCTACATTTAGACTATTCAACAATCTCATTAATCACATTCATAGCCAAATATAATAATCAATTAACCCAAATACTAGGGCCGACATCTTAGGTCGCACCCTCTGTTTAACCCACTGACTCCGGCCCGCTTAAATCGAGCTCAGTGCATAATAAGCTGTCCTCGGATACCAGTGTCCGAGCCGTGCCAATTGCACAAGTTAACCATGGCACACTTGGGCCGTTGGTTTACAATTTACATGGCATAATACCATTCTTTCAATCATATATATCAGGGAGCCCTTAGTCCCGTTCAAATATTCAACCGGGTGTAGTTCTCTTACCTTTGGATTCTAGATGAATTAGTTACGGGCGATACTCCTTGAGCGTGATCCGATCCCTGAGCCCTAGCTTAGCACCTAGTCACAACCATGATGAATGATACCATTAACAATCTTAAATGAGTTTCTAAACCAAGTTCTAGTCCTCAGAACATTGAACTTCACCAAATATGGTAAAAGATTCAATCCCGAGCACCCTAAGTTAAATTCCCACGCCTAAAATCTCAAAATCCCAAAATCCCTTAAGGGCCCCGGCATAGGCCATCCATGCAGCGGCATGGCCCCAAACAGAGCCCACTTAATGCACAAAAACAGGTAAGGCCCGCGGCATTGCTTGGACCATGCCGCGGCCCGCCCTCCTTCCTCAGCACATCTCAGCTTCCAAGGGCCGCGGCTCACCAAGAACCATGTCGCGGCCCGACCACTTCGAACCCAGAAAAACCACCATTTTTAACTCCCAAACCTCATGCAAACTCACTCAAAACCACCCCAAATCCACAACCCAATTATCCAAAGACTTCCCACAAGATTCCAACAACTCAACCAAGCTGAATCCTAGGCTAGAATCCCAACAAAGACCCATTTCAATTACTGAAACTTCCTAACTTAAAAACACAAAACCCAGCCATGGAAACTCTAAAATTCAACCATCAAACTTTGAATTGAACCTTACCTCAGTTGTAGAATCGTTTCTCCAAGAGTTCCCTGATCTAACTTCAAAGATTCCAGCCTCAAATCCAACCTTGATTACCAAAACCACAACCATTAAAAACTCAGCCATTTTCTCAAAATTCCCAACCATAGAAACGAAAATTCAAAGCTTACCTTGGCTCTATTTCAATCCTTGATCAATTCGTGAGCTAATCCTCCAGATTATTCCCTTAAATTCCCAAATATTCAGCTTGATTCTCTTGAAAATTCAGAGTGTTTCCTTCCTTAAGAGAGAGAGAAGAGAGAGAAGGCTGAGAGGTCGGTTTACACTTTCTGTCTACTATTTTCTAAAGTCTTCCCAAAGTATATCCTTAGGTTATTAAAATAATCCCAAAGTTCGGGGTGCCGGAAACGTCCCCGAGGGCAAAACGGTAAGATCCCCTAATAATCCCACCTAGGCATCCTAACCTCAAATATATCTCCAATTATTTATTTTCATAACCCGATAGTCCAAATCACTATCCGGTACCTAAAATACCCCTGACTTGTCAAAAGTCAATTATAATGCCTCGTTGTGACTTTTCCCGCTATCTAGCCCTAGGATCGGCTCGAGTCGCCGGCTACAAAGTTATCCACATAATAATGTGGTTCTCACATATACAACATATTTATTTCATATTATCACATAATATCATCAATTATCATATAATATCATTTAAGCACTATCAATCACATAATATCACATCCAAATAAATACTATTCACACTAACCCCATTTATGCCCTCCCAACACACTAATCAAGGCCCTTAAGCCTTATTAGCGAATTTGGGTCATTACAGCTACAACGCCTCAGTTACAAAGGCGAAGAAAGGAACGTCGAAGAGTACTCCCCCAGATAGGTTGCAAATGGCTATTGACACACAAGCCCAATCCGGTGATGGAGTCACCAAATAGGGTGTTGCCCAAAGGGAGGATAGGGACTTAGATCCTCGCTTTGGGGATTTTGAAGAAGATGTTGGACCCGTCGAGGACCTGGAAGAGGTCCAACTTGATGAAAAAGACCCGACCAGAGTTATAAAGGTCGGAAAGAATTTAGAAGCAACAACGAAGCATGCACTGGTGGAATTTTTGCGGAAAAACCAGGAAGTCTTTGCTTGGTCACACAAAGACATGGCTAGGATAGATCCTGCAGTTATCAGCCATGTCCTGAACGTTGACAAGAATTTTCCACCCGTGCAACAAAAAAGAAGGCTACTCGATAAGGATAGATCGAAAGCCTTAAAGGAGGAAGTCGAAAGAATAAAGGAGAATGGGTTCATCAGGGTGGCTTTTTATCCGTCGTGGGTCTCTAATCCAGTACTGGTTCCCAAGCCTAACAGCAAATGGCGAACCTGTGTGGATTTCACAGACCTCAATAAAGCCTACCCAAAGGATTGCTTCCCACTCCCAAGGATCGACCAGCTGCTCGATGCAACTGCAGGACATGAGATCCTCTCCTTCATGGATGCATACTTAGGATACAATCAGATCAGTATGCATCCCCCTGACGAGGATCACACTAGCTTTCAGACTGATACAGGGTTATACTGTTATAAAGTAATGCCCTTCGGACTGAAAAACGCTGGTGTGACTTACCAGCGATTGGTTAACCACATGTTTAAGGAGTTGATCGGAGTAAACATGGAGGTGTACGTGGACGACATGTTGGTAAAGTCAAAAAAGGCAGAAGGACATGTAAAGGATTTACAAGAGTGTTTCAACATTCTGAACCAATATCAAATGAAGTTAAATCCTCTTAAATGTTCCTTCGGAGTAGGATCAGGGAAATTTTTGGGGTTCATTGTCAATTCAAGAGGAATCGAGGCCAACCCCGACAAGATAAAAGCCCTGATCGACATGAAATTGCCGATGAAAATCAAGGATTTGCAAAGTTTAACTGGAAGAATTGCCGCACTAAGTAGAATCATTTCCAAGTCAACGGATAAATGCGTCCCTTTCTTCAATCTACTCAGAGGCAACAAGAAATGTGAATGGACAGGAGACTGCGAGTAGGCTTTCTAGGCCTTAAAGGCCCACATGGCACAACCTCCTGTTTTATCAAAACCCATGGACGGAGAAACTTCGTTCATTTACCTGGCGATCACTGAATTTGCTGCCAGTGCGGTGCTAGTGCGAGAGGAAGAAGGCATACAAAAGGCGGATTACTATGTAAGCAAGAGGTTAATCGGGGTCGAGTTGAGGTATCCTCCCATCGAAAGATTAGCCTATTGCTTAATCTTGGCCTCAAGGAAGTTACGTCCTTACTTCCAAGCCCATCCCATCACGGTCTTAACTGACCAGCCCCTTCGGAAAGTTCTGCGAAAGCCAGAGGCGGCTCGACGCTTATTAAAATGGGCAGTCGAACTCGGGCAGTTCGATATCACATGTTCACCTCGAGCAGCAGTAAAAGGAAAAGTCTTGGCTGACCTCATCGCTGAATTCACTAAGCTCCCAGACGACGAGCAGTGCGAAAAACCTAGTACGCCTGAGCCTCTAGTCAAAGCTCCTTCGTGGAAGTTATTCACGGACGGATCGTCCAACGAATCTCACGCAGGAGCAGGAGTGATATTGATAACGCCGAAAGGGCATCGATTTCACTAGGCTATTAGTTTTGATTTCACCGCATCAAACAATAAGGCCGAATATGAAGCACTCCTCGCAGGACTAAGGTTAGCCAAAGACATGAGTATAAAAGTGCTTGATATCTACAGTGATTCACAGCTGGTAGTGAATCAGGTCTTAGGGGAGTATCAAGCACGGGGCCTCAAAATGGTGGCTTACTTAAACAAAACTAGAGATTTGTTGGCACAATTCGAGAAGTATACCCTCCAGCAAATTCCCCGAGATCAGAATTCAAACTCAGATGCTTTAGCCAAACTCGTAAGTGCGAAGGACGCTGACACTTTGAATATAGTGCCAGTAGAGAAATTATGGGAACCGAGCATACGAGCAGACGAAACCAATATGGAAATCCAGATGGAGGATACGTGGATGGCACCATACTTGGAGTATCTCACAAATGGTGTCCTACCAGCAGATAGAAACAAAGCCAGAACTCTGCAGAGACAGGCTGCTAGGTATATTCTGGTCGATGGTGTTCTTTACTGATGAGGGAGGTACATGAAGGCTTCTGTGGGGATCACGCTGGGGGGCAGAGCTTGTCAAAAAAGATTCTGAGGCAAGGTTATTTCTGGCCAACTATGAACGAAGATTCAATGGAGTTTGTGCGAAAATGCGATAAGTGTCAAAGATTTTCGAAGATTCCGCGCGCAGCTCCCAACGAGTTAAAGCAGATGCAGAGTCCTTGGCCTTTCGTAGTACGGGGTATAGACTTGATTGGATCCCTGCCAACAGGGAAGGGTGGAGTAAAATATGCAGTCGTAGCAGTCGACTACTTCACCAAATGGGCCGAAGCTGAGCTGCTCGCTACCATAACGACCAAGAAAGTTCTTGAATTTGTCATCAAGAACATTGTTTGCCAGTATGGTTTACCTCAAAAAATTGTCTCAAACAACGGCGCCCATTTTGACAGCGACTTATTCACAGACTTCTGCGAAAGACATGGAATCGTCAAAAGCTTTTCTTCAGTTGTGCATCCACAAGAAAATGGGCAAGTTGAAGCAGTGAATAAAACACTCAAAGATAACCTGAAGAAAAGACTTGAAGACGCTAAAGGAGCATGGCCAGAACAGCTGCCTGAAGTACTCTGGTCGTATAGAACTTCTCATCGAACAGCGACAGGTCATACCCCGTTTTCCTTAGCATACGGGTATGAAGCTATGTTGCCCGTCGAGTTAGATCTGCCCTCACATCGACGAATTACATACGACCAGGACCAGAATAGCCAACTGATGATAGAGTCCCTAGACTCGCTTGAAGAAATACGAGAAAAAGCCCAACTCCGAGTAGCTGCGTACCAGCAAAAGGTCTCCCGGTATTTTAACTCAAAGGTGAAAGAAAGAAAGTTCAACGTCGGAGACCTAGTACTACGACGAGTTTTCTTAAACACCCGCGACCCAACTGCTGGAGTGCTCAGACCAAACTGGGAAGGACCTTACCAGATTAAGGAAGTCCTTCATCCAGGCACCTACAAGCTTGCACGCTTAAATGGAGATCTCATTCCACGCTATTGGAACGGAGAACACTTGCGCAAGTATTACCAATAAACAGTCCTTTTTAAAGGACTGGCTTGTATTAATTTTTACTTTTTACAAGTTTTGAAAAAGGGTTAGCCACGCTGTATGGCTAATTGCTTATAAGTGTAAGATCTTTTTAAGATCACTCGTAAAGACATGTTTAGTCCATTTTTAATACAAGAATTATAAGGGACTGTGCGCAGCCAATCATTCTTGCCAACCTTTGTAAATTTATTTTTACAAGTATTTGTTCATTACGTGTGTTGTTTTGCTGTATTATAAGTGTTGCATTTCCTACCGAGCAGTAATGTTTACACAGGTCATGGTCAAGGCAAGTGACCAAGGACCTAAAGCTCCTCGATCACTTGGGGGGTATATAAGGTACATCGATAGCAAAGCATACCAAGAGGTATGTAAACACATGAACAAAATGAGTGAAAGCATGCTACGATACTTAGAGTATTTCTCAAAATTTATATTTTGTTAAATCAAGCCAAAGTACTATGCTAAGTTCGGTCATGCGAACAAATGTTATAATAGACAGAAATATTATAATATCAAAAGGCATTCTTTTACACCGCGAGCAGTACTGCTCGGATGTAATTGTTTAATTAAAAGTAAAAAGCTGCCCTTGTAGCAACAAAAACAAATTGTCTTTATAATACGACCCGTGGGCCATGAAAACGAAATAAAAAGAGAAAAATTATTAAGGAGCCGGAGGGTTGGGAGGAGTGCCTTGGTCAGCCAAAGGACCAGCTTCAGCATTAGCACCATCAATCCCTCTGCTAGGGAGATCTCTGGAGAGGCAGGCACTTTGGCCTTTTCTTCTTCTTCCAGCCGGATGGCGCACTGCGCCATCAGAGTCCTCTTCAAACGTTCTGACAGGTAGTCGAAGTTAGCCTCCCGGTTATGCTTCTAGAATTCATAGAAGCAGAGGTGAGTGGCCTCCTTATACTTATTTAAATTCTTGGCCCCGGCCTCCTCGAGCTCCTGCACTTGTTTTTCAAGCTCCCCCGTCTCCTGCCTGCTGGCGATCAGATCAAGCTCAAGCTGAACACATGCTTGAGCGTTGAGCCTGGCACTTTCCTTGAATTTTTCCCGGGATTCGTTGGCTTTCTTCAGGGCATCTTGGGCGTCCAGAAGCTCCTTGGTGAGAGTAGCTTTGTCCTCGCACAATTGTTCTTTCTGTTTGGACAGCTCCTTATTCTCCTTAAGCAGCTTGTTGTAGTCAGCCTCAAATGCTTGCTTAGTCTCGGCAAGCCTGGAGTCAAAGTTCTTTCCCCGAGAAACCAACGCCCAACACGGCGCCAGCCAGCAGTTAAAGTTAGCAGCCCCTGAAGACAGAGAATAAGACAAAGTAAGGACAAGAAATAAAAAATAAATGATAAAGTAACAGGAGATAACTTATGCTAACTATCTCATTCAGCCCTCTGTTGACGACCTGATCAGCCTCCATGGAGGTAGTTTCAGTAATGGCTGCCTGGCTGCATCTGTGCTTGGAGAGCTTATATATCCTCTCCCTGGCTGAGCCGACCATGAAGCTGGCCAGGGAGCCTTCGGGTGAGGTGTTCAATGCCTCCTTGTCAGGAGCCTTGGAAGAAGGCTGTGGATCAGCAAGAGTGGGAGTCGTCTGCCCGGAGGAGGGTGGAGGTGGTGAGTTCTCCTTGGAGGGGGCAGTGGCTGGAACATCGTCTGTTCGAGCCTTCTTTGAGGGAGTCTTGCTGCTTTCCCCTCGAGCCCTCTTGCTATCCTTCTTCGGGACAGAAGAGGCAACGACAGCCTGGTAGTGCTCAAAAACGTCCTCGGAGTCCATACCTGCACAAAAGGAAGCAATGCAAGAAGTAAGACTAAATGGTCATGCAGGATAAAAGAATGAAAGTAAAAGGATTACAAGTAAAGTACCCGCGCTACAACTATTGGTTGTAACATTATTTACTGAACTACCTACTACTTGGAAGAAATCTAAATTTAAGGAGGGAGCATTCTTAAAGTTGCCATCCCCATCAAATAGATGAGAGGGAATTGGCAAGTGATTTAAAAGCGAGATTATTATACCGTTTTCATCCAACGAATCGTCAGAAAGTTCGGTAGGCTCAGCAGCCTTTTGTTTTCCTTTGCCCTCAGGGGTCAAGGGTTTCTCTGTTCGGTGAGAGATGGCAGGTTCCCTGATCGTAACCCCAGTCGGTCTCCTCCGCGGAGGAGACGCTTGGGGTTGCTACTTGAGTTCCACTTCGGCTTGGGCATTTTCCGCTGAAGGTCCACTCGTCGCTGGTTGAGGATTCCAGAGGCCGGCCAACCTAAGGTTAGCCTCGGTAACTAAATTTTTGACACTCTTATCAGCATTCGACATGTTGGCTTAGAGTGTCCCCCTTGACTCCATCCCTGGAGTTGGGATTGGACGTAACCATGGGCCTGGAACACAATGAAATGTCAAGACATTGTGGCAGAAAAACACTAAGCGAAGAAGCTAGTGACGTAAGAATTTTTACCTCCTCGGGTGAAGGCCAAGTTGTATGCGACTAGGTCGGATGTAAGGACGTATTCCTGGTGATACCTCCCCACATTGGAGATGTGAGTAGTGTCGAACAAGAAAGTGCGCCCGGTTTCTTGATGACAAAAGTGGAAGAACCCCGTGCCTTCTTGGTTAGGGTTGGACTTAAGGTCAAAAAGAAAGTTGACCTCGTGAGGAGTGGGTTCTGGCCATTTTTTGAGTTTGTAAAGGATATAGAGTGCGGCCAACATTCTATATCCATTTAGGGTAATTTGGAAGGGGGCAACTCCAAAGTAATTTGCCACCCCCTGAAAGAATGAGTGAAGAGGCAAAGTGGCACCTGCCTCAATATGAAACCGCGACCAGGCGCTGTAGGCCCCACCTGGAAGGTTGGCCCTCTGGTCGAGGGAAGGTTTAACCAGTGTTACCCCTGTCAGTTTATACTTATTTAAGTAGTTGGCGATCATCCTAATTGTCACTCTACTCTGGGGAATGACATGCCACTCGACATCCGGCTGAGCAGCGTGTCGAGGACGGGCATGCCTTTGTACATTGGTTTCAGGAACATTTTCGCTTCAACCACTGGTCGATGGGGCATCGGCAGTAGGCTGGCATGAGGAGTTAGGGATTTTCCTTTTTTGAGCTTTAGTTTTTGTTCGAGCCATTCTTTGGGTTGGAACTGGAGAAGTGTTTGGACTAAGGCGAGAGAAAGGGATATCTGGTATCAGAGTAGAGGGGTTTTCTTCGCCTTCAAGCAGCTGAGCTAGGAGGTTGTCTTCAATGGGTCTTTCTCCTCCCCAAGGGTCTTGCATATGAACTGCAAACAAACAAAGGAGGAGATAAGACACATAGCCTAGGGAGTTACGTGGGAGATTGGGATAACGTTGCTCGCGTCTATTGACCAGCAGCATCCTACCCATACACTGAGTTTGGTGCTAGCAGTTTGAAAAACGGATCAAAAAGGAAATAAAACGTTTTCTGAAAAGAAACTTTTTCAACTCCTAAAGGGCGGGAAAAAACCCAGTTTTTTCAACTAGCTTAAAGATCGAATTTTTACGTCAATCTTACACCCTAAACCTATGATCCTTACTATCGAACTAGCTCCTAACTTATATAAAGCAGAAATACACTCTCTTACCAAGCATCATATGGTTTATACAAAATCCTTATAAATTTCTACTCAAGAAGGAAATCACAGAGCACAGTAACTACATGCATGGCATCATTAAAAGTTTGAAAGAACGAGAGGTTACCTGGGCAAAGGTTGGAGATTCAGAAAAATAAAAATTTCAAGTCGGAAAGATCTTCGGCAGGACGTCTGAATTGTTTCGAAATTCTGGGCTCTGGAGCAAAGTTCTTGATCAAAATGATGAAGTAAAGGATTATAAGAAAGATAAAAAGGTTACTTATAGAGGCTAAAGTATAGCAGAAAGTGGAAATCATGACTTTCCCATTTTCAAAACGTGGGGGAGTGTATAAGCCGTCAAATTGGTTTCTTGAAAACCGAAAAGGCTTGATTAGACATAATTATGTCACGGTTTTCAAAAACGCACGAAGACTCCGATAGATTTCATGGGGCATATGAACGGTTGTTTCCCTAAAGTTTCTTTATTGCTGGTCGCATTAAACAGACTTGGGGGGAAAATGTTATCCAAAAAATAGGCATGGATGACATGGCAGACGTTTGGTACACGTGGCTGACACCTGGCGGAAGTCTTGTTCGACCATCGACCAGAAAGATTTCTATGGCGCGACGCTCAATCGTTATATACGACCAACTTGGTCGTATACTCGTTATATTTGGAGAAAATCTTATGCAGTTATGATTATATCCGAAATTGTCTCCCATGATTTCCTGAGTATCCGATTATTTAGGAAAGAAAATCTGTAACAAATTAATGTAATCTTCCTTGAGCCTATAAATAGAGAAAAATGGCTCAAGGAAAGGACCTTTGGGCTTTCTAATTACTGAAGATTAGAGATTTATGAGTGAAATAGAGCTATCACATTCAATATATTGTTTTGTTCTTCAGAGGTTGGTGAAACTCATTGAACCCTAGTTCTTTGATCACTCCTTTGAAATATTATATCAATAATAGCTCCAGTGGACGTAGGTTATTACCAGATTCTGGGACCGAACCACTATAAATTCTTGTGTGCTTTACTGTTTTTGTCATTATCTTCATTTCAACATATTTGTCCACATCAAGCATTTTTTACTCCGTGTCAGTTGACCAAAATCAAGGTCAACACCGTTCACACCATATCGCATCGCACCACACCACATTTTTGTGGTTCGGTTTATGCGGTTTGAGGTCTATGCAGTGTGGGTTGCAATTTGGAGAATTACTCGAACCGCATATGCGGTGTGGTGCGGTCCAGGAAATTGGTAAAAAAAATGTTGGTAGTAAATGATCAAATCAAATGTGCGCAGCGAAATATATGGACTCATTTTAATAAATATCAATATCAGTCAGGATCATATACATATATAAACATTAAATCACATACAAAACAGATTAGGGATTACCTCTTGTAGCCTATCAAGTGTCCTTGAGTCTTTTTGTATAAAATCAACGATCTTCCTATCTTGTAATCTGAAAGCTCACACATTTGATCTTCCAGACCAATAATCAAACACACAAGGACGTGTGTGGGCACGCAGGATTCAAAAGGTTGATTTATGTGACACTCTAGAGGTTTGACTTAGAGAAGAGGTTTTTGGATAATTTTCAGGTTTAGAGAAGAAAACCATAGCTTTAGAGAGAGAGTCTGTATTTTTTAATCTCATAAAAAAATAAATTAAAGCTCCTTCTGAAAGTCACGTACTATTAGACTTAATTTGAAATTATCTAATCTAATTAAATAATCTCTATTCTATTAAAATTTAAATTCAAATTAAAACTGATCTGATATTTATATTTAATTATTTTTTTGAATTATATTTAAAAAGAATAATAAAATAACTAATTAAACAAAATTATTTGAAATTCAAAATTCAAACTCCTGGGATAAAAATCCCTGAGTTAGACGTCACACACTATACTGTATAGTGTGTGTCGCCCACCCCTATTAGAGTTTCCCTAATTTTTTTCATTTGTTTATTTAATCAAACTTTTAAGACAATATATTTATCCCAACATAAATATCAATTAATTCAAAATTAACTTTATCTTAAAATATAAGTTTTAAATTAAATAAATAAATACCATATTCTAAATAAGATATTTATAATTTTCTCTCTTTATATTAATCCAAACAAGATTAATAGTAACTTTTGTAAATCTAGAGAGAGAGTGAAACAAAGTCTCTTATTATTATATTCATCTGAGAGAAGAACTCTTATTATATAATAAGAGGTTACAGAGTAAACAGATTGGACATGTATGAAGCAGATTAGTTACAAAGTAACAGAATTAACAACATGAGTAACAGCCTAACTTTCTCTAACAGGCCCCCTCAAATTGATAGGTCTAGGAAGAACTGTCAATTTGGAATACAAAGCATTGAACCGAGCTGCAAGTAGATGTTTAGTGAGTATGTCAGCCACTTGGTGTTCCGAAGGCACAAACTGAACTGAGAGCTCCTTGCGTGCAACCATATCTTGTAGAAAATGAAAGTCAATCTCAATATGTTTAGTGTGAGCATGGAAAATGGGGTTTGAGGCAAGATGAGTGGCAGAAATATTGTCACACCAAAGAACAGGAGGTGAAGTAATAGGCAGATGTAACTCAGAGAAGAGATATTTGTACCAAGTGAGCTCAGCAGCAGCGTTGGCAAGAGATCGATATTTAGCTTCTGTGCTGCTACGGGACACCACTTTCTGTTTGCTAGAAGACCAAGACACAATGATGTCACCAAAGAAGACACAATAGCCATTGGTTCTGCGTCTGTCATCAGGTGAGGAATCCCAATCTGCGTCAGCAAAGGTAGAAAGATGAAAGCTAGAGTATGCAGAAAGAGTTATGCCATGATGTTGGGTGCCTCGAAGATATCGCAGAATCCTCTTGACAACAAGCCAATGAGAGGATGTTGGAGCATGCATATATTGACAGGCACGGTTGATGGCATAAGCAATATCAGGGCGGGTCATGGTGACATACTGCAATGAACCAACAACCCGACGATATTCAGTGGCATCTTCTAGGGGTGTACCATCATATTGTGAAAGTTGCTTGCTGACAGATCCTGGAGTTGTGTCTGGTTTACAGTCAAGCATGTCTGTGAGCAATAAGAGATCATGAATATATTTTCATTGACAGAGATGGATGTGGCCAGGAAAATAGGATACCTCAACTCCTAAAAATTCGGTAAGCTGACCAAGATCACGAACAACACCCTCTATTTTTGACGAATCACTGCCTGTGATGACTAAGTCATCTACATAAACCATAATGTAAAGTTCAAAGTTATCCTTGTGAAGAATGAACAAGGATGGGTTAGATCTGGAACAAATGAAACCCCAGGCTTTCAGAGCAGAACTCAGTTTGGAGAACCAAGCTCGAGGGGCTTGTTTGAGGCCGTAGAGAGCTTTGTGTAAGCGACAGACATGAGTAGGATGACGAGGGCCAATAAATCCAGGGGGTTGGGACATAAACACTGCCTCAGAGAGATCTCCGTTGAGGAAATCATTGTGCACATCAAGCTGTCGAAGACACCACTGTTTGGACAGAGCTAAAGCAAGAATGACCCGAATGGTTGCTGGCTTTATCACAGGGGAAAAAGTGTCAAAATAGTCAACCCCAGCAGTATGCGTAAACCTCCGAGCTTTGTGACGTTCTATGGAGCCATCCGAATTGTACTTGAGCTTGAAGAACCACTTACAATCAATAATATTGACATGGAGAGGTCGTGGGACAAGGGTTCATGTGTTGTTCTCGGCAAGTGCTGTGAGTTCAAGTTCCATGGCTGCTTTCCAAGGAGGAGCAATAAGAGCAAGTTTGTATGAACGAGGTGGGAGCTGAGTGGTGGAAGCTTTGGTTTTGCGAATGCCACTTTTGGCCCTTGTGACCATATGATGCGTGTTGCCAGTGGTAGTGTCCTGCACAAAAGAAGATATATTAGTAGTAACTGTGGGATCACAAGTAATGGGATCAGGTTGTGAAAGCAAGGGGGAGATAATGGAGGGGAAGATGTAGTGGGAGGAGTGGTCATGGCAGTAGTGGGGGGATAAGAAGTTAAGGACAAAGGTAAAATAGCTGGTGTGATATAATTTGGGACAGTGGAGGTGGGTGGAGCGTGTGTCACAGTGAGTTGTGGGAAAGAGTTTTCATCAAACACTACATGACGAGTTGTATAAATCCTATGAGCTATGGGATCTAGACAAAGATAGCGTTTGTGTGAAGTGCTATAGCCAACAAAGATACAAGACTTGGATCTATATTCAAGTTTTTTTTTTGTCGTAAGGACGAAGACAGGGGAAGCAAAGGCAACCAAAAGAACGAAGTAGAGAGTAGTCAGGAGACTTACTATATAGAACTTCATAGGGAGATTTGAGATTAAGGACTTTGGTAGGAAGCCGATTTATTGTATATATAGCAACACGGAATGCAAAAAGCCAATATTGCATCGGCAGAGAAGCATGAGCTAACAAGGAGAGGCCTGTTTCCACAACATGACGATGCTTGCGTTCTACTCGGCCATTTTGGGCCGAAGTATAGGGACAAGAGAACCTAGGGGTAACACCATAAAAAGGGAAGAAATGATTTGAACTCACCACCATTATCAGATTGAAGATGTTTTATGGAGGAAGAGAATTGATTTTCGACCAAAAGTTTAAACTGTTTAAACATGCGTAAGGCTTTATCTTTGGTGGTGAGATCATATAACCAGGTAAACCTAGAAAAGTCATCAACAAACAGTAAAACATAGCGTGAGCCATCAGTAGAGGGAATAGGAGATGGTCCCCAAATATCAGTGTGAATAAGCTCTAATGGTTGTGTGGCATGAGATTTAGAGAGGGAAGAAGGAAGCCTATGACTTTTAGCATATTGACAGGCAGTACAAAGGTGATTTTTATTGTAAGAAAATGTTTTATTACATTTATGAAGTACATGATTTACAATATCATGATGAACATGACCAAGCCGAGCATGCCAAATAGCAGCTGGGATCTGAATTACATTTTGAAATGGTACAGTAGATGTAAAAGCTTAAATGGGCAGAAGAATTGTAGTGTGATAAGTCGAAATCTTAGACTTGTTGTTGTGAAGAAAAGCAGCAACTTGTAACGTGTACAGGCCATGATCAAGAGTTCCTTGATGAAGAAGCTTCTTTGAGTGAAGGTCCTTTATATGATAGACATCAGAGTAGAATTCAACAGATACATTGTTGTCATGACAAAATTGGGAAACAGACAAAAGATTAGTGGCAATATTAGGCACATGATAGACTTTATTTAAATGAAAGAAATGTTGAGAAGTAGGAATAGTAGAGGTGCCAGTAGATTTGATAGAGATAGAAGAACCATTACCCACTGTGACATTGTCAAAACCAGTATAAGGGGAAGGATTATCAAGATTGGTGATGGAAGGCGTGAGATGATGAGAAACCCCTATATCAAGAAGCCAAGAGTCATCTGCAACAGTAGCTGGGGTGGCAACCATGGCTGTTATAGGAGCTGGGGATGTCTGGGAAGAGGACTGAGAAGGGGGAGGCAAACTTGGATCAAATCATCTGTAGCAGTGATAAGAATTATGACCAGGGCGTAGACAGAGTTGACACACAGTGCGAGCGCCAGTGGTTGGGGTGGATCAATTGTTGTGATAGCCACGACCTTGATTAGAGGAGTGAGATCCATGATTGAAAGGTGGTCGAGAGGTCGAAGAAGGTTTGGAATATGTGTATGGGCGGTGAGCCATATTAGCAACAATGGGGGTTGAGTCTTCCACTGAAAGTTGTTGCTCCAATCTTGATTCATGAGAAAGAAGTAGACTGGAGACTTGACCAAAGGATAGGGCTTTTGATTTTGATGTTACAGAAACAATGAAGGAGTTATAATCAGCCCCAAGACCAGCAAGAAGATACAACACTTGATCCCGATCAGAGACCTTCCCGGAGACTGCAGCAAGTTGATCAGTAATGTTCTTGACTTTAAGTGTGTAATCCATCATAGACAAGCTCCCTTTCTTTAGGGTTTGAAGTTGAAGTCGTAGCTCCATTATACGAGCATTAGAAGAAGATGAGTAATAAGATTGAAGAGCAGACCAGGCAGTGGCACTCGTGGTCATCCCGACAATTTGAGTCATGATTTCTGGAGACAGAGAGGAGAATAGCCATGAAAGAATTAGCCTATCTTTGCGCCTTCATTGAATGAAGTCTGGGTTGAGAGTTTCAGAATTAGGAAGATGCTGAGCAGGGGCTTGGGTAGTGCCATTCACGAAATCTTCAAGACCATTGGCATATATGACATTTTCCATCTGAGCGTTCCATAAGAGAAAATTAGTGCGATCAAGATGCACAGGAAGACCATGATTGAGAGTCTGAGAGAGAGCATTAAATTGTTGTTGTTGGACAGTGAGCATCAGAGCTGAGACAGATTCGGGAGCACCAGCTGGACAGACCATGGAAGAAGCTTAGAGAAACGAAGGGGAAATGGGTAAAAGAAAAGAACAGAGAAAGAAAATCAAGAATTAGGGCAGGAAAGTGCTGGCTCGTGATACCATGTAAATCTAGAGAGAGAGAGTGAAACAAAGTCTCTTATTATTATATTCATCTGAGAGAAGAACTCTTATTATATAATAAGAGGTTACAGAGTAAAGAGATTGGACATGTATGAAATAGATTAGTTACAAAGTAACAGAATTAACAACATGAGTAACAGCCTAAACTAACTTTCTCTAACAATTTTAACCTATAGTTTATCAAAATAAAAACTATATAGTTGAATAATTAATTAGTTCACAATTAATCAATTACCCATAATTATCAGATAATTATTTCCTTCCCCTGGAAAATTAATTCCTTTGCAATTTAGTCATTCTCTCTACAAATCTTTCTTTTGACATCCTTACCTTTGACAGTGTAGGACAGAGGTGATGTATGGACCATGGACCTATAATACGAAGCTCTAATAAACCAGATTATTAATCAAAATCTTTAATCTAATAATCTTATTTATTAATTCCATGATTGCTCCACTATAAATATGGAATTGCACTATAAGTATTTATAGAATTATATTTACAGAGTTTTCTCTTGTAGTCCATTGATATAATCAATATATGTAGTTATGTCCTCTATTATTGGTTCGTTAATTGAAGCTGGTCAAAATTACCATTTTACCCTTCTAATTACCTATTGATCTTTAAGTACCATTAATTCACTAGCGAATAATTAATCTATAATCTATTTATATATTTAAGCTCAATAACTATTCAATTCCAAAATTAACCCTTAAGGGAACAAATATTCGATCTGTTAGGAAATCATGAATTCCAATGTTGTAATTCATGTTCCCAGCCATCCATGATATTGAATCTCCAAAACAAAAGTTATTAGCCTCATTATTCTAAGAGAACGTAATGAGTAAATCAAAAGATCCAATAAACACAAACAGGAGTTCATGAATACTCAGGATTTAGACTGGTCTACAAATGATCATCTATTATGATAAGAATTAAATATTTATGTCAAGTGACAAGTTTATAAAGATAAATAATTATCTTTAGTCCTGGCATATATAATCTCTATTATATACATCATATTTACTAAGATGTTTATCCACATCAGTAATCTGAATCTAGATCACTCGCATCTCGTATGCTTAGCAAATCATACTAGTAACCATTCATTAAAGATTTCATACTTTAATATGTTACTGACTATTTTATTAATTATATATGATCTTAATTCTCTCGTACTAATACAAGATCATATTCTCGTGAATGAATAGAGAATTTTCTTGATATTATCATATGATTCATTCAAACAATAATTATAACATTCAAATATAATAAAATTGTACTTTTATTTAAAACCAATAAAATGTCTTTACATGCTTTTAGGACATTAATCCTAACAAAAACCGCACTGCCCGCATCGCGAACACCCCTAGGTTCCGAGTTGTTTTGTAAGTTCGTGTTGGATTGTGGAAAGAGAAATTTACACAAATATCTTAAGAATGTAAACTACTTCCAACAATATTTTAAAACAACTTATTTACACATATATTATGCCACGTCAGCAGGGTATACCATATTTTGAAAAAACAAATTGGGAAATCTCGCTTCCCGAAATTTTTTGTTTTTTGGAATTATATCATTTTGGACCTTGGTATTTGTCTCATTACCTGTTTGGACCCTGTGTTTTGATAAATTAATTTTTGGACTCTGTGTTTTGTAAAATGGTTCAAATAGATCCCTAAACCCGATTTTGATCAAATTTTTTTAAACTAAAATTACAAATAATTCACCAAACTAACAACTTAGAAAAAAAAATTCAACTATTCTGTCTAAAAACTGTATTGTTATATTCAATTTTTTATTCATCAAAATTGGTTTTAGGGTTCTATTTGAATAATTGTAGAAAACACAGGGCCCAAAAAGTAACTTGTTAAAATACAAGGTCGAAATAGGTAATAAAACAAAACACAGGGTCCAATATGGTATCATTTTTTTTGTAAAATATTACATGTTGGTTGCTTGCGATATCGATAAGATACTGATTTATTACCTTTTTTATATATAAAAATATTTATTTTTAAATCATATTATTTCGAATACCTTTTGTTTACCTTTAAAACTTATTTGTAGACATCTTAATATATCAATTAGTTATATTTAGGTTATGTCATGGTATCTTATTATTTAAGATACATTTTGGTAACCTTCAAGGTTATTTCAAAAACTAATGAGTTATCATATAGTATAATAAGTTACCATATAGCTTATTAATACAAATTAATTTAGTATACTACACAATAACTTTTAATATACTTTCTTAGTCACTCAAGTAGTTTATATGTCTTATTATTTAAGATACTTTTACATTACCTGTAAGTCTATTTTAGACACTAATAGTTATCATGTAGTATAAAAAGTTACTCTTTGTTGACCCTCGTTTTGGCCAACTGACACGGAGTCAAATGCTTGATGTGATCAAAAGTATTGAATAAGATCTAATGGAAAGAAAAATAGACAACACAACAATTTATAGTAGTTCGGCCCCAAGAATTGGTAATGACCTACGTCCACTTAGGCTATTATTGATCTTTATTCTCAAAGGGGTGATCAAAGAACTAGGGTTCTTGAGTTTCACAAGCCTTAGAGGGATGAGTAATACAACCGAAAGATAATAGCCAAAGTTCTCTTACTCTCTCTTCTAAAGCACAAACAAAATTAGCCAAAAGTCCATCCCTTGAGCTACTTCTTTTCTATTTATAGGCTTAAGGTGGGTTAATGAATCAATCAAAGATATTTTTACCTAATTAATCGGATAATTAGGTACAAAGGGAAATAATCTCGGATATGATTACAACTGTACAAGATTACTAAAAAATATACGGAGTATACGAGCAGTCTGGTAGTATATAAAACTCAAATACTGTGTCAGGGGAACATCCCTGATCGATGGTCGAACAGAACCTCTGCCAGGTGTCAGCCACGTGTTGAAAATATTTGCCACGTCATCCACACCTGCTTTTTGGATAACATTTGCCCCCCAAGTTTATTTATTACGACCAACAATAAATAAACTTTAGGAAAATGACCCTTCAATTACCCCACCAAATCTGTCAGAGTAGTTCGTGCCTCCTTGAAAAAAGTGACATAATCACGTCCAATCATGCCTTTTCGGTTCCCAAGTAAACCTTTGATGGCTATCACGCTTCCCCATGCTTCAAAAAAGAGTAACTTATGATTGCCTCTTTTAACATGTCTCAGACAATATATATAGTCTTCAAAATTACTTTTTCACCTTTTACTAGCTATCTCTTTGTCAAGAACACTCCAAGAACTCCCAAGACAGAACCCAGAAATTTCTCCGAAGATCATCCTTCTTTACTCCAGGAATCTGCTGCTCACATGCCTAGAATCAAAGTTTCTCCAGGACTTCTCAATCTTCGTATAGGTAAATTTTAGAACTTTCGCACCCTTTATTATGCTATGCATGTCTGTTTATGCTAGCATTTTAGGCTCTGAAACAGTGTCGTGTTCCTGGGTAAAAATATAAGAAAATTGGACGTTTGCCGATTGATGTTAGATATGGTAGAGCATACTTGCTTTGTAGGGGTTATGAATCAGTTTGATAGTCGAGATCATAGGTTTAGGACATAAAATCGAAGTAAAAATTCGATTTTTAGGCTAGTTGAAAAACTGGGTTTTTCCCGCCCTTACTGGAGTTGAAAAAACTTTTTCAGAAAAAAACTTTTTACTTTCACTTTTTGATCTGTTTTTCAAACTGTTCGTATAAAAATTTCAATTTTTAGTTAGAATGCTGTTGGTCGTATAAAAGTTAGACTTTTATACACGAACAACGTTATTCTAACCAACTTCTTAGGCTCTTCCTCCTCACCTCCCCGTTTTTTTGTTCGCAGCTTTTAATGCCACACTTGTGGGGAGGTGAGAGGCCGATAGACGACGACTTGCTTGTACAGCTGCTCGCCTGGCTGCCGAAGAAAGGGCCAGAGTTCCTGCTTCCCCTAAAATTTTGCTGGCCACGGGGATGGATGGAGGGGAAGCTGTAGAAGAAGCGGTCAACCAAGATGTTCCCCAAGATCCTCCTGCTGCCCCTTAGTTAGTTTTTTTTTTCTTGTTTTTCTTTTTCTTACACGACCCACGGGTCGTGATGTAAAGACAATATATATTTTTTTATTGCTGCACGAGCGACTTTTTCTTTTAAACTTAACATTTACACCCGAGCAGTACTGCTCGCAGTGTAAAATAATTCTTTTGAAATTATGATTTTTTGCTTTATTATAACATCTGTTCGCATGACTGAACTTAGCATAGTACTTTGGTTTGACTTAACAAAATATAAAATTTTGAAAAATACTCTAAGTATCGTAGCATGCTTTCACTTATTTTGCTCATGCGTTTACATACCTTTTGGCATGCTTTGCTTCCTATGTACCTTATAAGCCCCCCAAGTGATCGAGGAGCTTTAGGTCCTTGGTCACTTGCCTTGACCAAAACCTATACGACCATTACTACTCGGTATAAAACATGAAAATGTAATAGAGCAAAACAACACACGTAATGAGCAAATACTTGTAAAAAATTACAAAGTTTGGCAAGAATGACTGGCTGCGCACAGTCCCTTATAATTCTCGTATTAAATGGACTAAACATGTCTTTACGAGTGATCTTAAAAAATATCTTACACTTATAAGCGATTAGCCATATCTCATGACCAACCCTTTTTCAAAAACTTATAAAAAGTAAAAATTAATACAAGCCAGTCCTTTAAGAAAGATTTTTTATTGATAATACTTGTGCAGGTGTTCTCCATTCCAATAACGTGGAACGAGATTTCCATTCAAGCGTGCAAGTTTGTAAGTGCCTGGATGAAGGACTTCTTCAATCTGGTAAGGTCCTTCCCAGTTTGGTTCGATTACTTCGGCAGCTTGGTCGCAGGTGTTTAAGAAAACTCTTCGAAGTACCAAGTCCCCAACGTTGAACTTTCTTTCTTTTACTTTAGAGTTAAAATACCGAGCGACTTTTTGCTGGTAAGCAGCTACTCGGAGCTGGGCTTTTTCTCGTTTCTCCTCGACTAGGTCTAGGGACTTCATCAACAATTGACTATTTTGGTCTCGGTCGTATGTTATTCTGTGATGCGAGGGCAGATCTAACTCGACAGGCAACATGGCCTCGTACCCATATACTAAGGAAAATGGGGTATGACCTGTTGCTGTTCGGTGGGATGTTTTATACGACCAGAGGACTTCAGGCAACTGTTCTGGCCATGCTCCTTTAGCTTCCTCGAGCCTTTTCTTCAGGGTATCTTTCAATGTTTTATTAACTGCTTCGACCTGCCCATTTGCTTGGGGGTGAGCAACTGAAGAAAAGCTCTTGATGATGCCATGCTTTTTGCAGAAGTCTATGAACAAGTCACTATCAAACTGGGTGCCATTGTCCGAGACAATATTTCTTGGAAATCCATATCGACAAACAATGTTTTTGATAACAAAATCAAGTACTTTCTTCGTCGTTATGGTTGCGAGCGGCTCAGCCTCGGCCCATTTGGTGAAGTAGTCGACAGCTACCACTGCATATTTCACACCACCTTTCCCTATAGGCAAGGACCCGATTAAATCTATACCCCATACTGCGAAGGGCCATGGACTTTGCATTCGCTTTAACTCGTTGGGAGCTGCTCGTGGGATCTTGGAAAATCGCTGACACTTATCACACTTTCGCACGAACTCCATCGAGTCTTCATTCATCGTTGGCCAGAAATATCCCTGCCTTAGAATCTTTTTCGATAGGCTTTGCCCCCTAGCGTGGTCTCCGCAGAAGCCTTCATGTACCTCCTTCATCAGCTCTTTAGCCTTTTCTGGTGTAACACATCTGAGCAGTGGCATTGATTATCCTCTTCGGTATAAAATACCATCGACCAGGATATACCTTGCAGACTGTCTCTGAAGGGTCCGGGCTTTGTTTCTATCTGCTGGTAGTGTGCGTTCGTGAGATACTCTAAGTATGGTGCCATCCATGTATCTTCTAACTGGATCATCATACTGGTTTCGTCTGCTCGTATGCTTGGTGCGCATAGCTTCTCAACTGGCACTATATTTAAAAAGTCAGCATCTTTTGCACTCGCGAGTTTGGCTAAGGCATCCGCGTTTGAATTCTGATCTCGAGGTATTTGCTGGAGGGTATATTTTTCAAATTGTGCCAACAGATCCTTTGTTTTGTTCAGATAAGCCACCATTTTTAGGCCTCGTGCTTGGTACTCCCCTAAGACCTGATTCACTACCAGCTGTGAATCACTGTAGATATCCAGCACTTTTATGTTCATGTCTTTGGCTAATCTTAATCCAGCGAGTAGGGCTTCATATTCAGCTTCGTTGTTCGAACTTCATATTCAGCGAGTAGGGCACTTTTATGTGGGCTTTTAAGGCTTGGAAAGCCTATTCACAGTTTTCAGTCCACTTGAACTTCTTTTTGCCTCTAAGTAGATTGAAGAAAGGAATGCACTTATCTGTTGATTTTGAAATAAATCTACTGAGTGCGGCAATCCTTCCAGTCAAACTTTGCACATCTTTGATCTTTATTGGCAATTTCATATCGATCAGGGCCTTGATCTTCTCAAGATTAGCTTTGATTCCTCTCGAATTGACAATGAACCCCAAGAACTTCCCTGATCCTACTCCGAAGGAACATTTGAGAGGATTTAGCTTCATCTAGTATTTGTTCAGAACATTGAAACACTCTTGTAAATCCTTCACATGTCCTTCTGCCTTTTTTGACTTCACCAGCATGTCATCAACGTACACCTCCATGTTTATCCCAATCAACTCCTTAAACATGTGGTTAACTAGTTGCTGGTAAGTTGCACCAGCATTTTTCAATCCGAAAGGCATTACTTTGTAACAGTATAGCCCTGTATCAGTCTGAAAGCTAGTGTGATCCTCATCAGGGGGATGCATACTAATCTGATTGTACCATGAGTATGCATCCATAAAGGAGGGGATCTCATGGCCTGTAGTTGCATCGACCAGCTGGTCGATCCTTGGGAATGGGAAGCAATCTTTAGGGCAGGCTTTGTTAAGGTCTGTGAAATCCACACAGGTCCACCATTTTCCATTCGGCTTGGGAACCAGCACTGGATTAGAGACCCATGACGGATAAAACGCACCCTCATGAACCCATTCTCCTTCAGTTTTTCAACTTCTTCCTTTAAGGCTTTTGATCTGTCTTTATCGAGCAGCCTTCTTTTCTGTTGCACGGGTGGAAAGCTTTTGTCAACGTTCAGGACATGGCTGATGACTGCAGGATCTATCCCAACCATGTCTTTATGCGACCAGGCGAAAACTTCCTGGTTCTTCCTCAAAAATTCCACCAGTGTGTATTTGGTTGTTGTCTCTAAGTTTTTTCCGACCTTCACAACTCTGGTCGGATACTCTTCGTCGAGTTGGACCTCTTCAAGGTCCTCGACAGGTCCTATATCCTCTTCAAAATCCCCAAAGCGAGGATCAAAGTCTCTATCCTCACTTTGGGCAACACCCTATTTGGTGACTTCATCACCTGATTGGGCTTGTACATCAATGACCAGTTGCAACTCTTTTGGGGGAGCACTCCTCGATATACCCTTCTTGGCCTTAGTGATTGAGGCATTGTGGCACTCCCTTGCTTCCCTCTGGTTTCCCAATACACATCCTACCCCTGAGTCTGTTGGGAATTTCATGGCTAAGTGCCATATAGAGGTGGCGGCCTGAAGGTCGACCAGTATTGGCCTTCCAATTACTGCATTGTAGGCCGAAGGACAGTCAACTACTATAAAATTAGTGAGTAATGTCATGTTGGCGGGCGCAGTACCTGCTGTCACTGGAAGCCTGATTGACCCCGTTGGAGCGAGTCCCTCACCAGAGAAACCATAAATTGTTTGGTTGCAAGGCTCCAAGTCCTTTGTGGACAACTTCATTCGTTCCAGCGAAGATTTATATAGGATGTTAACTGAACTTCCTGTATCGACCAATACTCTTTTCACCATCATATTGTCAATCTGAACATCCACGACCAGCGGATCGGAATGTGGGAACCGGACATGTTGGGCATCATTATCAGAGAAAGTTATTACATCGTCCTCTGTTCGAGCCTTTTTCGTTGCCCGATCCTCCACAGTCATCATCTTGATGTCTTGGTCATGGCGTAGGGTCCGAGCGTATCGTTCCCTTGCCTTTCTGCTGTTTCCCACGAGGTGCTGGCCTCCGCAGATGGTGAGTAAGGTGCCTGCCACGGGATCAGGCTGTAAAGGTGGCGAGCGCTGGCGTGCAGGCGCCTGCTCGTTTCCACCCGAAGCCTCTCGTTGGGAAGCTCCCGCAGCTCGCACGTATTTCCTCAAGTGTCCTTGTCTAATAAGGAACTCGATTTCGTCCTTCAGCTGGTTACACTCGTTCGTATCGTGTCCGTAGTCGTTGTGAAAGCGAAAAAACTTGGTTGTATCCCTTTTTGAAATATCCTTTCGAATGGGAGCGGGTCTTTTGTAGGGTACATTGAAACTTGTGGCCTGATACACCTCTACTCGAGACTCAACAAGGGTGGTATAGTTGGTGAAACTTGGCTTATAACAGTTGCCCTTGGGGCGCTTACTCTCGGAGGTAGAGGGTTCCTTATGGGGCCGTTCCCCCCCATTCTTGCCATTGCCATCCCTGTTGCCTTTGTCATTGTCTTTGGGCTTTGACCCATTGGTGGCTTTGGCGGGGTCTTCAGTCCCTTTGTCCTTATTTGGGGGCTTTAACTCGCTGGCAATTGCATCCTCGAGCTTGATGTATCGATCAGCTCGATCCAAAAAATCTTGGGTAGTTTTAACCCCATTCTTCCTGAGGCTACTCCAAAGGGGCGTACGACGCCTAACTCCTGCAGTTAGGGCCATCATTTTGCCTTCGTCTCCCACTGTTTTGGCCCTAGCTGCCGCTCGCATGAAATGCTGGACATAATCTTTCAGTGGTTCTCCTTCTTGCTGGTGTATCTCGACCAGCTGGTTTGCCTCAGTGGGGTGCACACGACCCGTGTAAAATTTTCCATAAAACTCCTTTACGAAAATTTCCCAGGATACTATACTTGCAAGAGGGAACTTAAAGAACCACTCCTATGCAGCATCAGAAAGTGTTGTAGGGAAGATCCTGCATCGAGCGTCTTCAGACACCTTCTGAATGTCCATTTGTATCTCAAACTTGTTGACATGAGATACCGGGTCACCATACCCATCAAAGTTTGGAAGTGTAGGCATTTTAAACTTACTGGGGGTTTCAGCCATGGCGATCCTTTGTATGAAAGGGGTGCCCCTTCTCCTGTCGTACTCGATATGAGATGTTCTTCCCCCGACCAGTTGTTGCACTGCTTGGTTCAGGGCATCTATTTGGGCCTGGAAGACCTCTAGGATTGCCAGTGCAGCTGGCGCCGGGGGGGGGGGGGGGGGGGCGTACTCATCATGCTTCTCACATCGATCATTGAGTACATCCCTCAAATCATCATCACGAGGCCGCTGCTCACTGGCTCCCAATCGGCTGAACACATTATTCTGCCTAGGTTGCCCCCCAGCGTTATGGCTAACAAGCCTGTTTTCTCTGGGAGGTGGGGTCTTGCCTCCACCTTTCTCCTCTTGCCTTCGACCAGCATTCCTCCTACCTGAATCAGCCTCATTGTAATCATGGCCATCTCTGAACTGTGGCTGACTTCGGTGCGAACGACTGTTCGCACTATTCCCGTGGGCTGGTCTTCCACGAGCGTCGGGGGGTGGCCTGCATTGGTCGTGGTGTCCCCGTACACTGTTGTGCCATGGGGGGCCCCTGACCGCAGAGCCTGACTCTAGATTCCTCCTGTTAGCAAAAGGATTTGGCCCCCTGCTCGGTAGGTTTGGCTCTTCTTCCAGTGGGCGTCTAGGTCTATGGGGCTGGTGCCCTGCCCTATTATGCCTTGAGCGCGGAGGATTTCCTCAACCAGCTGAGGATGGAGGTTGTGGTCCAAGATCTCTTGGTGGGGCCTCATTCTGAGACACGGGTGGCTGCTCTGCCCTTTGAGGTGGCAAATCCGACTGAGAAGCCGGTGCAGCCTGATTCCTTGCCAGTTGGAGGGCTGCTTCAAGGCCTGCCATGGCATCCCTTTGACGACAGTCCATCTCCACCTGTCTCTCGCTCAGCTCTTGGCACTGGCGCTCTATCTCCCTTTGCTGTGACGCCATTATCTCGGCGGCACTCTCTTGATTGGCCCTCAGAGCGGTCAATTCATCTTGCAACACCCCCAATGTTTTCTTTAGGGCCTCAGAGTCTACTTCCTCCTCATCGAACTCCAAATGAGGTTCGTCTTCAACCATATTTGGTGGAGAAGCCTGGGATGGTGCGGCAGCAGCCTATCCAGTTTTCTTGGATGTCTTTGCCATTAGTACCTTCAACAACTTCTTCTCAAGCTCTCAATGAAAGCACCAGAATGTTGACCCTCATTTTGGCCAACTAACACGGAGTCAAATGCTTGATGTGATCGAAAGTATTGAATAAGATCTAATGGAAAGAAAAATAGACAACACAACAATTTATAGTAGTTCGGCCCCAAGAATTGGTAATGACCTACGTCCACTTAGGCTATTATTGATCTTGATTCTCAAAGGGGTGATCAAAGAACTAGGGTTCTTGAGTTTTACAAGCCTTAGAGGGATGAGTAATACAACCAAAAGATAATAGCCAAAGTTCTCTTGCTCTCTCTTCTAAAGCACAAACAAAATTAGCCAAAAGCCCATCCCTTGAGCTACTTCTTTTCTATTTATAGGCTCAAGGTGGGTTACATGAATCAATCAAAGATATTTTTACCTAATTAATCGGATAATCAGGTACAAAGGGAAATAATCTCGGATATGATTACAATTGTACAAGATTACTCAAAAATATACGGAGTATACGAGCAGTCTGGTCGTATATAAAACTAAAATAGTGTGTCAGGGGAACATCCTTGATCGATGGTCGAACAGAACCTCTGCCAGGTGTCAGCCACGTGTTGAAAATATTTGCCACGTCATCCATACCTGCTTTTTGGATAACACTCTTATAATTCCAAGTTACCATGAATAGCTTATTAGATAATGATATTATTTAATATACTACATATTTACTTTTATAAAAACTACATTTTTGTTGCTTTTAAAATAATTTAAGATGTCAATAAGCTACCTTGTAATATATGATTAAATTTTTGGGTATGACACAAATTTAAAGCAATCAAATGATTTAGTGAGTTACTAAAAATAGTTCTTATATTCAATTTCAAAGCTACAAAATAATATCTTAAATAATGCCCATTTTTTGGACTACTTGATTTAACGATTACTTAAATAAATTAAAAAGACCAAAAAAAATTAATTAATTAAAAGCAACTACAAATAGGGGTGTTCATAAAACCGCCCACCCCGCACAAACCGCCTACACCGCACCACACCGCAATTTGCGGTTTAGAACCCTTCGCGGTGCGGTTGTGGTTTGTATTTTTGCCAAGCCGCGCAGTGCGGTTTGCGGTTTTAAATTTTATAAATGCGATTCAAACCACACCGCACTGCATCATTATATATATTAACTTTTTTATATTATTTTTTTCAATTTCACTACATTTAAAGTTAATGCATAAATATTTATATAGTATAATATAATATACACATTATCTAGAAAAAAAATATAATGTTTCATAGGATGCTAACACATATTCTACTTCAATCTAAATATATTCCTCCTTAATTAAAATAATATTTACTTTTATATTACATTTTTTCTTTGTTATTAGTTTGTTATATTTTTATTATTTTGCTTAAAGTTTATTAGCTTGTTGTACATTTAATTATTTTGTTAAACACTCTATGGTTATGAGATTTATTATGAATCTTTCTTAATTATAATATTTAATTGTTAAATTATTTGGCAATAGGTATAAACCGCCCACACCGCACCGCACCACACCGCATTTTTACGGTGTGGTTTATGCGGTTTGAGGTGTATGCGGTGCGGGTTGCGGTTTGGAAAATTGTTCAAACCGCATATGCGGTGGAGTCCAAAAAATTAGAGAAAAACCGCACCCCCCGCACCACAAACACTCCTAACTACAAAGTTACTTTTTATACATAATGGAAACTATTAATAAAATTCCAAAAATAAGTTTGGAGTTAATTAACTAAAATAATTTTTTTTGCATAAAGGTAATTAATCAATATCTAATTGGTATCCTAAGCAACTAAATGGTTGCTTTTGATTTTGGTGACAGCGATAAAATATATGCTTCCTACATATCAAAATGATCACATTAAAGAGTAGTTCGCAATGGTACCGCTCTTGAACTCAAATAATAAGCCGTGTGGAATGAATTTTATTTTAAAATTGTGGAAAAGAGAGAGAAAAGAGAGAGACAATAGCTTGACAATTGTGCAAAATTACAATTAATTTGAAAAATGTATAAAAAAAAAACGTTATAATTGTAATTAAAATGAGAAAAAGGTTTTGGGATGGAAATTTCTCTTCTGGAAATGGTCTTGGTAAGTAGTTGTACTGATTGTCATTATGGGTATGTATGACATTCTGGGTCATTGTGTGATGGGCCAAAGGAAGGCCCAGAATTGGGCCTTATTGGATTAGGCCTGGTACAACTTTTGCCTACTACACACGTGTTGAGCTTGATAATGACATAGTTTTTTCATGTTAATATATATATATGGACAATTCTTCTATAGGGGCTTCACTTTAAGCCCTACCGATAGGACTCTCAGTGTTTCTCGACCCGTGAACAGTTTTTGGCGTGACTTTTTTTTTTTATGAGCGTGTATATTATAGCTATTTAGAGCATCCTGCAAATTTTCAGAAAATTCCGAATAGTTTACAATACCGAAAACTAGGTTCAAACATGTTGTTTTCCACGCTCATAAAAAAATTAGTCACGCGTGCAACATGTTTGAACCTAGTTTTCGGTATTGTAAACTTTTTGGAATTTTCTGAAAATTTGCAGAATGCTCTAAATAGCTACAATATACATGGTCATAAAAAAATCATGCCGAAAAATGTTCAAGGGTTGAGAACACTGAGAGCCCTACCGGTAGGACTTAAAATGAAGCCCCTATAGGAGAATTCCCCTATATATATATAGAGGATCCTTCTTTGGTGCGGGCGTACACCCGTGCAGCTCTTTTCTTAAGTATGTGATTGGTTTTAAATAAAAATTTCATTGTATTACATTAAAACCGAGTGTACACTAATTTTTTTCTTCAAAAAGTAACCTTGGTCAGAGTGTTGTTAGAGAAAACTCTTGCTATTAAAAAAAAAAAACTATCATTTCATCAACACATCCCACTTTAGCCTACTCTGTCTCCACTGCCTCATTTGTCGACCATGGATTCATCCACAATGTTCGTTACATTTGTCCTGTCCACTGCTCTTCACTCTGTCATCTTCTTCAGCTTCTGCCTTTGACCTGAACCCATCCCCACTGCCACCATCACCCGAAATGCCTCTTCACCTTTGTGTATCAATTGCAACAATAAATACTGTGGGTTTAAGGATTTCATTGCCATTGCATACAGATAACAATGCATGTAAGTATAAAGGTTTAGAGAAGAGATAGTTTTCTCATTAATATTATCAGCCTTTAAATAGGCAAATACAGGGTATTTACAATATATCTTGGAGAACTAATTCACGTAAAGTAATGCTAGAAAATAGCAGTAAGACTAGGTAAGTAAATATTAATTAGAATAAATATATATACAAATCATATAACATAACAGACTTTAATGTGGAACAGACTTTGCATTGTTGATATCTTCTATATTCCCCCGCAAGATGGATGGTGGTTGAGCAAGGCCAATCTTAGTAAATAAGAGATGAAGACGAGACTTAGGTAGTGGCTTTGTGAGACAATCAGCCAATTGATCATGACCTGAGATATGTTGCACACAAAGTGTGCCTTTCTGAACTTGATCTCGTACAAAGTGGAAGGCCAGTGCAAGATGCTTCATGCGTGAATGAAAAACTGAATTGGCCGCATAATGAGTTGCTCCAAGATTATCACAATAAATTCTAGGAGGTTGTTGGAGATGAATATCTAACTCTTGGAGAAGAGACGGAAGCTATATAACCTCAGCACTAGTGGTTGCCACAGCTCTAAATTCGGCTTCTGTCGAAGATTTAGCGAGGCTCTACTGTTTCTTTGAACTCCAAGAGAGAGGATTTCGTCCCAAATAGACAATATAGCCAGTGGTAGATAAGTAGTTATCACGATCACTCGCCTAATCCGCATCGCAGAAAGCATGAAGTTGTGATGGAGATTGGCGATGGATGATAATACCATGTTGAGACGTACCATTAAGGTAGCGAAGGAGTCTTTTGAGTGCAACATAGTGAAGATTCGTAGGCTTGTGCATGTATTCGGAGAGCTTGTTAACCGTAAAGGCAACGTCTGGCCTCGTTAAGGATAGATATTGTAGACTGCCAACTAGTGCGCGATACTCAGTAGGATTAGCTAAAGGCAAGCCATCAATGAGGTTGAGAGAGGGATAAGTGACCATGGGTGTAGATACCGGCTTAGCATCTGACATCTTGGTACGTTCTAATAAATCTTGAACATACTTCTTTTGACTTAAGAACAACCCATGCTCATGAGGCAGGACCTCAACACCAAGAAAATATGAGAGTGACCCCAAGTCTTTTAGGGAGAAGCGAGAGACCAAGCTAGTGAGAAACACTTGTAGAGCGGAAGATGA
The DNA here is from genome assembly GCF_963169125.1 of Humulus lupulus. NCBI lineage: Eukaryota > Viridiplantae > Streptophyta > Magnoliopsida > Rosales > Cannabaceae > Humulus > Humulus lupulus. The sequence continues at coordinate 70,583,904 of NC_084794.1, read as the reverse complement.
AGGACCCATAATAATATCGTCAACATATACCAGTAGATAAAAAGTGACATTATGATGCTTGTAGATAAACAATGAAGAATCAGCAATAGAATTGCGAAAACCATAAGACAGAAGATAAGTGTGGAGCTCTTGATACCAAGCTCTCGGAGCTTGTTTGAGGCCGTAGATAGCCTTCTTAAGCTTGCATACATGAGTGGGCTTATCTTTATCCAGGAAACCCGGAGGCTGTGACATGAAGACATTTTCATTAAGATTACCTTGAAGAAAGGCGTTGTTAATATCAAGCTGTCAAATATTCCACCCATTTGTCACTGCAAGAGAGAGCATGAGTCTGACTGCTGTAGGTTTGATAACTGGACTAAAAGTCTCTGAATAATCAATCCCAGGTCGTTGATGAAAACCCTTAGCAACAAGGTGAGCCTTGTAACACTCAATTGCACCCGTAGATTTGTATTTAACTCAGTAAACCCATTTGCATCCAACAACATTCTGAGAGGGGTGAGAGGGAACAAGTTCCCAAGTAGCATTACGTACCAAAGCATCATATTCCTCTATCATGGCAAGACGCCACTAAGGATCTTTTAGAGCTTGAGTAATGTTACGGGGTTCCGTTGATTGAGCTTGAGTAGTGGTTGGATTGACAAACTTTGGGTTGGGCTTAACAATATTATTTCGTAGACGAGTGACAATGGTTCTAGTGGGTGGAGGAGGTGGTGGTGAAGGGAGATTAGGTGAGACAATAGGAGTTGGTGGGGTGGTGGACGATGGTTGGGGAGGTGAGGGCAGTGGTGAGATGGTAACAGTAGGTGGTGTTTGAGGCTCAACAACAGGTTGCATAGTGGGCTGCATAGGAGGCGGCAATGCAATGTGAAGGGCCACAGTGCACCATTCAGCAATGTTGGTAAGAGAGATGGGAGTAGATGTTGGACTAAAGGTGGGAAAGGGGAAGACATTATCCACAAATCTGACGTGCCTAGAGACATACACCCTGTTAGTTGGAAGATGTAAACAATAATAGGCACTCTGTGAGGGAGAGTAACCTACAAAGATGCATGGAAGAGACCGATTATCAAGTTTATGACTAGCATATGGACGCAGCCATGGGTAGCACAAACTTCCAAAACTTTGCAATTTGGAATAGTTGGGTGCAGTCCCAAAAAGTCGAAGATAAGGAGAATCATTATTAAGTGTTGGAGTTGGGAGTCGATTAATCAAATATGTGGCTGTAGAAAATGCATATGGCCAATAATTTAAGGGCATTTTGGCATGAGAAAGAAGGGATAAACCAGTCTCGACAATGTGCTTATGTCTACGCTCCGCAAACCCATTATGTTCTGGAGTGTGAGGAGGAGTAGTAAGATGAGAAATGCCATGATGGGCAAAGTAAGGTTTAAGTTTTTCATATTCCCCATCATTATCACTAAATACTTGAACTATTGGCTTCTTAAAAAATTTCTCAACAAGTGCTTGAAAATGATAAAAAGTTTGTTCAGTGTCAGACTTTTTTTTGAGAGGATATAACCATGTGTATTTTGTAAAATGATCAACAAAAATCACATAATATTTGTAATTGTCATTTGATAACAGTGGGCTAGACCATACATCAGTAAAAATTAAATCAAGAGGAGCACTAGAGGTAAGAGTAGAATCAGGAAAAGGTAGCTTGTGGCTTTTATTTATATTGCATGAATTACAATGCGACATAGAGATATCGGAAATAGCTAATGAAAACTTGGAGTTTAAAAGTCTAAGAATAGAACTAGATGGATGCCCAAGTCGATGGTGCCAATCATGAATGGGCTTTTTGAAACTTGTGTAGACTCGAGGAGGTTTCGGGTGCCATTCATAAATACCAGCTTTAGATGGCCCCTGGAGAAGAGTGGTGCCCTTCGACTGTTCCTTGACATGAAAAAGAGAAGGTAAGAATTCAATTGAAGTGTTGTTTTCTTGACAAAACTTTGAGATGGAGAGGATATTTCGTGAGATAGATGGAACATGTAGGACATTAGAGAAAGTAAAAATTTTAGAAGGAGTGGTGAGAGAGAAAGAACCAATATTTTCTATGGGAAGGGACGAGCCATCACCAATGACAATTTCATCTGAGCCATCATATGGTGCATGTAATGAGAGGTTGTTGAGATCATTTGTGACATGGTGGGATGCACCACTATCCAGGAGCCAGCCATGGGATGAGGTGCCATCATATGGTGCATGTAATGAGAGGTTGTTGAGATCATTTGTGACATGGTGGGATGCACCACTATCCAGGAGCCAGCCATGGGATGAGGTGCCATTGTGAACACCTTGCATAATGTGAGCTTGAGGTAAGGAAGGAGGCTGTCGACCCATTTGAGCAGGTCGAGCATAGACCGGAGTGGGGACCTCAATGGTAGGAAAAAGGGTCTTGAATATATTGCATTTGTTGAGAGCATGACCAGTGACCCGACACCATTGGCATTTACCCAAATATGGTCGTTGTGGCTTGGCTGAAGAAGAAGATTGAGGAGTGGGAAGCAGGGGTGGTGATGAAGAGCTTGATTGTTGACCTTTAGAATAATTTTTTCGGTATTGGGTAGCATGCACAGTGGTCGGGAATTGGGCAGGAGAAGATGTGTTAGCAACAACAACCTCTTTTGTGATTAATTTTTCATGAAGTTCCTCAAAGGAAATAGGGGTGTCTCGAGCATTGACGACGTCAATGACAGACTTGTACATCTCATAATCAAGACCTTGGAGCACCTTGTCAATAATGTCCTCATGGTCCATAGGCTTTCCCATAGCAGCGAGACGGTCCGTGCACCGCTTGATAGCTTGCATATACTCATGAATCAATTGATTAGTGTGAGTAAGTTTGGAGAGCTGGGTCTTTATTTGTTTGACGTGACCACGTGATGTACTAGCATATGTGGAGGAAAGGATATCCCACGCCTCCTTGGCAGTGCTAGTTTGAGAGACAAGAGGTACAAGATCTTGGGAAAGAGCCCCAACGAGAGCACCAAAAACTAGTCGATCTTGGCGAAACCAAGTCAAGGCTGCTAGGTTGGGGGCAGAAACACTTCCAGTGGTGATGGTTTTGGGAGGAGAAGGAAAAGAGCCATCGATATATTTCCACAGATCATAACCAAGAAGTGTTGCTTGCAACTAAGTTTTCCATGTTATGTAATTGGTGGGTGTTAATTTGATGGTGTTTTGCAATTGGAGAATAGTAAATGGATTAGCAGGCTCATTAGTATTAGGAATGGTGGATTGCTCATTCGCCATTGGAAGGAAGAAAAAAAGAAGAATAATAAGGTGGGATCGTGTGGGCTCCTGATGGACTCCTGATACCATATAAAGGTTTAGAGAAGAGATAGTTTTCTCATTAATATTATCAACCTTTAAATAGGAAAATACAGGATATTTACAATATATCTTGGAGAACTAATTCACGTAAAGTAATGCTAGAAAATAGCAGTAAGACTAGGTAAGTAAATATTAATTAGAATAAATATATATATACAAAGCATATAACAAAACAGACTTTAATGTGGAACAGACTTTGCATTGTTGATATCTTCTATAGTAAGGTCATAGGCAATCTAGTTGTAGAGTAATCAAATCAATTTAATTTGATGTATATACAATGGCATTTAAGCCAAAGAAGAACTAGAGAATTGAGGGTAAGCTTGAGATTATTCTTGATATCGTCAAATAATATCTTCATTAACTAAAATATACCTTTTCTAAAAAAAAAAATTAGGGTGAAAAATCAACTTTTTTAGAGCTAATAATAAATCATCAATGAAAGAGACTATCACTAAACAGTGTTTTTAACACCAACCAAGTAATTTGAATAGATTATCATTCCCAATCATCATAGCATCAAGATTTGATAATTGATATTGCTTGGAAGAATGGAGAAAATAATGGGTATTGTTCTATGTTGTCACTATCATAAAGTAGTAGAAACTTATGTTACTGGTCCTCAAGTTCTTGATCTATGGTAGCACAAATTTCCAAGTGAAAATCATTTCTTCTAATATCTCTCTTCACCAAATCGAGAAGATAAAAAGAAACCAGAAATTGAAAGCTTGAGCATCAATTTGTTGCAGACGAAAGAAAGTTCAATTTCTCGAAAAAAACAAAAAAACAGAGCAATTTTATTTTGTTCCAAACCCAACAACCAATTTGGTTCATCTCAACTTAACTACCTTTGTTATCCAATAAACACTCAATTAAGGTATTAATTAGAACCATTTCACATTAAAGTTGAAATTTTTATACACAACCAAAAATATATACAACCACACTGGTACAATATCTATCATTGCCTGTATACTCCTAAGCCCTCAAAGTTAAAGAATAAACACTAAAAAAAATGTAAACAAAAAGCATTAACATTTGAATTTTAAAACTTTTTTTTTTTTCAGAATAACCATAGATCATTGCTCATATGCCCTAATCCCAAATTTTCTATTTCGAAAAAAAAATAGCAATACTAAAATGATAAATTTAAAAATAAATAGTCACAAAACAGACGTTTATACCTATTTTCATGGAAGAGAATGGTTGGAAAATACTTTTATCCAACAACGAGTTAGCTTTCCAAGAGATAAAAAAATATATATAATTTTTTTATTAAAGTGGTACTGTTGGTATAGGCTATGTTAGTATACAATCAAGCCTCATTTCAAATGGTGTAGCTTTCATTTCAAGCCAATCATAGGCTTAAAAAAAGAGACGTACGGGTGCGGGCGTATGAAGACTTTTTCTATATATATATCTTTTAGGACCACGATTCCATCACGCTTGGTACGGAGGCGGAAGACATTCCACCTTTTGATTTGAGTCGTTGATTTTGATTGTAATGATCCAACGATGGAAGCTCAAGAATGCTGGATTAATATGGGTCATTGAAAGTTGGATTAATGATCCAACAGCTGGGTAGAATTCTGCAAAAGAAGCTGCTCATCTGATAGTATTTTGTAGTTATAGTCTACTTTAGTAGGGGTATGACTTAAGTTTAATAGTGCAATTGATGGACTTTGACAACCGGTCACCTTCCCACCCATTGTTTCAAAGAAAAACCTCTCATTTTCTTCTATTTCACACCTCTCATTTTCTTTATCTAAAACACAAACATTACTCAGCTTCTTTTTTTTTTTTTAAAAAGCTTCGGTTTTTCATCAAACGAACGATGCATGAAGACATCCCACCTGAACTAAGATATTGAAGTTACTGGGGTAAAAAATATGGGTTAGTATTGTTTTCAAAACTCTCTTCTCTCTTTACCGTTTTCCACTCTCTTCTCATAAAAGAAAATCGAGTCATTATTTTTTCTAATTTTTTCTGGGTAGATTGTGTAACAGGCACGGTGCGATCGGGGGTTCCGTCGTTGAACGTACGATGGAGAAAGTGGAACTGAAATTAGCGTTTGATGTCCTTGAAGTACGAAACCTGAGTTTGTAATTTGAGGAAATTAGTGAATAACTTCATCGATAATGTTGTTGCATGTGTTGTATCACCAAAACCATATTAGGATCTACATGCCAAACAGTAATCATTTTGTATTCATTTTGAAGCTGATAATTTTAATTCTATTTTATAAGTAGTATACTATCTTTTTATGAGTAGATTTTGTATAAAGGGAAAATTGCAGCGACAATTACTTTGCAAAAATGACCTTTTAATAAATCCTATAATTAATGGTTAGCTCTACAACGTTAAATCAATATGCCTAATAATAATGTGTGATTAAAGTTTTTGCATGTTTAGAGATGTTGTACTGTATATTTAGTTCATGAGCTGAACTCCTAATTTTGGTATCATTCTATTTATAGGCGTGATATTAAATAGTATATCTTGAGTTTTAAACATGCACATAACTATTTGATTGAATGCTCTAAAAAGGGTACAACTACAACTTATTGTTATATTTTATAGACTTATTTTGATTGTGAGATACCCAAGCTTCAGTTTTCGAGATTTAGTTGGATATGATATGTATGTAGAAACTAGTTTATTTATTATTTCTAATTAATTATTGTTATTTTGTCGAGTGTCTGACATTTACTTGTTTGTAATAGTAAGAAAATTTCTTGATACATTGTCAAGTAAAGTGACTAATTTAGGGCCAAAGTAAAATAGATACTTGAAAGTGAACGTTTAACTAGTTGCTGGCCTAAATATCTTTTGCTTTTACTTATGAAAAATCAGATAATCTAAACTTAGGGGCATCATAGACATCACAACCAAATTGTAAACTTTTCCCCTATGACACATTAGCAACTTTGTCAATTGTTAATATTTTTTCCATGCATAAGTCAAATTTTTTATCTGAATACTTATTTGGATTGGCTAACCATCAGGTTGGTTTTGTTATTTTAAGGAATTAATTGATGCAAATGAGCGGTATCATTATTTTTCATGAGTCCGAACTTCAAAATGGAGTTGCAAAACTGAGTCATTGCTTTCTTCTTGTTAGTTATAATAGAACTTGTTAATTATAGCTTGGCTTAACATGCTTTGGGATTTGTATATTTTTGTTGACAAGGACCTATGATTCTCAAATAAGCTATGCAAGTTGTGGAAATTATTCTTTAATACCTATCTAGAGCACTGATTTGGTTGTCCTTTTATGTTTAGTATCCTATTCTTTACATTGCATTCATTATTCATAGGTTCATTTCTCTTTTCTGTGAAGGACCATTATCTTCAGAAAAAATAATAATCTCCTTACTCTTTGTTTCCATTTTTCAAGACTAAAAATAACAAATAATCTCCAAATTATGTCTAAAAACAGAGAAAGCCTATAGAATTATCTTTATGCTTCATAAATGCTCCCAGAGCAACTTGTTTTGGCTGCCCAATATCCGTGCCTCGGTTGATTTTCTTAGCTAGTCAACTCACAACTTCCACATTCACAACTTGATGCTGATGCAGGGCTTAAAAACTATAAAAGATATCCACTAAAATGTTAGTAAATATTCATTACTGTAGTACTATCCTCTTTTTGTTGTTAAATTGTAATCTATACTTGTTAAATGTATCTTTTGTAAGTAGCAATTTATTGGGGACAAATTAATAAAAAAAACTAATATATATTTTTTAAAATGCTAGCAACTCCAATAAAATATTGGGGAATAGTTTATTATATGAACTAGAGGTTGTATAAGTTTACAAGTAGAATTCTCCTTAATTTTGGAGCTAATTATTGGCTTTTTGCAGGCTAAATTATTTAGTTGTTGCCTGAATCCATGTGCTAGTCATAACTGATTAATCATTTTTCAAATGATGATTAAACGGAAGCACGATGTTGTGGCTAGTAATGATAAGGTGGCTAAGAAGGATGTGGTTAAGAATGAAAGGGTCGCTGCTAAGAAGGACAATATGACTGATTTAATGTGGGTATTTGTTACCATTGTCTTTTTCAATTAGTCTGTTGAGTATTGATTATCTAGCCACATTATTTTGTATTTAATGTTTACTATGTTCTATTATCTTAGGAGTGTTACAATTGAGAAAATGGCAGCAGAAACAACCCGAAAAATGGAGGCCACTATAAGAGATCAAAATTGACTTCAGCTTGCTGGGGTATGATACTGTACTTGGAATATAATCACACTTTGTATTTTTTGTGTGTTATTTATTAGCAATGATTAATGATATTATTTGGTTTCATGTAGATGTAGAAGGATCTTGCTGAAAAGTGGAGGGCTGCTTTCAATACAACTTCCCCAAGCAAGTCTCCAAAAAAAAGAGCAATTAATACAACATCCTATAGCAAGTCTAAGAAGCAGAAGGATGCGACATCTTATGATGATGATGACAGTACGAAAACTGAAAAGGGGGATAAGTTTGAAGAAGATGAGGCTAGTTTAGAGGTTGATTCACGTGATAGTCACAAGATGTTCTTTTGAACGGGTAGTTAGGATAGTGAGTTCCTTATCTAATGAACAAAAAGCCATGGTAATAGCTGCTGGATTTGGTTCATATCTAACGGTAGATTTTCCACATGTTTACACTCCACTAGTTTAGTGACTTGTTAAGGGGGTTGATGTGGGTAGTAACTGTCTCAATTTGTATGGGAAGAATATTCCATTATCAAGTAGGACTTTACAACGTGTCATGGACATTCCAAATGGAAACTTGCCAATTGAAGTTGATGAAAGGGTCCACAATAAGGATCTGAAGGCTAGAATTTCAGGTTGCAAACCTCGAATCTCTCTTGCATATTTGGAGAGAAGTCTTAATAATTAGAAGCTGGCTGATGATTTTTTCCTAGGGAATTTCATTCTTATGATTGTTGGGAGCATCTTGGTCCTTGGTGCTGGACCGGATATTCGAGCCAGTTACATAAATGCAGTAAGTAATGCCACCAAGATTCGGTCTTACAACTGGGCCGACCACTCGTACAACACGCTAATGAAATCCATTGGCAAGTATCCGTCTAATTCTACATATCACATAAACGGATGCACTACTTTTCTTTAGGTAATCATTCTCTTTAATATTTAACTTATCCACTTTATCATATTTTATTTAAATTTACTTTGCATACATTGTTTAATTAGTTACTGACCCATATTTATTTTTCTTTATAGCTTTTGTACTTTAACCATATTGATGTGCCCAAATTTTCTGTTGACTGGAGTGTTCCTCCAATTAAATTTTGGAATGATGCTTCTTGCAAAAGGGTGAAGAATTATATTTGTCACAATGAACCTTCTTATATTTCCTTTATTTTATTAAGTTTCTTGTATTTTATGTTGGCTAATGTTGTCTTTTGATATCAGATCAAGCTCGTGGATGTCCTGAATGTCAATGAAACTAGCCTGTCTACCTCATATAATGATGTTATTAATTTAGTGATGGAGAAGGTTAGCAAGTTGTGCTGTCAAATGGATTCCTTGGTTGCCTTAGTTGAGGGCTTACCAGAGGTCATTAAGGAAATGGTTTCAAGGGAGATGAAGAACATCATTGCAAACAATGTGGTTGTGGATGGCCCTCCCAATCAGGACGACCATAATGCTAAAGATAATGCAGAAAAAGACACTGAGGGAGCTGGATTTCCTCCCATTGTGGACCTGACCAGTGTGATCGATGAGTTCTGGAATGCTAGCAATGACCATTTCAAACGCCCTGCTGGACTAAAGAAGTGGGGGAATGAAGGTTATGAGAAGTTTCAGTCAAGTGAAGGTCTTGTAGCAGGGCTTTTAAAGCTGTCTTCATCAATCCCCTTGCAAATGTTCAAGTTGGCAGAGTTCATCTATAACCCGGAACTGCAAGATTTGTAAGTTTTGATAATTCCTAAAATTATTACAATTAGAATTTTTGTAAATTACTGTCAAGTGTGATTATTATACGATAATAATTAAGTTGATTGTCATTTTCATTGGATGCAGTTATGTAGTTTGTGATTATGACGAGCTTAAATTGGATAGGGAATGCATGAGGTCAATTCAACCTCATAACAGGGTGTGCAAAGAGGTATAAATTGGTTCAATTATAAGAATAGTTGTTCTGTAATGATAACTGTTGCTTTGTATGTTTGAATGGCCATTTTAAGTTTTCTTATTTACTTCGTTTCTTTGCATTGAATGTTTAGTTCTAAGGTAGTTTAGTGGACTAAATGTTTGTTTTTAGATAATATCGGCCTATGCTCGGATCATGACTTTTAAGGAACGCCAAAAATACCTTCACGATTCCTCTCCTGTGGTCTGGTTTATGCCAGCAGATATTTCGGTAATGAACTTATAGATTTTTTGTGTGTGTGTTCTATTGTCTGAAATATTGTATCTTAGATGCTAAGAAACATCTAATTTCCTTTTTTTTTAATTTTAAATTTTACAGCAAGAACAACTCGGGCCTTATTACCTTGTTCGGCGAGTTACGTTTGAAAACAAGTGCAAGGAATTTCATTTTGGAAATTTTCGCCTATGTCAAGAGATTATATTATCCCTACTTTGAAAGTTTCTAGACATAAAATATTTGAAATCATTGTTAATTGATATAAAGTATATCACGCTTGTTGATTCACAATTTGATTTTCAGATTCTAATCCCTATTTTCACTGATAAGTGTCCTACTGTGGCAAACTGTTTCATGGAAAGGATGATCATGGGTCAAAAAGCAGTTCAAATTTGGGATCCTAAACAAACTGAAGAGGAGAAGGGTGAAAAATTGGAACACACCAAAGAAATGGTATATGCATATACCTCAATTGATCATTTATGCATTGATTATTTTGACTAGAGTTTATTTTGTGTGTTTCTAATACTTATTTCATGACATTTTTCAACTGGCTACTATGGACGAGCTGTTCAAATATGGCATACATTCCACACAGAATCTAGGTTTTTCATTCAAGACATTTGCCATCACATTTGAGAATGGTCTGCCCCAGCAAAATTCTGAGTTTGATACTAGTCTTTATGTTATGAAATATATGGAAGCACTTAGAGATGGGAATGATACGGTGTATGAGGTTCGAACGTACATTATTTTGATTTATATCAACACAGGAGTGAAATTATAATTGTTAACACTTGTCTATAATGTTTACTTATATCCAGTTTGATACCATGGCTGAGCAATAATGTTTTGGCAATGAGATCGTTCTCCATGAGTTGAATCAAAGTATGGAGGAAGTGTTTAGGGAAAGCGATGACCATTTCGAGTTTGAACTTGGGCTTGCTAGTGGTGAAACAGGAATTTTATGGCCGAAGAAAATTGTCCACCATCTGAATCTCTAGGCAGTCCTAGCAAAGACAAACTCGACGAGCATTTCTCGACAAAGAAAGCTAAGTGTGCAAACATGATACATGTCATGTCATTTAGGACTCAAAGTGCTTCTAAGTATGTTGTTGCACGTAAACTTAATGTTTAGAAAACAAGTTTACATTACTGCTTTTGTGAGTTACTTTGACATGTATTTGCCATAAGTATGGAACATGACAGTAATTATTAGCTTTAGCTACTGCTGTTGTTGTCTTTTGGAACTATATTCCTCTTTTGGGTGGAGTGGTATGATACACTAATTGGTTTTGGACTTCTGGCTTTTAGGACAATTAAGAATGCTGAAACAATAGTAGCATGTTAATTGTACCTCTCTGCTTTGGACTTCTTTCTATGTGTACATATGTTTAACCAGATATGAAACTAATCAATCTGATGTAGTTCTGTATTGTTTTGTCTTGGATTTTTTTTCATAATGGGTCATGGTGTGGATGGATTTCGTTGCTATAAAGACATGGTGTGGATGATATTGGGTTATGGTAAGCAGCCATACAATTTGTTTTTTTTTTTTTTTTTGTATTTGGTCTGTAGTTAGATTATAATTGAAATGCATATCACATATTGGTTATAATCAAGAGCTTATGGTTTGGACTAATTAATTTGTTTATAGAACCTAACTATTAGAGATCATTATAACATATTAGTTATGAGTGTTTCCATAAGGAATATCTTTATTACATTTATTTATTGTGTTCTTGCCATTTGTATTTATATGAAAAAACTTCCAATGAATCATGTCACTTTTTAGACTTGATAAACATTATTGGAATCTATGCAACATATGTATAACATAAACTAAAGCCAAATATAATAACTAAACTTTGGATTAAATATATGAAAGTGGGAGGATTAAATAGTTAGTAGTTGACAATAACTTAGTCAAAGGGCCTACCACACTGAACTCTAAATGAACATTAAAATACATAGAAAAATTAATGACAGGAAAATGATAAATATCTTAAGCCATTTGCAAGTCACCACCAACTCTCCATTTGCGCAATGCATCTGTAGACCTGTTAGATATTTTTTATTTACACCAGCTAAAGTGACCACATCCACTATGGTCACTAGCCGACTAAATAAAAAAAACAATAGCATATAAATTATGTCATTATTAAAATGGAACTCTAGTATATTATTGAAGAAGTGAGTATTTGGATCTCATAGCAAGAATACTTACGTAGTTTAAACACCCATAAAACCGTGGACCAGGATTGTTTCTCGTCCACACAGTTCGTATCACGTCTCTAGTTCCACAAGCACATTTTCGACGACTTTCATCCACAACAATCTCAGTGACCGATCCTTCAGTGCTTGTTTCACTAGCATAATTCACGATATTTTCATGGTGGCCTTCCGGAAAAGATGAACAAAATATTGGTTAATGTTGCTCCATGTTCTTTGACCTCTCCATTCTAAGATTGAAAAATATTGAAAAAATATTAGTGTACTGTTGGTGGGCACCGATTATGTTTTACTACATCTTATATAGGGTGGGAAAAAATATAATTAAACTAAAATAGTAAAATTTTGTCATTGTTTAATAAATACTACCTAAGGTGGGAATATGAAAACTTTGCACATGGGCTTTAAAGGGTTCGGCATCAGACCTTCTTTTTAGTTGCATTTTCTATGTCACTATATTAAGCACAGCCAAAACTGAGTATATAGGACACCATATAGAAAGTGGAAAGTACTATTTGCTTTCATTAATAATTTTTTTTTTGACTTGTACTAGTTTGATATAAGCATTAAACTCGCGTGAAACACTTCTTCACCTACCAAATTGTTATTATATGCAATTTTTAAAATTTAAACCACATACTCACGATCTAGTTTGCAAAAATTAAGGTATATAATGGACTTAATAGTATGGATAACATACTCCACAATAATCTATAAATACTAAAAAAGGAAATCTCATTTAAGAAATGATTTACGTAACTAGTTGTCTTACAACTATATATCTATTTGGTTTGGTTACGCCACACGAAAATCAATAAGGTTTTTTATTAGTTTATTCTTTTACATAATTTAAATTAATAACTTAGTTGTGGTTACACTAATGAGACTCGAATAAGTGCCTTGGTCACCCGTAATGATTTTCATGAAAGTCAGTGCACCCGAAAGAGCGTCGAGACGGTGTTAATCACACTAATGCGTGACTCAATCCGAACAAGTCCAACTAGGGACTTCTGATCCAAACCCGTATCTTGGTGAATTGAAACGAGTCCAGATCTTGTGTAATCACCCTAAAGAATGCCTCGTAGACCGGTAATGATTTGCATGGAAGTCGGTGCACCCGAAAGAGCACCGAGACGGTGTTAATCACACTAATGCGTGACTCTGTGCATCCGAACGAGTCTAGCTCGGGACTTCTGACTTAAACTCGTGTCTCGGTGAATCAAAACGAGTCCAGATCTTGTGTAATCACCCTAACGAGTGCCTCAGTCACCCGTAATGAGTTTCATGGAAGTCGATGCACCCTAAAGAGTGTTGAGACGATGTTAATCGCACTAATGCGTGACTCGGTGCATCCGAATGAGTCCAGCTCAGGACTTCTGACCTGAACCCATGTCTCTGTGAATCGAAACGAGTATAGATCTTATGTAATCACCCTAATGAGTGCCTCGGTCACCTATAATGATTTGCATGGAAGTCGGTGCACCCAAAAAGAGCATCGAGATGGTGTTAATCACACTAATGAGTGACTTGGTGCATCCGAACGAGTCCAGCTTGGGACTTCTAACCAGAATGTGTGTCTCTGTGAATCGAAACTAGTCATGATCTTGTGTAATCACCCTAACGAGTGCCTCGTAGACCGATAATGATTTGCATGGAATTCGGTGCACCCGAAAGAGCGCCGAGACGGTGTTAATCACACTAATGCGTGACTCGGTGTATCCGAATGAGTCCAGCTTGGGACTTCTGACCCAAACCCGTGTCTCGGTGAATCAAAACGAGTCCACATCTTGTGTAATCACCCTAACGAGTGCCTCAGTCACTGGTAATGAGTTGCATGGAAGTCGATGCACCCGGAAGAGCACCGAGACGGTGTTAATCACACTAATGTGTGACTCGGTGCATCCGAACGAGTCCAACTTGAGACTTTTGACCCGTACCCTTACCTCGGTGAATCAAAACAAGTTCAAATCTTGTGTAATCACCCTTATGAGTGCCTCGTAGGCCAGTAATAATTTGCATGGAATTCGTCGATGCACCCGAAAGAGCACCGAGACGGTGTTAATCACACTAATGCGTGACTCGGTGCATCTAATAACAATCAATTAACAATCTTCTAATGGTTTTCTTGTATAAGTTTAAAATATTTTTTATTTCTATTATTTTAACTATCTAATGATTTTGTATGATATAATGAGTGCATGCCTTAAATTATAAGTAGAAGTACATAACGACATACTAATTAAACATGCAATAGAATATAAATTGTCCTTCCTGTACACATAAGACAAGAAATTTTTTGAAATCATATATGTTGAATATAATATTCTTTATAGTACTGATCTATTTTATAAATGTACTTTGAACACGTTATCCCATTTTGTTTGCTTTTCTCATGCATGCTTCGTGCAGTGCAAGGGTTTCCTCTTCTATGATAATACAATGTTTAATTTCTGCTGGATAGAAAATAAAACACTGTAGGTTGAGACTAAAATAAATATTTAGTCTTACCTATGTTGAACATAAAAGACAACATAGCTGGCTGAATGAAGGATGTGTTTTTAAAGGAAAAATACAGTTAACCTTTCTCTAAAGTCAGAGCAATAAACTCAAATACATTCCATTAACCCAAGTTTATTAAATGATCCCTATCTTTCTATTCAATCAAGAATGGCTTTACCTGATACGTTACTAACATAAAAATACATTATAAAAAATCTAGTGATGATATAAAATGGACCAACAAGTGATTATTGCAACTATACCCTAATATAAAACTAGGTAAAATTCACTCTTGTTGTAAAGTCTCCCCGAGCCATGTGGTAATTCACTAAAGATGTCGTCTAAAGACATCACGACCCCCACTCGAACTATGATGATGAACAACCCATCTAGGTCGAAAAGTGGCCGTCGTTCAACTCCTGCTTCAGCCCATAGTAGGCGTCTCTGTAACGCCCCAAACTCCAGGGACCGCTACGGTGTGCCTTGTAAACAGTGCTAAACTCGCTAACCGAGTCATTTGGCCAAAATCGTGAACTAAGTATGATTAGCGGTTTAGGGATTAAAAACTTTGGTTAAGATGTAACGTCTCACTAGAACGTTTAATATATACATTGGGATCCCGAAAATATAATTTCAGAGTTTATTACAGAAAATATTTACAACAAGCCGTTCTAAGCGGCAAAACAGGGTTTAACCCTAGTTCCACTTTAAACCTCGGCCGTGGCGGACGAGCAGCTGCATATGTACACGTCATCACCTAAGCTCTCCAACTCAAGGATGGTCCAGCTTCCTCTTGCCTTTACCTGCACCACGTAGCACCCGTGAGCCGAAGCCCAGCAAGAAAACACAATAAAGCATGATGTAATATCAACAACGATCATAATAACCATTCAGGACTATCAGTCCAAGCAAATAGGTGACAATAGCCAAAAGTCACAATAATGAGCATCGCTCCTTCTAGCCATGTGACGATAGGGCCACCAGGGCTTAACTGGTAAGTGATCCTTTCTTAAGTTTGATTAGGACAGGTGCAAGGTGATTAGTCACCAACATAACCTTCATCGCGACTCTAGATTCGAAACTATGGACAACGTCCCTTAGCCATGTGACAAACGGTCACCGGGGTCATATACCTTGGCTGAAACCATCTGGTCTTAGACCAGGCAAGCGCTTATAGTTCTCTTTGACTTTCCGGTCGGTCCAGCATTAATACCCCATATGAGTCATTCAATGCCGACCTCGATTAGATCTAATCTTTATTCAGCCCGGCGTTCACAACGCACTGCCACCTCTGACCCTTGGGTCGGTAAAACACGACCAGTGCTCAGCCCGTGGTGAACTTAACTAATAAGTCACAGCTTCACAGACGGATCTGACACCATTGTCGATTCTGACTAATAAGTCAGCGCCATACACAGGTAAGCCATGCCACCAAACATATATCACATGTTCAATATCCATAAACAAGGTATTTAGCATGCTTACTAAACAGATACCAGTACAATTAGGACCATGTACAACCACAGAGGCTCAAGCTCTGAACAATATCATACCCAGTATACAAAGCATGTCCTAATCACATGTTTCCCAAGCATCATATGCAATATATCCAGCAATCTAACATGCACCAATAACAGCCATGCATGTCACGTTTATTAGTCAACCAACATGCATCAAGAATAGCCATGCATGTCATACATAATAATCAACCGACATGCATCAATAATAACCATGCATGTCATGCCCATAAATCAACCAACATGCATCATAATAGCCATGCATGTCACATATACACAGGGTGCAGTTTTCTTACCTCAAAGTCGAGCTAGAACGATTAAAAGAACGACCCTTGAGAACGATCAACTTTTAGTCCTTTAGCGGTCACCTAGGCATTCACCATCATATAATAATATAATTCACGTAAACATGCATATAATCATTAAATACTATAATAAATCAATTATGGCCCTCCTGGCCTCCTAATCAAGGTCCTAAACCTTATTAGGAAATTTGGGGCATTACAACTATCCCCTCCTTACAGAAATTTCTTCCTCGAAATTTACTCAACAACTCGGAACCGGA
Source organism: Humulus lupulus (assembly GCF_963169125.1). Lineage (NCBI taxonomy): Eukaryota > Viridiplantae > Streptophyta > Magnoliopsida > Rosales > Cannabaceae > Humulus > Humulus lupulus. Next base: position 70,567,362 of record NC_084794.1, on the reverse strand, counting down.
GTTCCACTCACTGGATATAAATTTCCTTAAGTCATTTCCTGACTTCAGTATTTCGATAGCCTTCCCTTAACCCAAGGTACATTCTGCTCAATGAAACCTCTTTACTTATGTCACAATCTGAACTGGCTATTCCTTATCGGAATACTTAACCCAACCTTCAGATCCTTACAACTCAACTCATAGGTTCCTTCGGCCTATGTCCACTGCATGGAAGCACATAACTCACTGTATACAACTGCCAGTGCCAAAAGTAAAACTGATTCAGAGTCACCCTACTCTGATCCAATTAGGTTCCAATTGCTGAAGCGAACCAAAGCTTAACCTATCTCAATTCCTCACCCTTTTTCCCATGGTGATACCTTAGAGAAGATATACTCCCCTACTTGGAATTCCACACTCCTACTTTCCAGTTCAATAATATTTCCCATTTATTCCAAGAAGTGATCATCCAAGATTCAAGCTCCAGCAATCTCATAACTCCCCTGAACCACCTCAGGATCCAGAAATATATATATTTCCTCACTCATCTTATAAGATGTTTCTCCAATAATAATTGGATAACCCTCTCTCTCTGATTTACCATCAGTCTGAGAGTAATAAACTGTACTGAGTTCCATTTATATACCCATCGCCTTTCTAACCCTTCCAAAACCTGGAAGTCACAATAAAGTCTTCATCTGATAAGATAGACCTTGAGTTCCATGAAGGCTCTCTATCTTTCTCACAAAGAGACTCGAACATTGATCAGCTGTATTATTCACCTATCCTTACTGATACAATAAACTCACTTGGAATACCAGTCCACAATGACTTAATATCCGTTTCACACTGATCCTTCAACCTGGGAATCCCACCGCGAAACTCATCACGATGCTCACCTATTCCCACTATGAAATACCCAAAGGCTGTAATGGCCTTGCTGTTTCCTGACATTCTGTCTCAATCTGTCAACAGGTAAGAGCTTTACACATGCCTTAATATATGTCCCTTCATCTCAGGCCATCACTATAAAATTCCATATTATGTTACCCTTTCACAATGCCTGAATGAAACGAATAAAAGAAAAGCATGAGATTCATCCAGAATCTCTCAGTAAACCTCAATATCCATCGGATCCCAAGTCCGATCTCTATACCACCATAAACTCATGTCTGTCACTATACAACCTTTAGCTAATCCAGCTAAAGCTTTCCATTCAACCTTGCCCATCTGTGGCTCACTTAACCATCTTTCCTTTTATCTTTCTTGAGATAATAATCTCAAACAATAAACTAGCCACCTGGCCCACCAGAAACTCTACCCAGTCCTGGTCAAACTCTTTAATCAACACGTTGCACAGGTAATCACTTCCCTCTATCACTAGGATGTCATAACAATCCTCAAACTGATCCTGGTCTATAAAGACCCAGCACTTTCTCCCCAAGGCACCTGAAATATCTTTACTATCCATGGACACTCCTGTCCCCAAGGCACTCTTCACTCTTGGTAATTCTCCGCAGAGAAAACTTCACTCTACTATCGTCCAAGACAATCATAAATCCCATTCAAGTCTACCCTTGAATGCGCTATACATCTTATTCACAAACACTTAGCATCAAACAATTCTCAAGATATGCTCAGCACTCGCAGTGCTCCAATCTGATACCAACACAACCCTTTACTTGATTTTCTCACTCTGATCTCTAACTGGTCTTAACCAGATCCAAGATCCACCTTAAAAGATTCCATCTTACTCAACAACTAACTCTTTAATTCTTATAACCCCAATGAGCCACTCGAAACAGTGTTCATATCTAATTCCATCTCTGGTACTAAACCATTCACCATTCTAATCTTCTTTTAATAAAAAGAAGGCCTGGCGGACCACCTGAAAACACATTTAAAATCCCACAGACTAATCCAGTCTTTCCTGAGCTCACCGGTACAATCTAAGTGGTATCTACCACACTAGCTAAGAGTTCCATGCACCTCCCTGCACAAACTCCAGCCCTCACATCCGGTATCCTAAACATATCAAATCCATGCACAGTGTCAATTGTCACAAGACTTTCCGCTCACAAGCTCAAGAATTACTATACCTTCCTTGCCATTTAAAGTTGTCCCACAATTACTTAACCAATCCACACCCTGGGTCAACCATAGTCAGTCATAACTAACTCATGAAACCAACGATGAGTCCTTTCCATAACCCAACTTATCTCTTAGGTTGCCAATATCGTATTACATTTCCCATCACAACATAACCATGTGATCTACATATACCATCAATATACCATTCTCTATATACATGCTAACAAAGGAATAGCATGGCGCCAAAGCCAAACAGCATAATTCAAAACCCAGAACCAGAAAACTGACCTGCCATCCCCGAGGAACTGGTCTCAGTCTCAGACTCTAATTGCCCTGGAATAAACACTCGAGTTGAAATCGAGCTATCTACCCCCTTTTGCTCATTCTTCCTCCGCATTGGGCAATTCTTCTTACGATGTCCGAACATCCTGCATGAGAAACATGCCCTTGCTCGGCATACCCCAAGGTGATGCCTCTTGCACCGAGTGCATATCGGATATGTCTTTCGACCTTCCTTGCTACCTGTTCCAATAAGTGGAGGTACCACTATCTGAGCTCCATGCTCTCCAACACTCTGCTGCCCAACTACTATACTCTCAACAGCAAGAGCCTTCTCTACCACCTGAGCATAGGTAGATACTTCATGCACTGGGGCAACTCTAATGCCCTGAACTATTCCAGGATTCAACCCTGAATAAATCTCTCCTTCCAAACCACATCCGTGGGTACCATGTCTAAGGAAAACTTGGCCAACTCATCAAATTTAGTAACATACTCGGTCACTGACCCATTACCCTGAACAAGATTCAGAAACTCATTCATCTTAGCGGTCTTAGCTACATCATAGTAATACTTCTCATTAAGCAGCTGCCTAAATTCTTTCCAGTCCATCACAACTATGTCTCGTGTCTGGGATACTACCTCCCACCATGTCCGGGCATCATCCCGCAATACACATGTAGCACAGATCACCCTATCGTGACCTACCAGCCCCATACTATCAAGAATGGAGCTAACCATGCCCATCCATTGCTCAGCTCTGAATGGATCTAGGCCTCCCTTAAAGATTGGAGGATAAAACTTCAGGAATCTTCCACAGAGAAATTCCCATCTGTTCTCAACCCTAGGCTGAGTTGAAACTGATGCCACCCCTGGCATAGGAAAGGAAGAGGTACTACCCAACAGACTCCGCTGTTGCTTCAAATACCTGATCTCTTCCTCCTGCCTCTGCAATCTTAATTGCAAGTCTGTAAGCGTCTGCTGAACACTCAAAGACGCAGACGAAGAACTAATACCCTGGCTGTAACTCCCAACCCCTGTATAACTATCACCAGGCCTCATAATCTGCCTTGAGTATAAACCTGCTGATTAAATTTGCAGTCAATAACTTGACCCATTAGTCACAACTAGCATATCAAGGGCTTTTCCCCCACGGGATAAATCTTACCACACCACAACCATAATCCACTTGCAGTGCTACAAACATGCCCATGGCATTCATACATACTCATAATCCCTGCTCTTCCAATACTCAAACCATGCTTCCAATCCCAGCATGCAAATAACACAATTATATATATATTCACAGAGCAGGTAACCATATGATCACAGTCATATATACATATATATTCACGGAGCATATAATCATATAGTCAAGAGCCAGGCTCTATCAGAATCTCATGCTCCCTAATACAATATGCAGGTAAAGCATTCACATTTTATACAAACAGCTATGCACATAGCTACAGAAATATTTACCATTCCTTGAGTGAAGCTATCTTCAGTGATGAGTGTACATGCCCAACTTGTCTTCAAGAACCATAAACCTTGGCTCGCTCTGATACCAAGTTGTAACGCCCCAAACTCCAGGGACCGCTACGGTGTGCCTTGTAAACAGTGCTAAACTCGCTAACCGAGTCATTTGGCCAAAATCGTGAACTAAGTATGATTAGCGGTTTAGGGATTAAAAACTTTGGTTAAGATGTAACGTCTCACTAGAATGTTTAATATATACATTGGGATCCCGAAAATATAATTTCAGAGTTTATTACAGAAAATATTTACAACAAGCCGTTCTAAGCGGCAAAACAGGGTTTAACCCTAGTTTCACTATAAACCTCGGCCGTGGCGGACGAGCAGCTGCATATGTACACGTCATCACCTAAGCTCTCCAACTCAAGGATGGTCCAGCTTCCTCTTGCCTTTACCTGCACCACGTAGCACCCGTGAGCCGAAGCCCAGCAAGAAAACACAATAAAGCATGATGTAATATCAACAATGATCATAATAACCATTCAGGACTATCAGTCCAAGCAAATAGGTGACAATAGCCAAAAGTCACAATAATGAGCATCGCTCCTTCTAGCCATGTGACGATAGGGCCACCAGGGCTTAACTGGTAAGTGATCCTTTCTTAAGTTTGATTAGGACAGGTGCAAGGTGATTAGTCACCAACATAACCTTCCTTGCAACTCTAGATTCGAAACTATGGACAACGTCCCTTAGCCATGTGACAAACAGTCACCGGGGTCATATACCTTGGCTGAAACCATCTGGTCATAGACCAGGCAAGCGCTTATAGTTCTCTTTGACTTTCCGGTCGGTCCAGCATTAATACCCCATATGAGTCATTCAATGCCGACCTCGATTAGATCTAATCTTTATTCAGCCCGGCGTTCACAACGCACTGCCACCTCTGACCCTTGGGTCGGTAAAACACGACCAGTGCTCAGCCCGTGGTGAACTTAACTAATAAGTCACAGCTTCACAGACGGATCTGACACCATTGTCGATTCTGACTAATAAGTCAGCGCCATAATTAGGTAAGCCATGCCACCAAACATATATCACATGTTCAATATCCATAAACAAGGTATTTAGCATGCTTACTAAACAGATACTAGTACAATTAGGACCATGTACAACCACAGAGGCTCAAGCTCTGAACAATATCATACCCAGTATACAAAGCATGTCCTAATCACATGTTTCCCAAGCATCATATGCAATATATCCAGCAATCTAACATGCACCAATAACAGCCATGCATGTCACGTTTATTAGTCAACCAACATGCATCAAGAATAGCCATGCATGCCATACATAATAATCAACCGACATGCATCAATAATAACCATGCATGTCATGCCCATAAATCAACCAACATGCATCATAATAGCCATGCATGTCACATATACACAGGGTGCAGTTTTCTTACCTCAAAGTCGAGCTAGAACGATTAAAAGAACGACCCTTGAGAACGATCAACTTTTAGTTCTTTAGCGGTCACCTAGTCATAACCAAATATAAGATACCATCAATAAAAATGGTCAACATAAGTTCCCAAACCAATATCTAGCCTCCGGGACATCAATCCCCACTTAACCGGGTACTAGGATCAACCCCGAGGCCTTAAGCTAGCATCCCTAGGCCAAAAACCCATTTTTGGCCAAATCTGCCTTGATGGGCCGCGGCTCACCACAGCCATGCCGCGGCTCACCCTCCTGACAGAGCCATTTTCACCTTTAGAGCCAACATAGGCCGCGGCACACCACAGACAGGCCGCGGCTCATTTCGCAAATCAGCCAAGAAACCAGCACGCACCAGCCAACTCTCCCCTGCGTTTTCCCTTGGAACCAAGCCTTCAAACTTGTCCCAAACCCCAACCTAACACCCAATTTAACCACCAAACATCCTCTACAACTCACCCTCAATAAAACCCAAAGTAAACATCACCCAAACCTCCATTAATTCAAACTTTCCACAAGTGATTCACAAGTTAAAAACTAAAACTCAAAACAGAGTATGAACCAGAAACTAATGGTTGAAGCTTACCTCAAACACGATTTGAATCCTCTTTAATGGCTGAAGTCAAGCTAAACCTCCCCAAGCTTGACTCCCTAGCTTGCTTCCTCAAGATAGGCTCTCAAAACCTAAAGAAGAGGGTGAAGGAGGACTTGTACGGGAAGGAAGGGAGAAAGAGAGGATAGGCTCTGTTTTAACTCTGTATTTTCTATAGCCTTCATGTCATATATATCCTTAGGGTCAAAAGACCATAATGCCCCTAAGCCAAATAAATCCCTCTAAAAGCTTCCGAGGGTAAAACTGTCATTTCCCGCCTATCTCGTTAATTATAATTAACGCTCTCCAATTCCCGTTATTCTCAATATTCCCAAATACCAATAAATCATATCCCATTACCCTTTAATTCCCGGTAATGCTCTAATCATTAATTTCACCCCGAGACTCACCCCGAGCCCCAAACTTAAACCCGTTATGACTAGACCGAACACTTACATTACATGATCGTCTCATGTCGATTAGCTCAAACCAATCCACCTTATAATGTGGCTATATTAATTAATCACAACCATGCACCCAAAATATACAATTACGCCCACAGTGGCCAAATTACCCTCATAATTAACATATGAGCCCATATGCATGCATTCACCATCATATAATAATATAATTCACGTAAACATGCATATAATCATTAAATACTATAATAAATCAATTATGGCCCTCCCGGCCTCCTAATCAAGGTCCTAATCCTTATTAGTAAATTTGGGGCATTACAGTCTCCGTTCGACTGGTACAGGTGGATGTACAAATTGCGTCATTCAAGAGTCATTTCGAGCTCGAGACCAACCTCTGCATGGTGTGGTGGTTCACATGCAAAGAAGGGACATCTTGCGTCTCTGGAGCAAGCTGGCATGTTGTACGCCATAGTGGAGGCTGCACAAGCTTGCATCGAGAAACTGAGGGAAGTTGAGGAGCACACTGAGAGGGCTGCTGACTTAGGCGACTTGGACCTTGACGACCCAGATGTTGTTCAAATTGATTGTGATATGATGGAAAAATTTCCTCCTTTGTACTACTTCTACTTATTATCATTAGAATAAAGATTCATAGAATCATTTCATATGGTGTATCAAGCCATTATTGGTGATCCATAAATATCAAGCATTAGGAAATACCTTGACATTATGATAACCAATTCGACATCATTAGATGTCCTTTTTTATATGCTACCACGTATGGTTTAAAATGATGAAGAGGAAATTATGCTGATTGTAACTTTTTTATGAGTATTAAATGTATTAAAGTTCCTTTATATTTGTCTACATGATTTAACTTTGTGTGCATTTTTTAAAAGTGTTCTTGAGTTTTATAAACGAGTTGTTAGGAAGAGACATGATAGCATTAAATAAATAACATTAAAGATTTAGTCAGGAGAAATCATCCAATACATCACCATAAACAATAAAATATAACAAAACATAAATAAGAACTTTCAAATCCATACAAATAACTTCCAACTACTATCAAAGACATTCAAGTAGACCATGCCCACACTAAAAATTAACACGACATGAGAACACTCACATTCATACATATTAATAACTTCTAACTACTATAAAAGAAATACACTACAGATAGAATGAATCTAATTTTTCCCATCCCCTCCTGCAATATCTTTGGCATCCTCCACGTTGAAGTCGGTCTCTTTCTTCTCGTCACTCTCTTCTTCAACTCCTTTGTCGTTTTCTTCACCAATGTTATTCTTAAAAATGTGTGTGTCGATAATGCATCCACAATCCACAAAATGTTGTTTCAAAGGGTTAAATGAGCCCATTTGAAATGAGTTGTAAGCTCCAACTGCCTGAACAAAACAACGATAAGGGATTAAAATGTTGTCATCAATCTTCAAGAACTCCTCATGGGAAACTTTCCAGTTGGTGAACACACCAACTCTTGGCCCTTTGAATAAGACATAGAACATGGTCACTCCCTCCATATGCAACTAAAAATCTTATACTGCCTCAAATAACCAATGCTAGAGATTTTCACAAATTTAAATACTCAAGGAATAGCACAACGAAACATGACACAACATACTTATATTCAAATGGTAGAAATGGTTACTCTATGTTTTTTTTAAGATAAACGTTGGAAATTTAATGGCAACTAAAATAATTGATTGAAGTATTTTTTTAATGTTAGTCAAATATTACAATTGATCTTTTCTCTTCTTCTTATTACAAAACATTGAGTCGTGAGGCATGGAATGGGTAAGCTTTTTAACATAGAAAAGTGTTTTTACTTGTTCAAGAAACTTGTTGACTTTGCACTTTAAGAATTGTCGCATCTACTTTATGTGTGCATCCATTTACGTGATTGGTCTCAGGTGCACTTTCAAGCATTAAATGATGATTTCATATATAAAGGGAATTCCTTCACATAATATACAATAGGGTTAGGGAAGCAAACTGCAGGAAAATATTAGTGTAGTTACATCTATGATTCAACTACCAAATCTAATGTATTATATGGTCACTAGTTATTGTATTAAAGATATGCATTTTATGGCATAACCTAACCTTCCCCGCCCAAGTCAATTTATAAGGTAGTAGCTATTGTGCATGAGTTCTGCACAAGTCCACCAATACACTTTCATTACAAAAAATAAAAATTAAAAAAATTCGAAGACATATTTCCAACATTATTTGATGATGATGCTCTAGAGTTTCATATCTATCAAATAGATATGGCAATGCATGTATGTTAAGCAAAGTTAGGATCTCAAGGTTTGTTTAATATCTATTAATTTTTCTTCACCCTAATACATTATTTATTTTCAATTAAATTGTTGAGCAATCTATCTATATATCCTTTCTAATGCAATGTTTGGTTTAATAAAAACAACCATCTTACATGATAAGTAGTCAAGCTAGGGCACCACTACAAGTAGTACTACATCAGCTACGAAGGTATGTATCATGCATTTATTTTTTAAATACACGAATTTTTTAACTGGAAATGTATTCTTACTTGTGAATCATGCATGTGGATACATCCTTATTTATTTTAATCTAAGTCTTAATTAACGGAAAATAATCTGTACATGTTAGTAAAGATCTTAGTGCTCCATAAACGTGTATATATGTTGGTGGTATAATGATGATATTGTCCGTAGTTAAATCTATGTAGTCATATGTGTGGCTTTATGAAATCACAATATTTTTAAGTTATACATATGTAATATATGTAGTCTAGTCACAATTACTGACTTTTTATTTTTTTAAATAAGGATTATGCATTTTATTAAAAAAATCTTCAACGAGACAATAATTTTTTTTAAAAAGTAATTTTTTATTGATAGTGTTCAAATAAGTTGCTAAACCACAACTTATGATAAATCAATTAAATCTTATTTGTCTATCCTTTTAGTTCTCTTTTTGGATAATGTTTAAGGCTTTGATACAATTTAAAAATCCATGAAGATATCTTTACGTACAAAGTTTTTTATTGTACCTTAAACTATTTATTAGGATAAAATTGTGTTCAGATATAATTATAGAATATTAAGAACGAAAAAAATAATTAATTATAGAATATTAAAAACGAAAAAAATTAATAATTAGAAAATTTTAAAATACATTATTACTTACCCAAAATCATTGTCAAAAAATATAAGTTTTTATATTAATACCAAGTGTTGAAAGTACATTTGAATATCTTTTTTTGCCAACTATTCATGGCCTAGCAAATATGGGTATTACTAAAAGTACAACACACATAAATTGGGCTCATTTTCATTTAAAGATGTAGCCCAATCACAATAGCATGTCAAAATGCCCAATAATAAATGGGCTTATTCCATATTCCATATATATTTAAACTGAACAAAATATAGCATGGTAAACTTAAGAAATTTTACAATTTCTTTACAGATGGTAGATGTTGATACAAGTTCAAATCCCGAGTGGGCTTCGATAATACAATAGTTAAATATAACTAAAACAGTTAACGAACTAGAAAAATGGACATTGTTGGTAAGTATCTAGATTCGGTTAATAAGTGGGAGTCGTTCTACGAAATATATGTAAAGTGGATGGGGTTTGGCAAAAGGTCAGATGACGTGAAGAGAAGAAATGGGATAGTATCAATGAGAAGGTGGTTTTGTACAAGAGAAGGTTATAGATGAAGAGAATATGTTAATATGCCCAATCGCAAAAAACGATCGAGACCAATCACAAGATCTGGATGTCAGGCAGCTCTCAGAGTGGTTCATATGAAAGATAACGACTTATGGTTGACAAGAGAATTTAGCCACAAACATAATCATGAAATGGTATCGGTCCCTGACTTGCAATTCCTCAAGAATAATCGTGTGGTGCCCGATGGTTTGCTTGCACAAGTTCGTTCGATGAACCCAGTTGAGACAAAAACTTCTCAAATTATGTCCCATATTGCTATGTAGTCGGGAGGTTATGAGAGAATGTCATGTCAAGTTAGAGATGTGTACAATAGAGTCACAAGAGCAACTAGGGAAGAAAAACTGGAAACTGATGCGGAAGGTGCATTAGGATTCTTGGATTGTCTTTCTGCATGAGATCCAATTTTTTTTGTGTACCACCAAGCTGACACAAAAAACAGACTCGCCAACGTACTCTAGGCCGACGGGACTACAAGAATTGACTATCGAGCATTTGGGGATGTGATAGCATTTGACACGACGTACATGACCAACACGTACAACAAGCCATTGTGCATTTTGATGGGTGTCAACCACCATTTCTCCACTTGTGTTTTTGGGTTTGCGTTGCTTGTAAATGAGAAAATGGAGACTTACTCATGGATGCTAAGATCATTCTTAGAATGTCACCATAAAAAAAAAACATTCAGTCGTGGTCACAAAGGGGATAATGCAATGCGTGAGGCAATAAAAGAAATACTTCCGGAATCCACACATCGATTATGTGCTTAGCATCTAAGCACAAATGCATCTAGGGCTGGTAATGATCCTGGATTCACGAAAGCATTCAATAATTTGATGCACTCACACTACAACGAGGAGGTGTTTGAGAACAAATGGAAAGATTTGATGGAGACATATCAAATGGAAGACAACGAATGGTGCCACTCCAATACAGAAGAAAACGAATGTGGGCAGAAGCCTACCTCCATGGGCAGTTTGTTGCTGGAATGAGAACAACACAGTGCTGGGAGTCAATGAATTTCTACCTAAACAAAATCCTTTTGAAGAGATACACCCTCGTGAATTCGTTACAGCCATTGACATCGTGGTGACAAAAATACGGCACATCGAAAGAGAAAATGACTTTACAACGAAGCACACGCTCCCCAATCTTCCATCCTCAGATGCTCTTGGTATTTATTATGATCAATGTGCAAAATTCTACACCCGAGAAATGTACTACAAAGTGGAGTCGGAAATCAAAAGAGAAAATGCATATTTCATTAGCAGCTATGAAGATCATGCAAATCACACTATCTTCAATGTTGGAAATTTTTGAGACGGTCAAACGAGACATACGGTCACTCGTACCCTTGGAACAAATCATTTTGAATGCAGTTGCTTATTCTACGTGACTAATGGTTACCCATGTAGACATATTTGGGCAATGATGAAGTCCAGTTGCGTAAGAATAATCCCAAATTCACTACTCCTCGAACGTTGGAGCTTGCATGCAAAATCCCATCCGGAAAACATGGAGATAAGCCAACCTATTCAAGAAGAGTCTGTGCATTGCGAAATGTCAAGATTCGGTGCACTTAATTCAGATGCTACCATGATGAACTTCTGCGCGTCTAAGTCACCACAATATTATAACACAACAAAGGAGGAAATTGCTCGTCTCACTGCCATTTTCAAGGAAGGTATGGACATCCAAGGAGTATCACAGGGCGCATCCACGAGGAGATCGTACCAAGAAAATCCTAACATAATGCAAGACCTAGTTAGGGTCAGGACAAAAGGTCAAGAAAATCCAGGGCAGCGAAGGGACAACAGGCATGGGATTCCAATAGACGGATCAAGTTTCAAACAAAGGGTATGTGGTGCCCTTGGTCACAACAGTCGAACATGTCCCAATCGTGGCCGCACAACTTGAAGAGGAAGAGGGGCAAGCACAAGAAGTGTTATTATCGATTGGTACACAGAATCAGGGAATGAAAACGCGGGAGGTGAAAGTGACATACCTTATTCAACGCAAGAGTCTTTTGGGAATGATTATGATAATCATGTGTAATGCACAACCTATTGGATGCAATGTTATTGTGTACTGGATATTATTTATAAGATCACTATCTCTTAATAGTCAAATCATGGAATCGTTTTGTAATAATTATTACTACGTTTATGTATTGATCATATTTACAAAATTAAACTGAGTGACATATTGATCTATATATGTTTTTTTTTATATGTTAAATTCAATGAAAATAAATATATTTATTATTATTTAACACTATCATTGCATGAATAATAATTATCTTATTTTCAGTTGATTATGGAACCCAGGTTCCCAATCAGATCACGTCTTCGAGAGCCTGTAACAATACAATACCAGCAGATAGGTTATAATGAAGAATTCTTCCTTCGAGGTGGTCTAGATCCAAATACCAACTGTCATGAAAGGCAGACCTATGATTGGCGGTACTTTGGTAGTACACAAGCAACTTATGCAACAATTTTAAGATCAAGGCCAAACCAATTTGTGTTAACATATGATGACGAAACATGTCGATTATTTATCTACAAGCAAAACAAGGTAATTCAATGTAATAATATTTTATATTTAAGTTCAATAAATATAACTAAGAAAGATTATATTCACTAACAAATATTTTCTAAACAGGTGGCAAAAATATTCTATCCATCAGACCAATTCAATTCATGTTGTTGGAGTAAGTGCTGGGAGATAGAAGCGATGGACACCGATAGAACTCCTACCACATACTTAGTTGCATCTTCCAATGATTTTATGGAAACATCTGCCTTTGCCATGTGGGAATTGGATACTACTGAATTCAAAGCAGGGATAATACACCAATGAGATGATCCTAATCTACCGCGTCCGATATCTGCCACCCATTACCACGCTCCCGCTCAAAAGGATATGTTATACGGGGTGGCTAGTGGGAATAAAGTAAGACTATACGACGTAATTAATGGAGATAGGATCTTGCAGTGGCATCTAGCTCAACCACTACACGATTTTCAATTCTCAAATGCAATACACTGGAGAAAAAATCTTCTCGTTGTCACTACTGGCAAAAGAAATGTAACCGTCTGGGATGTGAATTCTACCACACCAAAACGTGTCCTCACATCAGTAGTAGAGATTGGGGAAATCATGGCCACTTATGTCGAGCACCAAGAGGGTGATATCACATTGCGTGATTATTATAGGTAATTTATCTTCAATTAATTCTTTTTATTAAATGTAAAATATATTCCACCCATGCATATTAATTTTTATTGCCATACATATCCAATAACAAATTAAGTGAATCATTATAGGGCACCGAATGCAAATGGAATAGACGGTGTCTACTGCACAAACCATATTCTCCATTTGTTTGATCTTCGATCATGCACTACACATCAAATACGACTTTCTCACTATATATCCAAAGTAAAGTGTGTTCATTATAATGAGGACATCGTGGTTATATGATATGAAACTGATGTGCTAAACAGCAGGGGTAATGAAATTCAAATGAAGGAGGACCATGTGGTGGTTATCCCTGTCAGAACACTAACTCCAATGAAATATTACAAGGTGCCGGTCTAAAGAAATAGTTTTTACAACACAGGAATTTCAAGCGTTAGGTACAACAATGGAAAAGTCTACGCTCTCAATGAGGTGGGACTATATTTCATATATGAAGATGTCATGTACAATGAACCAACAAGCATTTGCAAACTCTTTGAAGGTCCAATCCTATGCTCTCTGAACCTTACATCAAGCGACCACGAATTTGTTGTCACGCCAGCCACAGATCGACCATTTTGGTTCGGTACCTGAATTCACACAACAAATTCATTGTCTCTACCATCCATGGAAAACACTATCATACCACATGGTATAATGCCTTAGTTAATTTTGGGTATCGTAAGTTCTAGATAGCTATTAACTATTTTACGAACTTGTTGAATGTTGTGTTACTTACTAAATTATTTAATATGATGCATTGTTATTATATAACTTTGTCAAATTTAAGCACTCTGTGTTTCATAAATATATTGCATACAATATAAACTAAATTTTATTTTTTTAAAAATAACCCCAATTCATATATGATTTTGAACATTGTATTTTAAATAACTAGAATTTTAAATTTTAAAATAATAAGTTTACAATCAAAATCCCATTATTAAGAAAATAATTTAACCATGTATTTCCAAAAATTATAAAAAGCTTAATAAATAGTTGATAATCTTCTTTCAAGTAAAAAAATTTAATATAAATGTTGAAGGCCATGAATTCTAGCAACAAAAAAAATATATAAATGTGAATCTTAGAGCAACAGTTGTGTAACTTTTATTAAATCTCTGTGCTAAATTTTGTAAATAATGTGCAGTTGGCTATTACATTGTATGCATATTAACCCGTTCAACATACTACTTTTATATGAAAGACATTTATATCCCTATGCAATTAATTTTTTTAATATAAAAAAATCCAACCGGTAACCAAAACGACTATCATGAGTTGAAATTGTATATTAAAATAAAAAATGGGCCTTCATCCTATAGATCAATTGTAAGAATAGTATACAGAAATGTACTTGTGGACAACACCTGCACAACACTTTTACATTAAAATAATTGATATAAAATATTTATATAATAAAGTGCAGGAGCGGGAGCCATTCCGCTTATATGTCAAGCAGTTTGGAATCGTTGGCCTATTTTTCAATGCTACATTTTGTTGATTTCATGTTGCAAATACCTCTTTTCTTTTATTTGATAAGATAAGGATGGTATCTTTGAAAATAGACGGTCAGTTATTGGTATAGTGAACATTTTATAACAACTTCCTTTTATTAGTTATTTTCTGATATATTGATTGTTACTCTTAACTAATATGCTATAAATAGAAAGAGTTGCATAGGCTATTAATTTGTAAATTTTTACTTCTAAACTCTGGGAGAAATCTGTAAAGCTGTAAGAAGAGAATGAAGGTTTTGTACTCAAGTTTTTGAAGAGAAATTAAAAAAAGAAGGCTGCCCGTGGACTAGTCTAGTGTCAAACATTTTTTGGCACTAGAAAACCACGTAAAATCTCTGTGCATTACTCTTCTTTTTGTTCTTTAATTTCAGTTTACAATCTCTGGTTTTTTAATGGGATTTGTGATCTTCAATTCTTAATTGTTGAGTTCTTTGTTTTGTGGTGAATTCTGTTCTTGATCCCAACATAGATTTTTTTCCCAGTACAAATAGGTGTTTATCGTGAAGATTACCTTATTAGGGAACTTATAGTCTTGAGTTATCTTGTTCCAATATAAGGAAATTACACTAAATATAGGATTTTTTTCTTTAAAAAAAAACTTTGAAAAATATAACAATTTTTTTTCTTTTTAATATTCTTATGACATATTTTTTTTGTTTACATTTTTGTGGAAGTTTTTTTTTCTCATATATTTATTATATTTTATTCGTAGACCATATTTTATTTAATAAAATTGTAGTAATTTGTTGTGATATTTTTGTGAGAGTATTTTCATCATTTTTTTAAAATTATTTGGATTTTATAAGACATTTTTTAATATTATTTTTAAAAATAATTAAAAAAAAAATGTAATGGTTATGCATGCAAGGTTACTCAAGTACTTAGTTGTAGTGTCTATTCATCTAATTTCCTTCTTCAACACGTTATTTTTAATTGCATTCCTCTTCTTTGTCTTCTTCTTTCATTTTCTTCCTTCATTTTTATGAGTAGTTGATTTCATTTGATCATGATTTAGTGTAGATGGTTACCATTATGAAAATATATATTTTTGTGATATGGCAGTTTTCAGTAGTTACCACTGTTTTTAGTGATGCGGTGGTAACCAATTACCCCTGTGAAGTTAGTTTTTATATTTTTAGTGATGTGGTGATAACTCTTTACCATTATCAAAATATTTTTTATCTTTTTAGTGATATGGGATAATTAGTTACGGTTATTAAAATAACAAACTTAAATAATAATAAAAAACAGTTTATAACCTAAACTAATTGTGATAGTAACTAGTTATTTAAGCTTATTTGGAAAAAAATCAGATTTGAAAAAGAAAAAATTATTGTAATGGTAACTGATTACTTAAGCATATATGAAAAAAAATATATATTCATGGTAATTAGTTACTTAAACAGATCGGAAAAAAAAGAAACCAAATATGAAAAACAAATTAGATAGATCTAAAACAACCAAGAAGAAGAACAACTGGAAATGACATCGGCAGATACCGAAGATACCACCTCCGATTTGGTTGCCAGTGTGAGGCAGGAAGGTCTTGGTTACACACACAGATAGGCTTGCCATTTTTTTATTATTATTTTGTTTCAGTGGCTTCGTGAAATCAAAGTAATATTGTGACGTAGATCTTTCCAGACCAGAAGTATCAGTATCCATTCCAATAACAGTGAATTCTATAGCATTGTAATCCTAGGAAATAGGTATATACTGAAACTGCTCAAATTGTAACTGTTTAGGTTGGAGAAGATAACTGCTATTGGTTGACAGAATGGTCAGCGTGGGATGGAAGAGAAGCCCATTATGGGTTCTTGAAACACCAAATAACCAGATATGTCTTCCTCTTCTCTCTTTTCTTAAAAAGTAATATTGAATATATTTATTGACCTATATAATCTTTTTGGTTGATTTTGGTTTGGGATTATGATTATGATTCGATCGACAAATCTGGTTGGTTTTTGTGTTATTGAATAAAATAATTTTCATCAATCCTTATTTCTTCATTATCTCTCAGGGCCTTGCGCAGAAGTTTAGTTTGCTAATTTATTTTCATTGGTTGAAGAATTGGTGGTTTTGGTTTTTTTTTTTCAAAGAAGTAACTTTATTTCAAACCACCAAAACAAAGAATTACAAAATATGCCCAGTTTCAGCAGCATAAACCACTGCTAACCAATCAGGAAAAAAACAAGAAATCTACAACTCTGATGCATAGAAAGGGACTTAGTGGCAAGAACATTGCAAGACCTCTTAGTATGCTTGACACCTGTACACAAAGGAAACCAGCTATGATGTAGTATAGTATTAATAGCACTCTAGTTATTGGTTGTTTTGGTTTTGATTGCTTATACATGGCTTCATTCTTCTATTGATATTTTTAAGTTTTGTTTTATATAGATCATATTTTTGCTCTGTTTGTGATCTTTGCCAAACTACTATACGTCAAGTATGGTTGAGTTGTTTTTCCTTTTTCTCAAATTGAACCTTAAATTCTATGATTTTGCTTTGTGTTTTCTTTGATTTGATAACACAAGTTATTTTTATCATTGCATTGGATTTGACTAGGGGTGACAATTCATGTTTATAAGTCGTGTTCGTGTCGTGCCAATACTCGTGTATTATAGGAAAATGATTAACCCAAACATTTATTAATCGTATAGAAAACTAAAATACAAATCTGACTTGTTTATAAACGGGTTGACTTGATACGACCCGTGTAACACGTTTATATAAAGACCGTGTTAAATTTGGGTCCTATTAATCAATTAACATGTTCATGACACATTTAACATATTTGTGACACGTTCAAATTAAATACAAAAATATGATAAATAAAAGTATGTAATTTTAAATAGGTCATTAACAGGTTAGTTTCGTGTTAAGCATGTCAACCCGACCCGTTTATTAAATGGGTTAGACGGGTCAACCCAAAAATAACCAAAACCTGTTAACTTCGTGCGGGATTCGAGTCGTGCTATCGTGTCTGACCCGTTTTACCACCCTTAGATATGACATTAAATAGAGTTATTATTACTTATGTTTTCTTCCATCAAGTTTAATGTTTGAAAGAAATTAAGGTTGAAGATGAAGAATTAAACTTTCTTGATGTTTCTAGTTGGTGTTTAGCTTTGGTTTGTGAGGTTGAATTGAATTCTGTATGTGATTTGATTATTGATTTTGGAATTATCTTGGTATTGCAATTCATCATCAATCTGGATATGAATTATTACTAGAATGAGGAGGAAGAAGTATAGTAGGGGAGTTTTATCTCTATTTTTCTTTTCTTTTTTAATTCAAAAACCTATCTTTTCGGACAATTATTCTAATTATCCTCTTTCTTTCACATTTAATTTCAATTTTTCTAATTTCACATTTAATAGTTGGTTCTAATTTTTTATGCTTTATATAATTCATTTCAAACAACATCAAACCTAATCTATTAGAACTTAGCTATTCTGTTGTTGTGTTGCTATCAAATTTATTCTTTATATTGGTTATTTAACTTTATGTTTTGTTATGTTAAGTCTTGTTTATTGAGTTTTCAAAGTTGTTGAAAACTATTAAGAATGTTGAAGTATGAAGTACTAATAAAAGATAAGTTTTAATTTTTATTTTTATAGTTGTTTTGTTATCCAATGAAAATGTGTGACTTTAACGAAGCTATTGGCAATAGTTGTACTTTACAAGGAAGTTTTTTATTTTTTTGTCAAGGCATACTAGAAAATTTTATAATTGTAGTGGTATTTAGTATCATAGTCCATTAAATTTTTATCATTCATTTATTTTATCTACTAATGTTGTTTTTGTTTGTATGATAATTTTATTTTGTATGTTGATTTTCAATTATACAATCAAAATGTTTAGAGTAGATGGTAGGGTTGAATTTGATTTTTTTGCTAGATCTACTTTTGCTAAGAAAGTTATATTGAAATTTTGTTAGAGGTTATAACAAGTTTCTTATCCAGATTTTCTGAAGCTTCCCTAATAATTTATTCGTCTTTTCATGGTTAGATGCACATGCTTTTAGGATGGAAATACAACTTGTTTAGTTAAAAAATATCACTAATTTTCTTTGGGATATTAGACTTTTAAGTTGTATGACATTATATTATTTATCAATAAAATTATCTTTATTTAAAAATATAGATAGATATTGTTCTTGCATGAGAAAATAGTTTGTTATTATTAATGCCCATTTTCTCTTTTTTTTTTTTTTTTTTAAAAAACCCCTAATAACCGTAGTACTTTATAGGGTGGCATACACTTTCTCTAGTTTCTCTCCCACTAAAGAAAACTTTCTTTAAATGTTTATCAAGACTTCCAGACATAGAAAGCTTCTAAAACTCTTATTAGTTGTAATATATACAGAAGCAAACATGTAATTTCATGTTTGTTGTGATGCCAATTTTAATTTATAAAAAATAAATAAAGGAAAATAAAATAGATTTGTTTGTCAAGAATGGGATTCGAACCCATGCCCTTTCGGACCAGTACCTGAAACTGGCGCCTTAGACCAACTCGGCCATCTTGACTCTATGCTACCAAGTTGTAACATATAGAATATGAAATAAAACAACTGTTTATACCCAAAAAAACAAAATATCAGAATAGAATGGTGAGATTTTTCGGAGAGCCAAAACACAGGGACAGTACTGGAGACTCGAAAGTCCCGACCAGCCCTTATCGGCCACAATACTTGTACCTTCTTAGTTTCTCTTCATTTTTGTAACATTAACGAGAAAAATGTTATTGATGGCATGCAACTTCTGCCCTTTACAATTCCATGTAATCTCATCACGTGTTTCCGAAAACCACTTTTTGGGTCGTAGAAAACTCTGCTTCAATGGTGTCTCCTCTGGTTGCTCGCCCTCCTCCTCCATTGATGTTCCTTCACTCCGTCCCATCTCCATTCAAAGGTTTTCCTTTTACTCATTGTTCTAAAGCTTTTTTTTTTTTTTACGTGTGGCTGCTTTGATTCTGAAGCCTTTACATTTTGGTTTGGTGCTTTCAGTGTTGAAAATCCCACCAAGGATATGACCCAATTGCTGATGAAGATTACTCCTTTTACTTCGAGGCGTGCATTGTTCTCCACTTTGTTTTTGTATTCATTTTTTCATTCCTCAAGGTACTTAGCAGGTCCGCTCACCACTTTGAGCCTTTGTTTTTTGGCTTCATTAAATTAACTATTTCGTGCAATGGTGGTTCAAGCAAATGAATTGGATTTTATAAATTTCAAGTTAGGATTTTAATTTTCTTAATTACTACCCAATTGAAAAAATGGCTTCTAAGATTGTTATGTACGGATTTTCAGCTCAAGCTTTAGGAGATCCTACTGTAACCATCGATGAAGTCACTCCCACTGTCATTGCTTCCGGGGAACTCTTCCCTACTGAGGTTCATATCAGTTTTATTATGTTCTGTTTCATTCCGAGCCTATAAATTCATGAGGGAAAACAAAGGTGTCTTATTGAAGTTTCTTGCTCTCTGATATAATTGTGGTGTTGATGTGTGTAATTTACAGAACAGAATCGTTCAACTCTTTGAGAAAAACACATACTCTGTTGTCAACATCTTTGATGTAACATTGCGCCCTCAACTTAATGTAACTGGTGCAGTGGAGGTATGTTGGCACCAAAATTATCATCATTGTCGTTCGTTCTTTCTTTCTTTTTTTCCTTCAATTTTATGGATTCATTAATCAATACTGCTAACCTATATTGACAGATTCCAGAAGGAAATGGTTCTGGAGTAGTGTGGAATAGAGAAGGACATATCGTGACAAATTATCATGGTAAAAGCTGGCAAAGGGATTTGTTGTGATACTATTTTCTCATGTAAATTTGTGTTCATGCTTTTTGATATAAAACCTTTCTTTTTTGGGAGGGGTTGGGGAGTTTTCCATAAGGGTCGGACCTTGTATGGTTGTTATGCAGAGTTTGTTCAAATTTTATCTGATACCAGTGGATTATTTTCATACTTTGATATGGACTGTCATATATTATTGACATTATTTTTCTTTATTGCCAGTAATTGGCAATGCCCTCACAAGAAATCCAAGCCCCGGGGAGGTTGTTGCACGAGTTAATATTTTAGCATCAGATGGGTGAGATAGTGCATCTTAGACATGCTTATTTATTTTATTTGAGTTTTCTTTCATCAATTATATTATTCCTTTTCTCTTTATGTTTTCAAAGGGTACAAAAAAATTTTGAGGGCAAGTTGATTGGCGCTGATCGCGCAAAGGATCTTGCTGTTTTGAAGGTATGTGTTGGTTTTGGTTCTTTTTTTTTTTCTGGTTTTCTAATACTATTTTCCTTTTGAACCTTATCTTCCGTCAAACTTTATTTGATTACAGTGTGAACTGTATGCAACATGTGTGTATCAAAAGCACTTAATTTTCTTAAATTCTGGCTTTGATTTTAGCTTGGTGCATCTATTTTTCTCATCAATCCATTTGAATCTGATTTAAATTTGTTAAATTTGAATTGGATCTTTATACTGAGAAAGGAATTTATTTAAGAAGAAAGGGATAATCATTACTGTTTCCTGCTAAGTGCGGACTGAGGAAACTTCAACTGAAATAAAAGATATAACTTTTTAGTTTCATTATTATTATAAAGGGTTGATTATGATATTTTTTTATTTCATAATGATCAAGGTAAGAGTTAAAGTTGTTGATGCATTGAGTCTTTAGTTTTCCAATCATGTACTAACGATTTACCATTTTCAACTAACTTCTAGGTCGAAGCCCCTGAAGATCTGTTAAAGCCAATCCTAGTAGGGCAGTCATCTTCGCTGAAAGTCGGTCAACAATGCTTGGCGATTGGAAATCCATTTGGTTTTGATCATACCCTCACTGTTGGAGTTATCAGTGGACTAAACCGAGACATTTTTAGTCAAGCTGGAGTCACAATCAGTGGTGGAATTCAAACAGATGCAGCCATCAATCCTGGGAATAGGTATGTTGATAATTTTTTGATGGAAGCTTTCAATTAAAATCTAAATTAATTTGTTGATTGAAGCTTTCAATTAAAATCTTTTTTAATTTTCTGAATGATAACTGTCAAATCCTCTTGGTTTGATCCAATTTGCTGTTTTCGTTCTTCTGTAACTGTGACAGTGGAGGACCCCTATTGGATTCCAAAGGAAATTTAATTGGGATTAACACTGCAATATTTACTCAAACTGGTAGCTGTAGTCCCTCTTTTTTCAGTTTTCTTTCAAGTTTTCACAGTATAACCTTTTTTCTCTTTTCTAAACACTTTTTCCCCTTGATGTGTTGCAGGAACTTCAGCAGGGGTAGGGTTTGCCATTCCATCCTCAACTGTAGTCAAGATTGTCCCCCAGCTAATTCAATTTGGCAAAGTGAGTATTTTTCATTGTAAAGAATTAAGCTCTGGTCTTAAATTATACTTTTTATCAGCATCTTCCCTCGTTCAAGCTTGTGAAATGTGTTTTATACCATCTCCTCAGTATATGGAAGTTTCTCCTTACATATTTCTGGTTCACATCCATTAGGCTTTTCGAGCTGGTTTGAATGTAGAGATTGCTCCTGATCTGATTGCAAATCAACTCAATGTTCGATATGGAGCTCTTGTTCTTCAGGTATGCTTGTGGAGTTCTCATTTTGGCCTTACTTGTATCCATTATCATGCATTCATCTTTCTTATTGCTACTTCATTAAACATTACTCTAATGCCTGCATAAATTTTCTGTATTGTGGCAATACAGGTACCAGGAAACAGCGTGGCTGCCAGGGCGGGGCTACTTCCCACCACAAGGGGCTTTGCCGGTAGCATTGTACTCGGGGATATCATTGTAGCAGTTGACAACAAACCTGTATGCTAGTTATTCATATGTTGTAAATAATTGATGTGAGATTAAATGTAGCTAATTTGGGTTTTGGAATTTGGCCAGTGTTGGCATAGTCTTTTGATCCAAGTATAATCTTGTAAAATAACAAAAGCTCTTTGTGTTTGTTATTTATGTTCAGGTAAAAAACAAAGCAGAACTGTACAAAGCACTGGATGACTATAATGTCAGTGACCAAGTAATTCTAAAGATTCAGAGGGCCAGTGATAGTTTGGAGCTTCCTATAACTCTAGAGGAAAAGAGTTCATAGCCTATATTCTTAAATCCTCTTCAGAATAGCATATCTTCATAGTGATTGCAGATGTCAAATGAGGCATGGATGTTTAAACGACAGGTCGTTTCATAATACGGAAATATGGAAAAACGATATCGAAGTTGTTGCTACTAAACGACACTGAAGTTCATATTATGGCTTAACAAAACGGCTTCACAGTTGTTGCCAAACTGTTACGAGGGACATTTAGATTAGATTGGTCTTGGGGAAATAACCTAAGAGATTTGATCATTTGATACAACATAGACAAACTCCCTTGAAATCTTTGTTGATGGGAATTTATATAATTTTAATTTAGGAAGAGATTCATTTGGATAAAATATTACTTTTTTTGTTTTAACTAGAGGACATAAAAAGAGTTAGCTTTAGGTGTGAATGAGTGTGAATGTATAAATTTCAATTAGGACTAAAATATCAAATTTTGAAATAATTTAAATATCTTACATATAAAAGAAAAAATAAATAAAAATATTATTAAAAATTACTATTTTAATAATAGTTTATTCAATTATTAAAACATAAACTTTTATATTGTTATAACAGCATTTAGTGGATTGCGTTGGTTATCCTTTACATAAAAAGTGCTTCCATAATCTGCACGGATTGGATTATTGGATTAGAGAAATGTTATATAACCTGGTGGAATTTTCTCCCGAGCGTATGTGGCAGTACTAATAATAAACAAGCATACAGCTATATTATGCTTACTTAATACCTTACTTTTTAATTTCTTTATTATTTGACTTTGATTTAAAAGAAAAATAATAAATAGTATTTTTGCCCCCCGAACTATGACATATGTATGAAAGTGCCCCCGAATGATTTGCGATGTTTTAAATTCTCCCCGAACTTTTAACGTTAGTAATTTATGGGCATTTTGTTGCATTCCGTTCAATTATTCCGTTTACTCGGTGATGTGGCATAATACGTGTATAGTGGTTGAAAAATTGAAAGTAAAATTAATACACCTAAGCCTACCATTATTTTCTTTCCTCTTCCCTCTTCTTCACGATTTTCTTCTCTTCAAACCCTAGGTTTTCCGCACTTGTGCTCATCAAGCATCATAAATGGCATATTCTAGGGGAAAAAGGTATGGAGAAGTTCAAAGGAGTCCCCCTCTTTGACGTTGTGGATGTGAGGCCATACTAGGCATAACGTGGACTGTATACAATTCCGGGAGAAGGTTCTATGGCTGCCCAAGATACAAAGTTTGTTGTTTCAATTATTTTTCTTGATTATGATTGGCTTAAACTCCTCTAACTCTGTATTTTATTTACAGAGAAATGAGAGAGATGGTTGTGGCTTTATTCATTGGATAGACCCTCCTAGTGGTGAAGACATAATTGTGATAATGGGTTGTTTAAAAGAGTAGAGGAGATCGAAGGCAATCTTTTGCAACAACAGATTTTTGTTGAGAAAAGAGATGAACAAGTTGGAAAAATTTTGATGTTGATGGAGGATGTCAAAACTGGTCTCTGTATTTTTGTTGTACTTTTATCTTTTGTTTTGTACTTGGCATTATGGTGAAATGTAATTGTTGTGTTGTTGCTTCAACTGAAAAAAAATGTAACTGTGTTGAAGAAATGAAGAAAAACATCATTTTGTGGTATATGTATTTTATTGGATCTTATATATTTGGCAGCATATATATTTGTGATGTATTTTTATTGATTATGAGATATCTAGTAGCATATATAGTTGCTTAATTGTAATGAAATTTGATTGAAAAAAGGTTTCCAATAGAATAATACAACCAGAAAAATAATATAAAAAGTGAGCCAACATTTTCACTCAGTAAACTAGTATCTGGTGTACAAAACGTGATCCTAAATCAGATATACAACCTTGCTCAAGTACATTGGTGATTTACAACCTTGCTTAAGTACATTAGTGGTCCTAAAACAAATTTACAACCTTGCTCAAATACATTGAAATGTTATTCAGTGAGCATGGGACTAATAAAAAAACAAAGACAAAAGCAGACATAGCAATTGACTTTCAACTCCAAACTTATCCAATACACTGCTTGTCAATCAAAAAATCAAATACCGCCTTGACTAAATATGTTTGGTCCTTGTTGCAACTGTGTTGCTACCTTGCCGGGGTGGGTTGAATGGAGCTTGCTACAAAATAAGATAGACAAATCAGGTAGCTTAAATGATAAAAACCAGACAACAGAAATCAGTGAGCATTATTTGAAGTTGTTAGGAGATACCTGAGGTGGTGGCATTATTCCTTGTAGAGCACTTAGATTTGTTGCTGAACTCACTGAAGCATTTTCTGGCTAACTGCTATTTCTAGCATAAGTACCAGGATCAGCTGGGGGGTTGTCTTTTCCCTACCAAAACAAATCTTTTTTATCAATTCAAAAACAAGCAAACATTATCCTTCAAACCAGATGCAAATAATACAATAGTAACTTACCGAATTGAGGTTGTTTCTAGCACAAGTTCTGAAGTTGTGGCCCATTGCACCACAGCCAGAACATCTCATTCTCACAGATCTTCGTTTCAATGTCTTGGCTGTTGGTGGAGCCAACGCATCAAGTTCAACTCTTCTGCTTTTCTTAGGCCTACCAGGTTGAGTCTTCCCAATTGGCTTAATCATTCCAACCTTGCCACTTCTAGGCCACCCATCTTGATTCCTAATTGGAAAAATTTGCTGAGAGTATGCCTTCATGTAGTATTCCTTGGTATACCATTTGGAGACATATGTCACTGGATCCTCTCTTTTATGCCAAATAGCAGCAACAACATGGCTACATCGAATACCAGTGAGTTCCCATCTTCTACAAGAACAGACCCAATTTGCCAAATCGACAGAGCACATGCCCCCGTACATGTTCATCACATGGTACATAAATTAACTCCCTTTGGTGGGAATGTGACTTCTAGCTTCTACCTTGTTCTTTTCAAGAACAGTTGCGACCCTTGGTGCAATGTTAGACTCCCACATTATAACTGAATGCCTATTTTTAGTGAGCCTTTGCATCATGTACATCCTAATACGCTCCAACATCGAAAATATTAGTCTATCTCTGGCTGCCAATATTGACTTTGTACCATTGAATCCCTCACACATGTTATTTACAAGTATATCACACTTAGGTTGAGTCCTAAAGTGTGATCTACTCCAGTGATGTGGACCTGCAGCCAATAACCAGTTGTATGCTTCCTCATCAATTGATTTGATCTCCAACATCACAGCTTCGAATCTCCTAATAGTTACCTCTCTTGCAGCTTTCCATAAAAGGTCTTTCAAGGTTTTATCCCTGAAAACTTTGTTGAAATTCTTCTCTAGATGCCTTGCACAATGCCTGTGCTCGGCCTCAGGTACACCCTCATCCCACAAACCCTTCAAGGCTTGCTCTAAACCTTTTTGCTTGTCTGTAATAAAGCTCCAATGGTTTGAGTTTTCAATTTTGACGTCCACCTTCAATAGGTCCAGAAACAAGCTCCATGAATCCTTATTTTCTATCTCAACAACAGCAAATGCTATAGGATACATTTGGTTATTCCCATCTATTCCAACTGCTGTTAAAAGTTGTCCTGGATGTACACCTTTAATGTGGCAGCCATCCAACCCAATTAAAGGTCTACAACCCTCATTGAAACCTGCTTTTAATCCAGCATAGCAAATATACATCCTCTTGAAACGTGGCTTACCATTCTCACCAACTTCTATAAAAAACTCAATAGTTGAACCCTTATTGGTCCACTTAATCTCCTCTGCATAATCCCAAAGAGAAGCATACTGCTCTTCATAGCTCCCTTCAATTGCTCTAGTTGCCATCAACCGAGCTCTATAAGCTTTGTCCCGTGTAATCTCAATGACATTGTCCTTACTAACCTTGTGCATGAAAGAAGGGATTCCCCACTTGTCATTCATCTTGAACTCATTCATGTACTTCTGACTCAACCATCTAGAAGTTGCAAATCTATTTGTATTCTTTCTAGCACATTTGTGTTCATCATTATAAGTTTTGATGACAAATGTGGTGGTGTCATCAATCTTCGATGCAAAACAAACCCATGAACAACCAACACCTTTACATTGAGCCATAATCCTATGATGGTCATTCTTCTTAAAAAAAATGTCCTTTCCATTTTGGATTGCATACTCCTTAATTACTTGCTTAAAAACTGCCCCATTTGGAAATGATAACCCGAGCTTGAACACTGGTTTTTCCATGTCAATTGAAGCCCTAAACTGAGGAAGCTCTGGCAGCTTGGTTTTTCTGTACATTTTGTTTGGTTTGTGGATCCCGTCAATCTCCTCATCATTCTCATCTTCATCCTCACTTGAACTATCTTGTGGAACAAAGTCACTGTCAGAATCTTGTATACCCACATCTCCTATGTCAATGTCTATAGGCTCTTTCCCTAATCCTTTCAAGTGGTTTTCAGCTGCCTCCCCCACATCTAAGTCATCTTCACTTTGTGCATACTCTGGATCTACATCATAATCGTTGTCTTCACTTGAGTGTTCATTTTCAGTCGCATTTTGCTCATCCAAAACAGGCCCAGATTTGGTCATATCCTCATCCAAAACAGGCCCATGTTCAGTCTTATCCTCATCCAAACCAGGCCCACTTACATCTCCCAAACCAAGCCCATCCAAACCAGGCTTACTCCAACATGCATCTTCATTCAATATAGCCCCACCAGATTGTGTTGCTATTTCCTCACTTAAATCTATTTCAACATCTCCATTCACATTAACCCGAGTATCATTTTCAGCACCTAAAACAGTTTCAACATCATCATTCACCCCATTTCTAGCATCATTTTGAGCACCTAAATCAATTTCAATTTCCTCATTCACACCAGTTACTACTGAAGCTTGAGTTTCAGTCACTTCTTGTTGACAAAAAAAATATTTCACAACATTGCATCTCTTCACACAATCCCCAATCTTCTCAAGTAAAACTACATCACTAGTTACACATTCCATTAACACACTACCTTCCCACTTAAAATAAAAAGCAATTTCCTCTGGATTTGTGAAATCCAAATCTCTAGAAATCCCATATAGCTCAAACATGCTCATGTTATCCACATCTTGGAAATGTATTAAATTAGTAACCCCACCAAGGTAGGTTGGAATGTTACCTACATGCTTGAGTTGTCCACTGTGACACACCTTTAGAGTGAAGATTCCTGAATTTGGGTCTGCAAAATACAACAACATTTAATGTGACAATTTTAGATCAAAAAAAACATTTAATGTGACAATTACTGAATAACTAAAGTTTGGGTGGTCCCAAAATATGCTTTCAAACTTGCTTTTAGTACTTGTTATCAAGCAAAGTCAAACACACACACGCACCAATACACAACAGACCCCATGCACCCCAATCGACCTAACAAACCACTACGGAAAACTCCAAAAACACTATCTAAGATTCCTTTGACCAAACCCATTTTGTACAACCAAAAAAACCTCATTTTGTGAGGACAAAGCTCTGCAATATTCATTCTTTCCTCTCCATCTTCTCCATCCCAAAAACTAACCCAATACAAAATCAAAAAGAATAAAAAGTAAACATTAAATACTCACCGTAAAAGGGAATCTTGTTCTCATTCCTACACTCCTTTGGGTGTCCTTTCTTTTTTCTTAATGCTCTGGTTTTCTTCTTCCCCATCACCGTCGACAAAGGCTTCAGATTCAATCCTTCAACTTCAGATTCAATCCTTCGGCTTCAGATTCACTCTTTCGGATTCGATTTTCTTCACTCTCCAAAAAAAAAGCCCTAAAATTGCCCCCAAACTAATCAGATCGATCCACGAAAACCCCTTAGAGTCTTACTACCTTCCTTCGTTGTTCTCATGGTAGTTTCAATGGCAGTAATGATGTGTAATGCCAAATAATCCTCTATATTATCACATCAGCTCATATATTTCCATATCATGCAGCCTATCTTATGTGTTATGACACATCATCATAAATTTAAAAAAAACTAACGGAATGCCCATAAATTACTAACGTTAAAAGTTTGGGGGGAATTTAAAACATCGCGAATCATTCGGGAGGCACTTTCATACAGAGGCCATAGTTCAGGGGGGAAAATGCTATTTATTCAAAGAAAAATAGAAAAACAAAAATTTATTTTCTTACTTCGTCTTCTTCTTCTCTACCTTTACCGTCTCTCTTAGTCTCTTTAGCTCCAACTCTATATTCCAAAGCCTTCATATGCTAATTAAGCAGCTATAATCATCTGTGAATTTTATCATTTCCCAAGTCAAAGAGGAAAAAAATTGAATTTAAGGATTAGTTTCTATGAAAACCCTCTTTTATTTTTTTGGATTTGTAGCTAAGATGAAGAAAATGTGAAAATAGTGGAAAAAAGCTTGGTGATTGAATGATATTCTCCATTTCTACAGGATCGTATCTTTCTCTCTATGTATATGTATATATATATATGGCTTGGCCCTTATTTCTTCTTCTGACTTCATATATATTTTTTATAAAAAAATGTATTTTGAACTCATTCTACTCTCTGGTTGGAATGTAAAAAAATGAATATACTTTTATTTAAAAATAAAAATAAAAAAAATAAATTATGAATGTAAGTTGTAGGAAAAGAATTTATATGATGAAGAATATGAAATTTCTTAACTTGAAAAAGATAAAGGCAATGAATTTTATAATTGAAAAAAAATAAATTTTGTAATAAGTTTAACATGATATTCTATATTGGGGTGGAATGATGCATAATTTTGGGTATAAATTTTAATGAGCTAAAACCTTAAGTGTTCCTAAACGTGTTTGCACTCTTTTCTTTTTTTTTCTTTCTTTTCTCCTTTTATCTTTTGTTCATATTACAAGAGCGACCATTGAGGTGGTACATATGTCACTTGGAGAAATACAAGTATGGTGATATTTTGTAAAAGAATGAGTTTCTTTGCTTTACCTCTATCATTTGTGAAATTCTATGGAGAGTAAGAAATCAGAATCATCATTTCACCATTTAAAATTACTCTTAAGAGCTGTTGAATCGTCCTTCCAGCCTTCTAGTGTTGCATGAGTCACAAATATGGACATGGATTTGGACAGAGAAAAGTGGGAGAATTTCAAACATGCAAAAAAAGAAGGATATAATAGAGTATTCAGAAATTCTAAAAGCCCCTGAACCTGGAATGTATTTTAGCTCATTTGATGATCTTTATAGACAATATGGAAAGCAAGAGGGTTTTGGAATTAAAAAGAAAACATCACGTGCTTCAGAAGATAGAAAAACAAAATTTTTAACTTTGTCATGTTCGTGAGCAGGGAAGTCAAAATCTCACAAGAAAAATTATCTTAATCCTAATCCTTTGACAAAAGTGGAATGCAAGGCTAGAATTAATGGTACTATTCTTGAGCATGGAAAATGCAAGATTAATTCAGTTATACTTGAGCATAACCATGGATTGAGTCCTCAAAAGTCAAGATTCTATTTATGCAATAGAGAGATAAGTATTAGTGCTCAAAGAAAACTTGAACTAAATGATCGAGCAGGAATAAGTGTTGCAAAGAATTTTCAATCATTTGTTATTGAAGCTAGGGGTCATGATACTGTTCCATTCTTACAGAAGGATTGTAGAAATCTTATTGAGAAAGCAAGACGATTACGACTAGGGGTTGGAGATGCTGAAGCAGTTCATCAATATTTTGTTCGAATACAATCTAAAAAATTCAAGTTTTTTTTCTATACAATGGATTTAGATGCTAAGTCAAGGATAAAAAAAAATATTTTGGGCTGATGCAAGGAGTAGAGCGATATATGAAGAATTTGCATTTGACACTACATATTTAACAAGCAAGTATGATATGCCATTTTGCCCCTTTTGTTGGAGTAAATCACCATGGTCAATCAATCTTGTTAGGATGTGGATTGCTATCAAGTGAGTCTACTGAAACATTTATTTGGTTGTTCAAGACATGGCTTGCATGCATGTCTGGATGTGCTCCAAATGCCATAATTACTGATCAAGACAAAGCAATGAAGAAGGCAATTGAGATTGTGTTTCCCCAAAGTCGACATCGTTGGTGCCTTTGGCATATAATGAAAAAGATGCCTGAGAAGTTAAGTGGTTATCAATCTTATAAGCCAATTAAAAAGGCATTGAAAAAGTGTGTTTATAATTCTTTGACAAAGGAAGAATTTGAGAAAACATGGGGTCTTTTCATCAGCGATTTCAATTTGCAGGACAATGGTTGGTTAAATAGCTTATATGAAGAAAGATGTCGTTGGGTTCCTGCATTTGTCAAAGATACATTTTGGGCTGGAATGTCAACTACTCAGCGTAGTGAAAGCATGAATGCATTTTTTGATGGATATGTTAACTCAAAGACAACACTTAAGCAATTCGTTGAGCAATATGATAGTGCTTTAAGAGACAAAATTGAGAAGGAGAATCAAGCTGATTTTCAATCTTTTAGCACTTTAATTCCTTGTGTGACTCATTTTGCAATAGAAAAGCAATTTCAGGCAGCCTACACTAATGCAAAGTTTACAAAGTTCCAAAAAGAGTTGATTGGGAAGATTTATTGTGAGGTTTCTTGTGTTGATGAAAGTTTTGGATTATTTGATGTATGTGAGGTCTTATTCTTTGATGAAGGAAGCAAGGAAGTTCATTTGATGGTTCATTTCAACAAAGAAAATAATGAGGTTCAATGTTCTTGCTGGCTATTTGAATTTAAGGGAATTTTATGCAAGCACACTATATCAATTCTCATTAGAATGGGAGTTTCGAATGTTCCAATGACATACATTTTGTCATGATTGAGAAAGAATTTGTGTAACGCTCTACTTCCTTAGAGCCGTTACTAAGTGAGTTTAAAAATGTGCTTTCATCTCGCTAATCGAGGTTTTAGATCAAACAGTGTAATTAAGTTATAAACAGAGGAAAAACTTAGAAATAGTAGTTTCCATAGAAAATCATAAAAGGTTTACACTTGGGATCCCAAAATACAGTTTAGAAATGTTTACAACATATTAAGTAAACCAAGTCGACTAGACGACAAAATCAGAGTTTATTTACAAGCATCTCCCAAAATCCTCTGGCCGTGGCAGCCAGGCTGGCCAAACATGTACACGCCGCCTCATGCCTGCTGTACTCATGGTTGGTTGATCTTCTCTTTACCCTTACCTGCACCACAGAGCATCTGTGAGCCGAAGCCCAGCAAGAGAACCCACAAGCAAATAACATATGCAACACATATATCACGCATATAAATAGGCCACCAATGGCTAAACACATACGGCCTAGCCGTCCCAGGCGTTTACCAAGCCCTGGGTTCGCGGACCACGCCGTGAGGATATCTCAGGTATCCTTCTAGGGACTCGCCCTGGCAACTCGCACTCCACGTGCTCAACGCTGCTCCCGGCCCCTTGCTGTTCTCGGCCTTGCACTCAACGTGCCCAACGCCGTTTCCGGCCCTTCGCCGTTGTAACGCCCTGGCTGCCCCAGAACAGTTACGGTGAACGGTGGACCGAAAATTTGACTCGCTACCCGAGTCCTTTGGTCAAAAACGTGCTCTAAGTGTAATTAACAGGTTAAGGCGTAAAACCAATAAAAATAAAATTGAGATTTTTATTACAAACTGCTCTGCAGAGCTAAACAAAACGTTTACAAGTTGTTCTCAGTACAAAATGGTCACTACTGTTTCAGATTTACAATCTCGCCGACCTAAGCGGCAAAAATAGGGTAAACCCCCTAGTTCCTCTGAGAACTCCTTGGCCGTGGTGGTCAAGCGGCCGCATATGTACACATCACCACATCAGCTCTCCACTCAAGGCTAGGTGAGCTTTTCTTTCCCTTTACCTGCACCACATAGCACCCATGAGCCAAAGCCCAGCAAGAAAACATAACACTTTGCATAAACATTATCAAATGATTATCATTATAATCACACTGAGCATAAAGTTTTCAGACAAGTGAGTGAACATCACACGGGGTCCTGATAAACCATACTGAGTGACTGACAAGCAAGTCACTAATTCAAGTGGAAGAGTGGCTGCTAGGTAACCCACCAGCCTTCAACAGGTTCTGGTAAACCATACTGAGTGACTAACAAGCATGTCACTGTTTCAAGTGGGAGAGTGGCTGCTAGGTAAGCCACTATCCTCCAAGCGCTTATTTCATTCATCGACCCTCGGGGTCGGTCTGGCATTAATGCTCTTTGAGCCATTTAATGCTGATAGTTGATTAGATCTAATCTTTGTTGGCTTGCGTTAACACGCTAATGCCGTCCTGACTAATGAGTCAGCTCAACGTGACCAATGCCCAGTACCCCTGCCGAACCTGACTAATAAGTCACATCTTCACAGGTGATACTAGCACCTTTGCCAAATCTGACTAAAGAGTCAGTACCATGCACAAGTGAGCAACATATGCTAAACATTCTGTATTCAATCCAAGTCCATATTTACACAACCAACATGCCTCATGAATATCCATGCATGTCACACTTGGGGTGCAGATTTCTTACCTCTGGTTCGAGCTAGAATAATTAAAAGAATGACCCCTGAGAACGATCAACCTTTAGACTCCTTAGCGTTTACCTAATCACAACCAATTAGAAACCATTAACTAAACAAATCAATGAATGGTTCACAAACTAAACCACACTCCCGGGACCAATCCCCCACTCTCGGGACTCTCAAACTACTCAAAAGGGGTAAAGGAACCAACCCCCGAACCTTAAAAACCATCCAGAACCCTAAAATCAACACCTCCTGAAACTGGCCTAGCGCCAGGCGCCACCCACCAGCGCTGGGGCGCTGTCCCAGAAACAGAGAGGGCTGCTCTCTGCCCTGAATAGCGCTGGGGTGCCAGCTTCAGACCAGCAGCTGCACTGAAACTCCCTCCTTGCGATTCCTCTTGAAACCAACCTTCCAAACACATCCCAAACCTTACCAAAACATCCAATTCAACCCCTAAACCTCACCTACATCACCTCCTCACCAAAACCCAATCACACACACACACAAAAACTCCCCTTGATTCCAACTTTCCACATCAAAATCTAGAGCTGAAAACTATAAGAAAAACAGAGTAACACCTAAAATTCAAAGACAATTCCTTACCTCCAACTGGTTTTGAATCCTCCTTAGAAGATGAACTAAGTCCACAACCTCCAAGCTTTGATTTCCTAGCTTGCTACCTCAACTTAGGACCAAAAACCTTAAAGAAAGATAGAGAGAAATGGATGTACAGGAAGGTGAAGAAGTTGCTCTGTTTTTGTTCTACATCCTTCTACAGCCACTTGAAACATATATAACCCAAGCAAAATGACCTTAATACCCCTAGGTCATTTAAAGCTTCTAATGTCCCCCTAAGGGTAAAATCGTCATCTTTCACTTATTTCGTTAATCATAATTAAAGCTCCCCAATTCCTGCTATTCTCAAAATTCCCAAACACCAATAATTCATATCCTGTTACCCTTTTACTCCCGGCAACGTTCTAATCATTAAAACATCCCGAGACTCACCCCGAGCCTCGTACTTAATCCCGTTATGACCAAACCGCTACTTAAATACTTAAAGACCGTCTCATGCCGAATAGCTCGAACAAATCCACATTATAATGTGGCCTTAACAATATATCACCAACATGCAACCAAATAGACAATTTACCCTCAACGGGCCAAATTACTGTCACACCCCTGTAATTAAAAATATGGACTCACATGCATGCATTTCACATCATATCATAATATAATCAACATATACATGCATTTTATCAATTAATAACACAATTAAGCAAGTATGGCCCTCCCGGCCTACTATTCACACCGTTAAACACATCGGAGAATTTGGGGCATTACAGCCGTTCTCGGTCTACATCGTTCCGGGCTCAAGCCGACCACTCACATCATAATACATATAGCATAACAAGCAGGTATAGAATTCTAGCATAAACAGATAAAGGGCTACGCCCCGCAGTTCTAACATATTGGGCTCGGCCCTGCATATCAGCCCGTTCAAACACACTAGGCTCAGCCATGCATATCAGTCCATTCAAACACATTGGGCTCAGCCCTGCACACAAGCTCTATGGGAACAAGGGTTCTCTTACCTGAGTTTCGAGCTTTCTGAGCACCGATGCCCCGAGCACAGTCCTCCAACGTGAGCCTCGCCGAGACCCTAGTCACAACACATTAACAATATCCAGTCATCAGGTTCTAATCCAATGAATAACTTCGAACCACAACCCTAACCTCCGGAACCTTGAATTCTATCAATCCGGGTGATAAAATCCATCTCGAGCCTTAACCATTGAATTCTCAAGCCTAAACACCCTTAAAAATGCAAACTGGCACTAAGGGTCGCGGCCCCACCCTCAAGAGCCGCGGCTAGCCTCAAAATAGAGGCTAGCACCACACTGACCCCCACACGGGCCGCGGCGCGCCCACCAAGCGCCATGACGCGCATGAACCTTCTCGGCCTCCCATGGCCGCGCGCGCACACGGGCCGCAGCGCTCCACACCGAACCCATATTTTCCACCATTTTTCCACAAGCCAATTCACCCAAAACTCACCTATCTAACCCAGATATTTAACACGTATACTCCAGCTCAATAACAACACCAAAACCCCATCAAAATCTACTCCAAAACCCAACTAAAGTACTCAAGAACATATCAAACTTAACTAGCATGCAACTCTTACAAACCATCAGCAAATTAAAGCATAATCCTATAATTAAAACTTACCCTCTTGCTGAACTCAATCCTTGAAGTTGATCCTCAATTCCCCAAGCTTCAAGCTCCCAAGTTTCCTCAGCCCAAATCCTTGCTTAAACTAGCTTACACCAAATTCCCTTGAGTTGTTTCTTAGAGAGTGAAAGAGAAAGATGAAAATGGTAAGAGATGCTATCCTTAGCTGAAAACAGAGATATAAGTCGGTTTCCCAAAGCTTCTAATTAATTCCCCCTTTTGTTTTATTCAGCTTAAGTCTATGTGGTTACCTCAAGGCTCGGGGTACCAAAACGTCCCCGAGGGCAAAATAGTAAATTTTCCCCCAGTATTCCTACCTAGACATTTTATCCTCAAATATATCTCCAAATATTTATTTTCATGTCCCGATAATCTCATAACACACCTAGTGCCCAAATTACCCCTCGACTCGCCCCGAGTCGGAATCTCAACCCTGTTGCGACTCTCTGGCTAACCGCTCCCCAGGACTGTCTCAGATCGTGCTGCACAGACATTTCACATATATATAACATATATCACATTCATGCCCCTAATATCCATACAGGCCCTCATGCACATTTAACTCACTAAACATGCATCACTATCATATACTCACATTAATTCACCCATTAACACATTAAAGCATAATAAATCAAATATTGCCCTCCGGGCACACTAATCAAGGTCCTAAGCCCGATTAGCAAATTCGGATCGTTACAATTTGAGAAGGCGTCATACAAAGATTAAACTTGCTTATGATGATTTACATAGCAATCCTGAAGCACAACGATATCACGAGCTCCAAAGGAAATTTGACAAAGCGGCTGATTGGGCTATTGTCTCTGATGAAAAGTTCAAATTGTTTTGGAATGTGATGCATGAATTTGAAATAAACTTAGCTAAAGATGAAGTTAATTGGGTAGTAGATTTGACCAAGTCTCAAATTTCTCATTCTAAGAATTCTCATGATGAAATGATTAGTGAGAGTAATGAACCTCGCTCTCCTATTGTTGTTCGAAGACATGGGCGTCCACCTAAGAATAGGAAAGTTCCAATGGTTGAAAAAGTAACAACTATGAAAAAGAATGGGAGTAAATAAATCAAAAAAGGAAGAAAGAATGTGTATGTAAGGATTCTCTGTTGTTGTATACTGTTTTATTCTAACATTGATTTTCATTTAAAAAAGTTATGTATGTATTTTATGTTTTTACAGGATACAAACAATGAGGAAGGAGGCATACATAATGAGAAATTTGTTGGTAGATTAGACCAGGTAAAAATTAGCTGCTGCTTTTTTTTTAATGGATTATCTAAAGATTTGTATAATTTTTTCTATTTATCTTTTCAGATTGAGGAAGCACAAGCAAAAGTGTTCATGCCATATAATCAACCTAGAGAGCAAATTTTAGGTTTCCAACCTAATTTTCAAACCTTACCTATGTCCTACTTCCATTATCCACCACCATATAATTTGAATCCTTTTATCTATGCTAGTAGCATACAGTATCCTCAAGGTAAAAATAAAACTGCTTGCAAGAATTATTAGTTTCATGTGTGTATATATGAATATATTTATATTGTTTAATATCACTGTTAACTTATTAGCTTGTTAGTTTTTTTTTAATTTACAGCCAATGATTATGAAGAAATTTCATGATTATGAAGAAGTTCCCATATGAAGTTTATAATTGTGAGTATAGTTTATTTTGGTTTATTGGGAAGTCACAAGTTCATTTGCAGTTTAGTTTGTTTTGGTTTATTGGGAAGTGTCTCTTTTGTAAAAAGTTATGCCCTTTTGTTGTGAGAAGTATGAATGAAAGAATGCTGTAATAAAAATTGATAAACTAGTATTGGTTTTGAATTATTTATGAGATAGTTTGTACATTTAGCAGATTGGCATGATGAATCAACATAGGGACTATACATGGACCATTGAGGAATCAATGTTTTTATATTCATTTTCTTCAAAAAGAAAAAGGCTTAACTAAATAAAATGTGAAAGAGTTTGGCATCCACAAATGGGGCTCTTCCCAAAATAAATGGTCACTTTGCAAGAAATTGAGCAAACTCATTATTCTGTATTGAAATCTAAACAACATTAGCATTTGAATTACAAGTGAAAGTAAACAAATATTAAAAAAAAAAAAGGATAATCGCCACATGAGACATTCTTAATACAAATAACATAACCAACTCAAAAGAGTCCTTAGTATCAAATAAAGATACTTGGATATATCTGTAACTCACGCAACACTTGAAGGCCGGAATGACGATTCAACAACTCTTAAGAGTGACTTTAAATTGTGAGATGATGCTTTTCATTTCTTGCTCTCCATAGAATTTCACAAATGATAGAGGTAAAGCAAAGAAACTCAATCTTTTACCAAATATCACCGTACTTGTATTCCTCCAAGTGACATGTACAATCTCAATAGTCTCTGAAATATGAACAGAAGATAAAAGGAGAAAAGAAGGGAAAAAAAAGTGTGCAAACACGTTTAGGAACACTTAAGGTATTAGCTCAATAAAATTTATGCCCAAAATTATGCATCATTCCACCCCAATCTAGAATATCATGTTAAACTTATTGCATAATTTATTTTTTTCAATTATAAAATTCATCACATTAATCTTTTACGGGTTAAAACATTTCATATTCTTCATCGTATAAATTCTTCTCTTACAAATTACATTCATAATTTATTTTTATTTTAAAATAAAGACAGAGTCATTTCCTTGCATTCCGACAAGAGAGTAAAATGAAAATTCAAAATAGATTTTTTTCAATAAAAAAATATATATATAAAGATAGAAGAAGAAATAGGGGTCTAACCATATATATACACATATATAGACATAGAAAGATACGAATTTGTAGAAATAGAGGATAGCAATCAATCACCAAGCCTCTTTCCACTATTTCCACATCTTCTTCCTCTTAGTTACAAACCCAGAAAAAAGAAGAGGGTTTTTATTGAAACTAATCCTTAAATTCAATTATTTTATTCTTCCTCCTCCTTAACATGAAAAATGAGGAAATTTGTACATGATTATAACATACGAAGGTTTTGGAATATAAAATTGGAGCTAAAGAGACGGTAAAAGTAGAGAAGAAAAAGACAAAAGAAGAAAATAATTATTTATTTTTTAATTTTCATTTAAATCAAAGCCAAATAATAAAGAAATTAAAAAGTAGGTATTAAGTAAACATAATACAGCTGTATACTTGTTTATTATTAAAATAATATTCAACTCAAACTAACTGTACTGCCACATACACTCGGAATAAAATTACACCGAATTATATAGCATTTCTCATGCATATTTGATTGGTTAAATCTTGAACATATCTACTCGATGCTAGCTTATGGGTAATTATGGTTACCCGGTGAAAGAAAAACCGCAGGTACAAAACCTCTCAAATATGATCTTGAAACTCTCCCACCCAAAACCCCTTACACCCGATCACTCACAAGATCTTACAAGGGAATTCTCATAGTTGCCTTCTTTCTCTAGTATAATAATATATTATTCTAAAAAATAATGTCGAAATTAAGTGGTTATGTGGACTTCGACTATGCATCAAATGAAGACACTAGAAGGTCTCTTCTTATTTTTTTTCATAGACTTGAGGATTTGGAAAATTAATTTACTACAACACATAATATATAATGATTGGGTTAAGTACTGCGTTGATTTGCCATTTGTCTGTTAGAGATGACATGTGAGAGGAAATAAAGTTTTGGAGGAAAAATTAGAGAGAAGTTAAAAAGAAGGTTAGTTTAGTAGGAGAGAAAGAAATGTGAGAAGAAAAAAATAGGTTCGACCAACTATAAAAATTTCCTCAAGGGAGATAAACACTTCCTAAGAAAGTTGCAACAAATGAAATAGCAATCTACAAGCATAGTTTTATGTTTTGTGAAACCAAAATCTTGGAAAAGACTGAAAAAAAATCTCAGAAAGTTGCAAGAGGGAAATCTAGAGTGTGCACAACAAATACCAAATCAGTGAGAATTTGACAAACTATAGATTAAAGAACTTTAAAATCAAACTACTAGAAATACCATGTTCCAAAAGTAAGATTGATTTTGAAGTACATTCTTCTCCAAACAGAGGCACATATGTCGATATGGTCCACATTAAAAAGTAATAAGAATCTTACTACATTTATAAGAACATAAATTGTACCACTAACCACCAATTGATTACTGCCAATTGATTTTGTGTTAGAACCACATAATTCTTTATATAGTATAAGAGCTCAATAGCTCAAATGAGCATCTAAAACAAAGTAACAGCGAGCCAAAAATAAAACATTTAAAAAAAAAACAATTACAACAGATTTGTTTCAAGATTAGTAAGTTAAAAAAGCCACCATCATAAGGAACATATATATGTATATATATGATAGTCCCATATTAAAAAAAAAATGAACATAGACTTCACTCGTTGCTTATTAGTTTTGATATTGAACATTATGATTTTCAACTCCTTTTTAATTTCCTTAGAAATGAGATATTCGCTACCAAAAAAAGATGAGTTGGTTATTAACTCAATAGAGGTATAGAAAATTTAAGTAAATGTCAAACATAATAGGCATAATAATATATAAATATAAATTAAAGGAGAAAGATTTAAGTAAATGTGCATAATAATATATAAATATAAATTAAAGTTTGTATTTAGACTTTCTTTAAAAATATTTTTTTAAAAAAAAGTGAATGAAATATCCATTAATAATTAATAGATAAATCAAACATAATCAATTACAAGAAGATAGCGTTCATAGAACAAAATCAACTAACATAGGCATTTACAATAATCAATAGAAAGAAAACCATAACAGAAACTTCAACTAAAGGTTTAATTAGCCACAAGCAATTAAGCTTCCAACGAGTGGAAAGTAAATTAGGTTTCCTGACTAAATGGGCATATGATAGAGCCAATAATCTTCCAATAGAAGGTAGGAGATAACAACTTCATTATTCAAACTATAAATAAGGAAAATAAAACAACGACCAACCATGTTCATAAGCTCCGACATTAGATATCGGAATGTCACATAACACAGGGCCAATAGAGATCGAAGAATCCCCAGACTTGGCAGCCAAGGAGAGAAAAATCAAGTCCCTGAAAGAAGCAATTTGCGAATATCGAAGAAACACCAACCACCCAATAAGTATCAAAACCATCCTCCCCGCTATTATAACTACTAACCCCACTAATCTAGTAGGGTGGTGGTTGAAACCCAACATTATTTTGAAATATAAACAAAACAAAGCCAACAAAACTAAAATAAAAATCAACCACCAAACAAGTGTAGTTTCAGATTTACTACCTCTTAGCCACCTCCACAAAATTATCTCAAACCAAAGGCCCCAAACCTATAATCTGGCCTTAACTAAACAGATCCTCCCGGCAACAACAACACCCACCTCGTCGATGACAGCACCCACACAAAACCAGAACTCTAGCATCATCACCCTCTTGAAATGAAAAATCTCGCCTCCAACGAAACACAAGAAGTAGAAGATCCAAAGCAGTCACCTTCCACGCTCAACCCCACCAACTCAATCTACAGAGACATCCTCTAAGCCAAGCATGGCCAAACGTACGAACGACGCCGGCACCCCTAGCCGAGAAGAGAAGATGAAGAAAAAAAGAAACTCAGGAAACCCTAGCAGAGAAAAAAGTGAAACCCTAATTCCTCACATAAAAATTAACTTTTTATTAATGTTTTCTTTAAAAATATATTGATTCATTTCAAACGTTAAAAAAATTTATTTTTCTATTATATAAATGAGGACTTTATTAAATTTGAGGTCCAAACTTCAATAAAATTTGTTAGATTTAATGAAGTTGTAATGGACCCAAAAAAAAGTGATGGTGTAGACAAGCAATACATTGCATTGCTTAATGACATTTTCAAAATTATAAGAAACTCCATCATTTTTTAAGGTTTTGCATGATTTCTATGATCATTATTAAAAACAGCATGAACGCATATGTGATTCTCAATGAGCTTGCCTTGCATTGCAAGTTTGAATTGGGATTAGTACTCAAAATCCAAACCAATCCAATTAAACCGAACTAATTTAATCAAAACCAATCCAATTAACAGAAATAAGAATAAAAATCAAAATACTAATAAAATATATCCAACCTATATACAAATATAGGGCAGTTCTTTAGTACTCCTCTTGAAAAGAGGAATAACGGTATACCCCTATTTTTTACACTTGGATTAGGGACAGTTCTTCAGTACTCCTCTCGAAAAGGAGAGTAATGGTATACCCCATGTTTAAATTTTTTTAGTGACTATATACATTGTACTTGTAATAGAAATCTAAATTTTTTTTAGGAAATTTGAAATAATTTAACATACCAAAATCAAAGTAAATAGACACTAATGCAACATAATATTTGAACCTTACTTTCAACAATCTAAATTATTCACTTCTCGAAAACTAGTGTAATATAACTCCAATACTCCCCCTAAAAAATATCCATAAAATCTTAAAATATAAATATATTCAATTTAGTAAGTTTTTATTGGCTGTCAACCTAAACTTATAGCTTGTTGATGGTTTGAATTCATTTATAATCTGTGTTTGTAGTACATATGTTCTGAGGGCGTTTGACTTTCTATCTTAAAAATAGTTTTTTATTTTTAAAAACTAAAAATAGTATTTTGAAAACAAGTAAGCGTGTTTGGTATTATTTTGGAAAAACAAAGTTACAAAAAACAAAAAATTTTGAGAACAATAAATAGTTGTTTTCTTTTATTTTCAAATTTTTTTTGTCAATTGTTTTTTTCCTCCCATCATTTTTTTAATTATTATTATCTCACTTCACTTATTTTAACATCAGTTTCTCTCACATCAATTTCTCTCTTATCAATTTCTCTCACATCAGTTTCTCTCTCTTCACTTTCTCTCACATCACTTTATCTCTCATCACTTTCTCTCCCCTCACCTTCTCTCTCCACATTTTCACTTCCCTCACCTTTTCTCACATTAATTTCTCTCTTACCATTTTCTATCTTCTCATTTTCTCTCTCATCACTTATAATGTTATTTCTATGATCACTTCACTTTCTTTTTCATTGTTTATAGCATTAGTTTCCATCTTCCCAATTTATCTTTCCTCAAACTTTTGCCTTACTTTCTCACTCTTTATTTTTCCTCACTTTTTATTTCATATTACTTTATCACATATTTATTACAAAGTTTAAAAGATTTTTTTCTTTGTAGATATATTTATTAATTTTTTGTTTAAGATTTTTAAAAATAAAAAATTAAAATTAAAAACTGTTTTTAGAAAATATTAGCCTAAAACCTATTATTTTGAAAACTATTAAAACCTTTTTTGTTCTCATTTTTTTAAAACACAACTTTGAAAACAAAAAACAGAAAACCAAACCCACACAGGCCCTTTGTTTCTTGTTGGATTGGTAGTTCAGCCCTAATTCTACTAAAGTCTCAAATACA
The DNA here is from genome assembly GCF_963169125.1 of Humulus lupulus. Lineage (NCBI taxonomy): Eukaryota > Viridiplantae > Streptophyta > Magnoliopsida > Rosales > Cannabaceae > Humulus > Humulus lupulus. The sequence continues at coordinate 70,524,202 of NC_084794.1, read as the reverse complement.
AAGGCAGTACACGGATGTAAACACTTCATTAGAGAGTTGCAACAAATACAATCAAAAAAGCAATCTGCATGCGTAATTTTGTGATTTGTGAAACCAAAACCTTGTAAAAGACTTGAAAAACCCGAGAATGACGCAAGATGAAAATCTAGTGTACACACGTAATACCAGATCAGTAAAATTTTTGACAAACTATAGATTAAAGATCTCGGAAATCAAACTACTAGAAATATCATGTTTCAAAAGTAAGATTGAGTGTCTACAAATTGCACTAATAAGAGTGTAGTCAACTAACTGAAGTAGCAAACAGAATACAGTAAAGCCATTAAACATTTTGATCCATATTGAATAGTCGACTTAAAAGGAAGTCAAAATTTCACTCAACAACATCATGTCCACTCATTTAGTTCTTGGAGGCCAACTTTTCCTTGGCCTTTTGAATCTTCAAAACCTTCTTCACAATCTTTTGCTCTTCCACCAAGAAAGCACGAATGATCCTGCACAAAATGAATTTCTTAAGAGACCAACCGACTAGTTTCAATTTGGATATAACACTGAGACCATAAGTAGTCAACAACAGTTACATACCTCTCCCTAACAGCACCTCCAGAAAGAACACCACCATAGGCCCGATTCACAGTCCTACGGTTCCTCGACAATCTAGAGCGCTTGTATTCAGTTGGTCTCAAGTGAGGAATCTGCATCAAATCAAAAATTAGACATTAACAACTCGTGCAACGAAGAGGCCGTAATCCAATTCATACAGAGAGAAAGCCAAAAATGATAATGACACATAAACTAAACACTAGAACCTAACTTAAAGTAAATAAATTGATAAACAAGCTAAGGAGACAGAATTCAAAAGCGTGCAAGAGTACACACATGTCTAGTCTAATGACTAAAGCGTATAAAACGGACCTTACAAATTATTCATTTTGGTTCCTAGAACATAAATGCTACCCTATGTAAATGTGTTAGCTAACCAGGTGAGTAAGACTTAAGATAACAAGTTTGAAATCATATTTAAAGCCATCAAAACTAATGTAACATGTGCATTCGCATTATGAATGACCTATTAACAAACCCATGTTAAAGCTCAATCAAACAGGTATATTTGTAAAGCAATTCATTTAATAACACTGAATAAATCGTCATACCCCCTGAATTCTCTTGCCAGTAATAGGGCATTTTGGGCCGCTAGCTCTCTTCTTGGTGGTCTGGTAAACCAACTTCCCACCTAACGATCAAAAACACACAAAGTAAGCTAAGCCCAGAAATATCAAAACGATATCTTCCCACAAATTCAAGAAAGATTTCGATAACGAAATAGTAAATGCGAACTGTAGTTAGTGAAAACAAAGATTAAGATTAGTGGATGCATGTGAACAAAAAAAAACCTGGTGTTTTGACGATCCGGTGCTGGTTCGATTTGGTGGCGTAGCTGTGTCGGGTGCGATATGTGAGACGCTGCACCATTTTCGATTGCTTGATGAACGAGCTCTGCGATTCTGGACTGCCAGCAAAAGGGAAGATATGAAAGAAGAAAGAGTATAAATAACAGGGTTTTTCAATGCTATCAAACCCTAAATCGGATGGCTGTAACAAGTGGGCTTTTTTGACGGCTGGGATTAAAAGACTCAAAAAAGGTTTACTTATGTTACTTATTTGACCACGGTATTTAGTATATTTCAAAAACTCAGCCCAAGAATGTAACTTTTATTACAATGCCGGTCTTAACAACATAGTTACTTCAATCGTTGTTTTTGGTTGTAAACCTCAACATTTGCTTATAATTCTGCATTTAAATAAATAATTAAATATATTTATGAGAGCAGAGCACTGATAATGGATGATGTAAAAATATAGCTTCAAAATCCCTTAAAAAAATGTGTCAAAAATTTTATAGCTTCACAATATAAGGACAGTAACAAAAAATACTTCAATGCATGCTTTTTTTTTTTTTATCTTTTGCTAAATATTTTCTCTACATTTAGAAATTAATATTCATTTTTTAATTTCCTCTCTCAGCTTCAATTTTTTATTCTATCCTTATTATTTCATATTAGAAATTAATAAATATAATATTTAAATAATATATAGAAGAAGAAAAAATAGAACAATTATTGTATTGTGAGAGTTAGATATAAAATAATAAAAAAATTGAATTTTGATAATATATGTTAAAAAAAGTAATTAACGGCAAAATCTATCTCTTTATCTTGATATTTTTATACACATAACTCCAATTTTTTTTTTTTTTCTAGTGAAACCTCCCAATTTATTGTTCTCTTAATAAATTTAAAGTGTCGTTCATTATAGTCTGTTAACTACCATAATGGACAATCCATATATACATAAGAGTATACGTGGCATGTTTTTATTGGTCCATGTTAGTTATTTATTTAAATATTATAAAAAATATTTTAAAATTATTTAAAATTAAAAACTAGTTTTAATTTCTTTTTCTTTTTTTTCTTTCTCTACTGTCCAGATTTTCTCTTTCTCTCCCTCTTCGTTCGTTTCTTTCTTTTTTCTTTCTCTGAGATCCTCTCTCTCTTTCTCTCTGAATCTCTCTCCCTTTCTTTCTTTCTTTCTTTCTTTTCTTTCTCCTAGATCGTCTCTCTCTCTTTCTCTATCTCTCTTAATCTCCCTCCCTTTTTTTTCTTTCTTTTTTCCTTTTTCTTTCTCTACTGCTCAGATCCTCTCTCTCTCTATCTCTCAATGTCCCTCCCTTTCTTTTTTTTGTTCTTTTTCTTCTGCCCAAATCCCCTCTATAATGCCCCGCATTCTCCGATGTGTTTAATGGCAAGAATAGTAGGCCGGGAGGACCATACTTGTTTAATTATGCCATTAATTGATAAAATGCATGTATATGTGGATTATACTATAATATGATGTTGGATGCATGCATGTGAGTCCATATTTTTAATTACAGGGGTGTGATGGTAATTTGGCCCGTTGAGGGTAAATTGTATATTTGTATGCATGTCGGTGATATATGTTGAGACTACATTATAATGTGGTTTCGTTCGAGCCATTCGGCATGAGACGACCATGGTATGTTAATTAGCGGTCTGGTCATAACAGGTTTAAGTTTGAGGCTCGGGAGGAGTCTCTGGGTGATTTTAATGATTAGAGCGTTACCGGGTATTAAAGGGTAACGGGATATGAATTATTGGTGTTTGAGATTAGCGAGATTAGTGGGAATTGGAGAGCGTTAATTATAATTAACGGTATAGGTTGGAAAGGACAAATATGCCCTTGGGAGCCTTTAGAAACCTTAAATGACCTAGGGGCATTTAGGTCATTTGGTTTGGATTTATATGAGACTTTAGTTGGCTGTAGAAAAACATAACAAAACAGAGTAAGGTTCTTCTCCTTCCCGTACACCATTTTCTCTCATTTCTCCTTTGGAGTTTTTGAGCCCAAATCGAGGAATCAAGCTAGGAGATCAAGGAGCTGAGTTCATAGGGTTGGTTCAGCCATTGAAGGGGGTTTAATTTCAAGTTTGAGGTAACCGCTAAAGGACCAAAAGGTTGATCGTCTCAAGGGTCGTTCTTTTATTCATTCTAGCTCGAACTAGAGGTAAGAAAACTGCACCCCATATGTGACATGCATGGTTATTCATGAGGCATGTTGGTTGTGTAAATGTGGACATGGATTGAATATTGAATGCTTAGCAAATGTTGCTCACTTGTGCGTGGTACTGACTCATTAGTCAGATTTGGCAAATGTGTTAGTATTGTAACGACCTCCTTTCTTAACATACATATATATAGTGTAAAAACAAAGTTTAACTTTGATATAACAATACTGAAATTCTGAATTTACAAAAACTTTATTTATTAAACAATACACAACTAATGTTCATAACCTCAAACCATACAATACTCACAACTAAATAAAAACTTTATCTTACATACAAATCTTAATACTTTTATAAATAATTTTCGTGGCGTTACTACACCTTAACGTAGAATTATAAGATGTGTCCAACCGATAAATTTAAAAGCTTTATGTAAATTACAACGTTTATGAAATACTTTCAAATACTTTCAAAGCTTTATGTAAATTATAAGGTTTACAAAATACTTTTTTATGAAATATAATAAAACCAAGTTTCTTGTTTATTTATAAAATAGCATAGCAGAACTCCACTCCCTTCAGGTCAGCCCCATATGTACAGTCATGTTGGCTCCACGTATACTCATCAACGATTTATATTTGGGGCCTCTTACCTACAATACAAAACATTAACTGATGAGCTAAGGCTCAGTAAGCAGAATAACTACCTCATATGCATTAAAATAAACGTGCAACATGCTATGTATTCTCTTTCTTTCACTTTCCTTTCTTTTGGGCCCTAGAGGATGCTGCTGCCGGCATTACATAGGGAATCACATTCCCACCTGAACATAAACATGATAATAGAGAATTTCTCCCTCATAAACATTCATTATATAGGGACGTACATCTCCCTCCTTACATTTTTGGGACGTAGGTCTCCCAAGCAGCACCTCTACTTTAACGCTTTCAATAACTTGTTTGTGAACATTAAGCGTGCTTATGCATAATAAATATAACATTCTTGAAAATAACTTATGCATAAGAACATGGCAGGATAACATATAAAGCATATAAATGCACATAAGACACATAAAAGACTTGTATTGTAGATGAGGATTCTACTTACCTTGCGTCTTGATAAAACAACCGAAATTGTTAGCTTCCTGGTAAAAACACAAACTATTAACTTACATAAAATCTACATGATGTAATTTTAGTTTATAATTGTTGTCATTCTATTTTTCTTTTCTTCTTATTTTATTGTTTATTTTATGTCCAGGCATATGGTCATACTATAATTGTCCATGGCAAGATCCTGGTCTAAAAGTCGTGGTCATGGTCATGGTCATACGGAAATGTCCAGGTCATAGTATCAGTCCATAATAATAGGGAATAATGTCATATAATAAAAGTCCAAATAGTCCAAAGTGTGACCATAGCCTATATAAGTTTAGTATTATAAAGATACATAAAAAAAATAGTTTATATTTCAATTTTGGCATTTGTAAAATATGACGACATGGTAAAATAATCCATATATAAATTTTAGCATTTTAATGGCATAGTAAAGTATAAATTTTGGCATTATAATGGCATGGTAACATAATCCATATATAAATTTGGCATTATAGTAAAATAATCTATATATAAATTTTTTTGTATTATAACGGCATAGTAAAATAATCTATATATAACTTTTGGCATTATAACGTCATAGTAAAATAATCTATATATAAATTTTGGCATTATAACGGCATAGTAAAATAATCTATATATAAATTTTGGCATTATAACGGCATAATAAAATAATCTATATATAACTTTTGGCATTATAACGGCATAGTAAAATAATCTATACATATATAATAACTAAATAACTGAAAAGAAAGGCTCGGGAAGAGCTTACCTAAAAGGTTTTCGTAGGCTAGCGTTACGGACAGAACTTCGCCTAGATCTCCGAGGTTTAGAACTTTAGAAGGATGTTAAGAAGATTTTTAGGTATAGTAAGAGAAAGGAAAATGAGGTTTTTGTGATTTCAAGATGGGTTTTGGAAGGGCTATTTTTAGGAAAAACTTGGGATACTATTCTAATAAAATATTAAAAATAATAAGCATAGTGGAATAATAACATATTCAAAATATCAAGCATAGTAATTTGCTTAAGTCATCAATGTGTCACTACTGCATCAACATGTGGAACCCATGGGGTGGACCCCGCTGTGGGACCCATGTGGACCCTACTGTGGGACCCTTGCGGACCCCACTGTGGGACCCACTATGAATAGTACCCGGTGAATAGTAAAAAAATGAAAATTTCCCAATCTTCTTATATTACTTAGTCTAGCATTTTTGACTCACAAACTTTTCTGAAAAAGTTTCTCTAACACCCATAAATTAATTATTCTCACTTGTTGGTTACTTCAACAATTTAGAATTGTTAAAATCCCATAATAGAAAACAACTACACCCCCAACGGTCATGAACACTATTCACCAACGGTCATAAACGGCTAGTTTTTGCCCTATAAATACTTGTTCCTTCAACCATTTATTTGCACAACTTCTTCATCTCTTAACTTTCTAGATAAAATTCATCATCAAAACATGAATTTCTCTTTATTTTTCATAACTTTAGTGATTGTTTGCTTGTATTTAGCATCATTCTATGGGTATTATACTAATGAAATGCCCATGAATGTTATAGTTGCATATTCATTAGTTATTCTTCCACTTTACTTAATAGCTCTAACATTCGGTTAGCATTGTAATGCACTCAAAAATGAATAAAAAATATCTTCTCTTATCTTTCATAATTGTTATAATTTGTAAAAAGAAAATGGGAGTTACAAGTATCACCTGTGAAGCTGTGACTCATTAGTCAGGTTCGGCAGTGGTACTGGTCACTGGTCACATTGTGTTGACTCATTAGTCAGGACGGCCTTAGCGTGTTCAATGCAAGCCAATAAAGATTAGATCTAATCGACTTTCTGCATTGGATGACTCAAAGAGCATTAATGCCGGACCGACCTCAAGTTTGATGAATATTATAAGCGCTTGTGTGCCTTACCCATCAGTCACTCATTTGTTAAAGTAGAGACTTACCCATCAGTCTCTCATTTGTTGAAGGCTAGTGGCTTACCAAGCAGCCACTCTTCTATTTGAATTAGTGACTTGCTTGTCGGTCACTCAGTATGGTTTACCAGAACCTCAAGTGATATTCACTCATCTGTTTGAAAGCTATGAGCTCTGTGTGATTATAATGATAATCATTTGACGATGTTTACATACAATACTGTGTTTTCTTGCTGGGCTTTGGCTCATGGGTGCTATGTGGTGCATGTAAAGGGAAAGAAAAGCTCACCCAGCCTTGAGTGGAGAGCTTAGGTGGTGATGTGTACATATGCGGCCGCTTGACCACCACGGCCAAGGAGTTCTCAGAGGAACTAGGGGGTTTACCCTATTGTTGCCGCTTAGGTCGGCGGGTTTGTCATTTTGGAACTGTAATGGCCATTTTGAGTTGTAAATAACTGGTAAATCTTTTATGGGCCCATGAACAGTTTTATGTATCAAATAAAACATATCATTTCCTTTTATTGATTTTCACCTTAGCCTGTTAATACCACTTAGAACACGTTTTTAACCAAAGGACTCAGGCAATGAGTCAAATTTCTGGTTCACCGTAACTGTTCTAGGGTAACCAGGGCGTTACACCCTCTATCTCAATCTCCCTCCCTCTCTCTCACTTGGAGGTCGGCGAAGATGGTGGGTCGGAGGGCTCAGGGTTGTGTGGGTGGATCTGCAGAAAAAAAGAAGAAAAAGAAAAGGGGAGGAAGAAGAAGAAGTCAAAGAAAAAAAAAAGAGGTATCGTGGGATAGAGAGAGATTTGATTTTTTTTTAGTTTTTTTTTTAATTTAAAAAAGAATGATGTTGCATTGTTATTTAATATGTGGTCCAATAAATTATAGACACATGTATCCAAATTGCCAGTTAACAATCACTACAAACGCAGACCTTAAATTTGCTAACGGAATGGGAGATTGTGAGGTTTTACCAGTGAAAAAAAAAAGAATGGGGGTTAAGTGTAGAAAATAGTAAAGATAGGGAGTTTTGCTGCTAATTACTCTTTAAAAAATAGAAAATAGAATCACTGGGAGTACTTGAATGCAAAAATTAATTGTATTTTTAATATGAATAAAACCAATGAAAGCCAAGATTATATCTATGACCAAAGAACTTTTGTTGCGATTTTTTTACTGCGCTAGTATACGCAATCGAATAAACAAGTAATGGTAGTGGAAATACAATATCGTTCTGTCAGGGAATTGATCCAATAATTACCAATAGCAAAACTTTATTTCTATTTGACTAATGAAAATTTAATGACAATTAACAACGAACAATAAACTAGAAAAGCATAATTGAATTAACGAAATTTAATATAAGCGAAATATTAGAGCATTCTAATTTCATCAACCTTCAATTCTATTCAAACAATAATACTACTAATATGTTTCTTTGATTTATGATTATAGCATGTTTACTATTGACAATTATATTCTTTCTCAAGATATAAAATATTCAGTTTACCTGCGAATTCTCTACATGTCTGTGATATATTATACACATAAACTGCGTTAAGAACAAAAACCTAATTGCTACACAAACCAGTTTGATACTTTCGTTCTAAATTGAAATCTATGTCTATTGCCTAAAGCTATTCCAATTCTCACTTTTCAGATATTGAATTAAAACCAATAATCATGCAAAAGATGGCCAATCAATTACAAGCATTAAACATAAGAACAATAGATAAACATAAATTCAAATAATCATAGAAATTGCATTAAAGATGAATAGAATATCCAGTGACTACATTAAAATACTCTAAATATGAATTTAGTTCATAATATTAAACATCATCACATAATCTAAAATTCAAAAGCATAAAGAAAATAATAAAAGTGAATTCTTCTCTGTTTCTTTTCTCCTGTCGTCAGAACTCCTCCCATCTCTGTTTCTTCCAAACTTCTTTTTATTTTTTTCAAAAACCAAAATCTACGAATTTCCATAAAAATTTCCAAAAATACCCTTGTGCCGATATATCGCCTACAATACTGCAATATATCGCATGCCGAATGTACTCGATAAAAACGCAATATCTAATGTCATTTCTGCTTCAGCCAAAAATTGAAACTGCTTATATCGTCTGTACCCAATTTCCAAATATTCACTAATTTTGACTACTCAAACAGATATTTATCAGCATTCTCGTACTAATCAGAATTATTGCGACACACTGCACAAGTTCACCAAACAAATCAAATACAAACTTTCTCTTGAGAAAAACAACCAAATCAAGGCAGAAAAAGTTATGAATAAACGGATATTTTGTACGCTTATAAACTTTATAAAAATATGGTAAGATTTAACTTAGTTTTTATAAATATGGACAAAAAATGTGACAATAATATGGACAGTTGACTAAAAATAAAGTTTAAAATATGGAATATACATAAATAAAATACTCTCTCTCACTTTTACTCACATCTCTCCCTCACGTATTCCCCAGACTTTCTCTCTATTTGCTCTCACAGCAATCATAGCCCTTTCACGCCGACAACCAAAACAGTACCTTCGGTCACCCCCGACGCCATCTTCGGTTCTTCTTCTTCTTCTTGGTTGTTTTAGATCTATATGATCAAATTTGGTTTTTTTCTTTCAGATCTGGCTAAGTAACCAGTTACCATCATGATCTTTTTTTTTCCAGATCTGATTTTTTTTTCCTTATCTAGCTAAGTAACCAGTTACCATCACGATTGTTTTTTTCTTTTCTTTTGTAGAGCTTGCTAAGCAAGCAGCTACCATCTCTCTCGGTTTAAGTTATAACCTTTTATTTATTTATGAGGAATTGGTGAGAATGACCTCTTTTTTTTAAGTGAATTTGCACTCTGGCCTACTTTTGATTTTTTATTTTTTTTTTGCAAAATGGCCTCAGTCTAAAATTTGACCAGTTGTCTAACTTTTTTTACCGACTGTCTAAATTTTCAACTAGTTGTCTAAGTTATGAGATGTCATTTTGCAAAGAATTATTAAAATTAGGCTAGAGTTCAAAATAACTTTAAAAAATATGTCATTTTGCCAAGAGACCCTTTATTATTTTAGGTTTGTTATTTTGACTGTGGTAATTAGTTTCCCCCACATCAAAAAAAAAATTATAGTGTCTGCCAGTTAACACCACATCACTAAAAACATAAAAACTAATTTCATAGTGGTATTCGGTTATACAACATCACTAAAAAAAGTGGTAACCAGTTACTTTAATATCACAATAAAAACTATTTTCAATGTCACCGGCTACACCAAACCATGATCAAATGAACTAGCTACTCGTACAATGAAGGATGAAAATGAAAAGAAAAAGAAGAAGAAGATGATAGAGAAACGAAATGGCGTGATGGAGAAGCTAAACTTAGAAGTAATCAAGTACTTGCATGGAAGATGAAAATACTTGATTTGATTATTTTATATAATAAAAAAATAATATTAAAATATAAAAGAAGAAAAAACGTTTAAAATCTGAAAAATTAAAAAAAAAATTATTATAGTGTGAATGACGAAAATCTCTTCACAAAATATCCCAAATATCAATATTGGTTACTAAAAGTAAAACAAATTAAAATATAGTGTAACAACTAAATTATTACAAAAATATGGCAAAAAACCCCATAAAAATGTTTAAAAAAATGCCATATAAAATGCACAAACTTCAAAATGCCATATTTATCAAACTTTTGGAAATTTTACCATATTTAGTGTAACTTCCACTTATGACAATTAGACTAATCCTTTATGGTAGGTGAGTGTTAGGCGTGTTTTAATGTGTTAGTTTTAGGTTGTGTTTTAGTAGTTTAGGGTTTTTTGTGTGCAGATTTATGCTTTTGTTTGTGTTATTTTAGGTATGGAAGGATTCAGAACGAATTAGAACAGAAATAGACTCGAAAACTTGAGAAAAATAAAACAATGAGGAAAATAGGCATTTGGAGGAAAGTACTGTGATCATGCCAGAGATATAGTGCGACCGTGCTCATAGTCGTTGAGCCTTAATGTATTGAGCAGCGTGGCCGCACTAGTGACCAATGTAAATTTGATTTTCTGCGATTAAGGAAGGACAATTTTGGAATTTCACAATTTTAACCTAGTTAACACTATTTAAACATCTTTAAATGCAAATTAGGTCAAGTTTTTAAAGCCCTAAACTCAGAGACATTTTGGAGGCCATTGAGGAGAGCAGAAGTGGATCTACATCTAGTTTTTCTTTCTTCACCTCTTTAGTTCTATGCACTTTTTAATTATTTTCATGGATGTTCTTGCTATGAGCATGAATTGAACAGATTTTTTAGGGTATCAATATAGTCTCTTAATACTCTATTATTAGTTAATTCAATTAGTTTATGATTTATTCTTCTTTATTGTGATTGTTTACCAAGTTTTTTGGAAACTAGAAATATATTAAGAAGTAAGAGCCGAAAAAAAATAATTAGAGATGAAAAATCAGAGTTTTTACGTAGTTGGGGCGTTAATTAGCCTTAGTCCACGAGTCATTAGTATTATGCCTTAGAGAGTTTTTGACAATGGAGTTTTCTACAAGTTTTAGCAGAGTAATTGCTTACAATAGAAAATCTCGGATCCCTGCTACAGTGCACAGCTGGCCCTATTTATAGGCAGTCAAGCGAAGTGGGCTTGGGCCGGATTAATCCAGGCCCAATAGGGATGTAATCACAGTTTGCTCGCTAATGGAGCCATAATACAAAGAATGTTACATAATAAAATGTAGTTAATCTGGGCCCATTGGGCCGGCTCAGGTGTGGCCATGCCTCATAGCTACCCATCATATGTTAGCTTGGACCGGTCCACGTGGGTTTCTAAGGGGATCCTGGGAACAACTGATAACTCTACAAAATAGAGTTATTTTACCACTTTTTTTATGATAATTGTTGCGTAGTCTTTGAGTTTTTAAGTAATTTATTAAGTTTTTAAGCAATTTTGAATTTATTAGTTTTATTATGATTTTATATTTTTGTGTGTTTTTATAGATATTTTATTATAATATGTTGTAGTTTAATTATTTGAAATTTGTGTTGTTAGATTAAAAGTTAAAAATGTGATTTTATTGAACTTAATTGCCAAAGTAAATTAAAATTTTAATTAATATTTTCATGGACTTAATATGAGTTATTTTATAATTGAAAATATTTTATTCTAATTTAATGTTTACTTATTTTGTAGATAAATTGTTGCATTTTTTTTTTTTTGCTCTTGAAAAGAGAAGAAAAAAATGTTAGTTTTGAAAGAAAAGAAAGAAAATTTTATGTTTTTGAGCAAGGCCCAAGCCAGCCTTCCCTCTCGACCCAGGCCCGCGCCTCCCTGTCCAGCTCATCAGCTTCAGCAAACTCCTTTGGTCCACTTACTGCACCCCTTCAGTAGTACATGCTCCCAACAGCCCCACGTTCAGCATTTCCTTCAGCTGATGCCACCAAAGTTGCCTCCAGCCGAAACCTCCTGCCCAGCTGAAGCCACACGCCAGCCTTCACAGCCTTCATGGCACTCCACCCACCTGGTCCCTTGGGCCAGCAGCCTCTCCACTCGGCCCAAAACCCATCAGCTCCTCCCAGCTCACCAACCAGCCCAATTGGGCCTCCAAATCACCCCAGGCCCGAGCCCAAATAACCACCTGCCACCAGCAGCCACAAGATACCCTTTTCCCCATTTTTGAGCCCAACAATGTACATTTGTCCCCTTTGTCTAAAATGCCACATTTTTACCCAATTTTCTCACATATTTCACCATAACATCATTACACCCTATAATTTACCTCTATATGCCATATTTATTTTATTTAATTAATTTAATCACTTTAATTAATTTAAGTTGATTATTTTAATAATCTCATTTTGGCTATAAATATGGAATGTCAAGACCATTTTAGGGTGCTTAATTTTTTGTTTCCATCTTCTTTTCTCCCATTTTCTCTCTACCATTCTCTCTTCCATTTTGGGTTTTTCAAGAGCATTTTCAAGTATGTATGTCATTTATTTTGTAATTTGTACTCTAGTTATGTGCTTCTAATCTTTTTCATAAGATTATTAAGATCATGATGAAGCAACTTGTAACTAGGTAATATTTATGTTGTATGTTGATTTTCCTTGTAATGCAACACATTTTATGAATTTTTCTTCTTCATATATGTCTTTCATCTTTAATATCTCATATTTTTTATTGTTAGATAATATGCACTTTGTTCTTCATTTTGCAAAAACATAATATTCTTTGTGTAAGATGTGTCATTAAATTGTACACATCCATGCTTAGAACAAAAATATTATGTTTTGCCTTATAAATAATGTTATTTGATTTTTTTGTTATTTCATTAGGTTGATTCACATTAAATACTTTGAAATTATAATTTTTGAAAAGTGAAGAAAAATCCTATCTTTTTAGAAGTAATTTGTGCTTAAAATCATAAATCTATTTGGAGAGTGATAGTTTGATTTATTTTAACTATCACTAAAACTTGGGAATCAATATACTAATAAATATTATTAAACTTACATTTTGTGGATTCTAGTATCTTCATAATCTTTTCTTTTAACACTTATTTTCAAATCATTATTGGTTTATTTTCATTCTCTTAAATAGCTTTATTTTCAATCTTTTATTTTATGTTCATAACATTAAAACTCATCAATCTTTGGAGCTAGGTTAGAATTTATTAATTTTGGTTTAAAATAGTTTTCTTTTTTATTTTAGTCAACTCCTTTGGGTTCGATCTCGTGCTTACACGAACACTGTATTTCATATACGATTCGTGCGCTTGCAAGTATAAATTTTTAAAACATACCTGTTTTGGGTCCATTAACAACATCTGTCAGAGTAGTGGCAATACTGTTTCCTGGGAACAGTGTACGTTCCATGCGTATCCTCTTATGGAGGTTAGTTGAGGAGACCAACTGCCAGGTTTCATGGGGACAGGTCAGCATTGGGGCAAGCTAGGCTTGCCCTATCCGGAAGTCTGGCCGGATTCGTTTACTAATGTCCCGGTTCACTTACCGGAGTCCTGGTTCGTTCACTAGGACTCGGGTTCATTTGCCAAGATGGACATCGTGACACTGAGTATCTCTCCTGGATTCTTGATAAGGTCTATCTCCATCGACTAGTTAGTTTGCCATCTTGGCATCCCGGAGAATACAGGTTGGTTGGGACCAGGATGATGAGTCGGGCCTGCATATTTATCCCGGTTCCTTTGTTATGCTCATGCCCATTGAATGTTGTTGGGCTCGATGGTGCTTAGGACATTTGGGGTTTCATCCTTCCCCGTTCACCAGGTTCAAGATGGGCCCGAACCTCTTAAGAGGGCCCACAGACCCATTGAGTCATGCCACGTGTCACGGGTGGAAATTAGGGATGACAGTGATATATTCAATTCATGTTTAATGCTTGTAATTGATTGGCCATCTTTTGCATGATTCATGATTTTAATTCAAGATCTAAAAAGGTAGAGTTAAATATGCTATAGTTGAATAGACATAAATTACATATTGGATGAGAATACCTGTATGGTTTGTGTGTTGGGTTTTATGCCCTTATAAAACCACGACGGACATGTAACGAGATTTTATATTGTCAATAAAAGAAGTAGAAATTATTTAGTTTGACAACCGTGTTGCTTGCTTGTTTTATTACATGATTATTGGAAATAATACAAACATTTATAAAATCCCGAACATATAAATAGTTACAATTATAGTGACTAGGTCACAGTGGATTATAATTGTAATTATATGTTCAAAAGAACGAGTTCTAAGATTAAGTCAGTGCATTGGATTTTCACTGGTCTGGTAATCTACGATATGATCTACTTACACATTTGAGGTGTGATGTCTTATCTAAGGCATTGACCAAGTAGATAAAATTGGATGTATATGGGTACATTGGACTAGGACCAATATTGATTAATGATAGTTAATAAGTATCGTTGTTATCGAATCTAATCAATGTCAAAATGTTGACCATAGGTCAAGTTGATCTTAATTCCGATTTATAATATTCTGCTAATTATATTATTTAAATCTTTTGACTTGTTCATTACCATCTTACCCTACGGTCTAGTCCATACTTACATCTTGGAGATTTAGTAATGTAATTGAGTGGGAGTATTAATCATAGATATGAAATCTATAGCTTCTCTATGAAAGGTGAAAATATGACTTCCTTAATTGCTTAGTCTAAAAGGGTAAATGATTGAGCGCTCATATCTGTGATTAAGTTCATTGATTTATCATTTACAAGGGACTTAGTAGGATTTAAGGATAAAATACAAATGAGGGGTAAAACGGTAATTTTCACCTGACTCGTTAGTAAGTCATCAATAGAGGATTGACTGACTGTAATGGTTATAATAGGTGATGTTTACCCAAAAAACGGCTCCTGGTGACATGGCAAGATTGACCTACACGTGGCGGGCATCCAACGATTTTAAGTGAAAGAATCATGTTCAACCATCGACCAGAAAGTCATTGATTTATCAAGCATCACACTTAGGTGCGACTAGTATGGTCGAATACTTTTATTTACTTCCTTTTTGATGTGCAATCTTATAATATTTGCATTGATTGTAATTTCCTTTATTAACTAGATACGTGAATCTTAATGATAATTAAGGTCCATCGACCCATGTAATCTTCTTGAGCCTATAAATAAGAATCAAAGGGCTCAAGGAAGGGACTTTTGAACTTTTTATCTTTGTACTCTGAGAGAAGAATATAGTGTGGTTATTCATCAAAGTTGTAAGTTTGTGTTGTTTACTTTTCCATTTGAATTTCTTCTTGTTTTCATCCCATTTTATATCGTTTATCTGACTTCGTGTCATTGAACAATTTGAGAGTCAACATTATGGTGCTTTCATTGAGAGACTAATTCTAGGCTTCAAGAAGATAAAATGGCTAAGACATCCAAGAAGGCAAGGCATACTTCTGGCGCTGCATCCACCCAGCCTCCTCCACAAAATGTGGCTTAAGATGAGCCACAGTTCGATTTTGAAGAGGAAGAAATGGATTCTGAAACCCTGAGGACAACACTGAGTGTGTTGCAAGAGGAGTTGGTCAATCTGAGGGCCAATCAAGAGAGTGCGGCTGAGACGTTGGCATTGCAACAGAGGGAAATCGAACGTCAACGCCAAGAACTGAATGAGCAGCAGGAAGACATGGACCGCTGGCAGAGAGATGCCACTGCCGCCCTAGAAGCAGCCATTCAGTTGGCTCGGGGGCAAGCTGCGCCGAATTCTCAGCCAGATCATCCACCAAGTGCACCACCACAACGGGCCCTAAACCCGAGTCCTTCGCTTCAGCCGGCGAGCCCTCAAAGGCCAGAGCAACCACCTGTTGCTCAACAGGATATCCCAATTCAGGATCTTGAGCAGCAGCCACCTTCTTGCGCTAGTCAAGATAATCCCTAGCGTCAAAGGCAGAATAGGGTCGGGCAGCCTCCCCGAAGCCCTAGACGCCCAATGGCTGATGAGCCAAATCCACCGAGAATGGGGCAACATCCTTCTGCTAACAGAAGGCACACTGAGTCAAGCTCTGCGGTCAGGGGATCCCCACGACATAATAATGCCCGGGGACCCACCGATCAACGCAGGCCTCCCCCTGACGCTCGGGAGGTGTTAGCTAGAGGGGGGACCAGTGCGACAAGCCGGTCGCGCCATAGTCGGTCACATTTCAGAGACGGCCATGACTATAATGAAACTAACTCTGGCAGATTGAATGCTAGTCGAGGGCAAGAAGAAAGAAGTGGAGAAAGGAATTCCCCACCAAGAGAAAATAGGCCTGCGAGCCAGAATGCTGGGGTGCATCCTAACGTCTTTGATCGGTTAGGCGCTAGCGAGCAAAGGTGCAGAGATGATGACCTAAGGGACATGCTCAACAATAGGCGTGAAAGACACGATGAGTACGCTCCTCCGACACCAGTCGCCCCAACGATCCCAAACGTCGTACAGGCCCAGATCGATGCATTAAACCAGGCTGTCCAGTAGCTGGTAGGGAGCCAGACATCCCACATAGAGTATGATCGGAGAAGAGGTACTCCGTTCATACAAAGAATAGTTGTGGCGGAAACCCCCAGCAAATTCAAGGTGTAGTACTGCCCAATTTCGATGGATATGGGGAGGTGTTAGATGATGCCCGCTGTAGGATCTTTTCGGCCACCCTATCTGACACTGCTCAGGAGTGGTTTTTTAAATTCCCTCCTGCTAGCATAGTATTGTGGGAAATGTTCGTGAAGGAATTTTACGAGCAATTCTATGTTGGTCGTGTTCACCCGACTGAAGCCAACCAGCTGGTCGAGATACGTCAGAATGAGGGAGAATCCTTAAAGGAATATGTCCAGCATTTTCATGCGAGCAACTGCTGGGGCTAAAACAATTGGTGCCATTCTCCCCTCTGGAACAACTTAAGAAAGAATGGGGTGAAAAGTACCTAGGAGTTTCTTTATCGAGCAGATCGATACATTAAGCCCGAGGATGCGATTGCCAACGAGGGGAAATCGCCTGCGAAAGACAAAGGACCAAAAGGATATCCCGCTAAAGCCGCCAATGGGTTAGATAAACCCAATGGCAATGACAAAGGCAACGGAAACGGTAAAAATGGTGGAAAAAAGGCAAACAATGAGCCGTCGACGTCCAAAAATAAGCGCCCTAAAGGAAACAGGTACAAGCCAAGGTTCACCAACTACATGACCCTTGTTGAGAGCAGAGCAAAGGTTTATCAGGCAACCAGCTCCAATGTCCCATACAAGCGACTAGCGCCAATAAGGAAAGATATCTCCAAGAGGGATACAACGAAATGTTGTCGTTTTCACAACGACTATGGTCATGACACTAATGAGTGTATCCAGCTGAAAGATTAGATTGAGTTCCTTATCAGACAAGGACACCTGAGGAGTTACGTACGAGCCACGGAAGGTTCTCAGCAAGAAGCTCAAGGAGGCAACGAGCAGGCGCTTGTACGCCAACACTCGCCACCTTTACAATCGGCTCCTATGGCAGGTACATTGCTAACCATCTGTGGTAGCCCACACTTTGCAGGAGATAGTGGGAAGGAAAGGGAGCGATATGCTCGGACCTTACGCCACGACCCGGATATCGAGATGCTGAATGTGGAGGAGCGAGCGCCTAAAAAAGCTCGAACAAAGGAAGAATTAATAACTTTCTCTGAGCTTGACACACAGCATGTCTGTTTCCCTCATTCAGACCCTCTGGTCGTGGACTTCCAGATAGCCAACGTGATGGTTAAGAGGGTATTAGTGGATACATGGAGCTCAGTAAATATCTTGTACAAGTCTTCACTAGAGAGAATGAAGTTATCCGTGAAGGACCTAAAGCCATGCAACCAAACCATTTATGGTTTTTCTGGCGAAGGGCTCGCGCCAACATGGTCAATCAGGCTTCCGGTTACAGCAGGAACTGCACCTGCGAATAGGACATTACTCACTACTTTTATAATAGTTGATTGTCCTTTCGTATACAATGCCGTAATTGGAAGACCAATTCTGGTCGACCTGCAAGCTGTAACCTCGGTTTGGCACCTCGCCATGAAATTCCCAACTGACGCAGGGGTAGGATGCGTGTTGGGAAACCAATGAGAAGCGAGGGAATGCTATAATTCCTCGATTACTAAGGCAAAGAGAGGTGGATCAAGGGAAGTCGCCGGAACAGAGTTGCAGCTGGCCGATGAAACACAAGCCCGATCAGGTGATCACGTCACCAAATAGGGTGTTGCCCAAAGTGAGGATAGGGATTTAGATCCTCACTTTGGGGATTTTTATGAAGAAGTAGGACCGATCAAGGACCTTGAAGTGGTCCAACTCGATGAGGCAGATCTGACCAAGGTTGTGAAAGTCGGTAAAAACTTAGAGACAACAATAAAGCAAAAGCTAGAGGAATTTTTGAAGAAAAACCAAGAAGTCTTTGCCTAGTTGCATAAAGACATGGTTGGGATTGACCAAGCAGTTGTCAGCCATGTCCTGAACATAGATAAAAGCTTTCCACCACTGCAACAAAAAAGAAGGCTCCTCGACAAAGATAGATCGAAGACTTTAAAGGAAGAAGTCAAGAAGCTAAAGGAGAACGAATTCATCAGGGTAGCATTTTATCCATCGTGGGTCTCTAATCTCGTACTAGCCCTGTAACGACCCAAATTCACTAATAAGGCTCAAGGGCCTTGATTAGTGTGCTAGGAGGGCATTACTGGAATAACTGTGATTTAATGAGTTATTATATGTTTAATGATGCTTATATGATAATTGATTATATTATGTGGTAATATGATATGTGATATATGCGAGAACCACATTATGATGGGATAAATCTGCAGCCGGCGACTCGAGGCGATCCTAGGGCTAGGTAGCAGGAAAAGTCACAACGGGGCATTATAATTGACTTTGGACAAGTCAGGGGTATTTTAGGTATCGGGTAGTGGTTTGGACTATCGGGTGATGAAAATAAATAATTGGAGATATATTTGAGGTTAGGATGTCTAGGCGGGATTATTGGGGGATTTTACCGTTTTGGCCTCGGGGACGCTTCCGGCACCCCGAGCTTTGGGATTAGTTTAATAAACTAAGGGTATACTTGGAAGACTTAGGAAAATGCTAGATAGAAAAGTGTAAATCAACCTTATCTTTCCTTCTCTCTCTCTTTTCTCTTGGCTAAGGAAGAACTTTTGACTTTGAGAGGAAATAGCTGGAATTGAGCTGAGTTTTGGGAATTGAAGGGAATAAATAGGAGGCTTAGCTCAGGAACTGATCAAGGTCTGAGTTAGTGCTAAGGTAAGTATTGAATTTTCGTTTCTAAGGTTAGGAATTCAAAGAAAATGGCTGAATTTTAAATGTCTGTGGTTTTTGGAATTTAAGGTGGGATTGAGGCTTGAAACTTTGAAGATAGGTCAGGGGACTCTTGGAGAATCGATTCTACAGCTGAGGTAAGGTTTAATTTAAAGTTTGATGGTTGAATTTGAGAGTTTTCATGGCTGGTTTTGAGTTCTGTGGGTTTGAAATTTCAGAAATTAGAATTGGGATTTTAGTGAGTCTTAGGCTGGATTTCTGGTTGGATTACGTTGTTTTAATCATTCTAATGTTGTTAATATTAATTGGTTTTGAGTTAGGGGCTTTGGGGTGGCTTAAGGTGAGGTTTAGGGATTGAAAATGGTGGTTTTTTCTGGGTTCGAAGGATCGAGCCGCGGCATGGTTTTTGGTGAGCCGCGGCCCTTCGAAATGGTTGCATGCTGAAGAAGAAGGGCGGGCCGCGGCATGGCCCAAGAAATGCCGCGGCCCTTACCTGCTTTTGAGCCTTTGGAGGTTCTGTTTGGGGGCCACGCCGCGGCATGGGTGGCCTATGCCGCGGCGCTTAAGGGATTTTGGGATTTTAAGATTTTAGGCTTGGAAATTTAACCTAAGGTGCTCGCGGTTGAGTCTTTTACTATATTTGGTGAAGTTCAATGTTTTGAGTACTAGAACTTGGCTTAGAAACTCATTTAAGGTTGTAATGGTGTCTTTCCTTATGGTTGTGACTAGGTGTCTAGCTAGGACTCAAGGATCAGATCGCGCTCAAGAAGTGTCGCCCATAGCTAATTCATCTGAAAGCTAAAGGTAAGAAAACTGCACCCGGTTGTATGTTTGGGATGGGACTAAGTGCTCCCGAGAATTGTATCATGTCAATGATGGTATTATGCCATGGGACATGTAAAAGCGGCCTAAGAGTGTCGTACATGATTTTAGCACACAGGGCGCAGATTGGCCACTAGTAGCCAAAGACAACGGGGTAACAGAGGGGGCAGCCTGAGGGCGCCAGCCCTAGTTATCATTTGTAAATGTAAATGACGTGAATTGATATGCTTATTATTTGAAATGCCTGATTATACCGATTGATGACATGGTTGAGATTACGTAATGTGATTGAGATACTGACTTGTTGCTAATTGCTTATGCTTTGTGGTTGTTGTGTTTTCTTGATGGGCCTTGGCTCACAGGTGCTACGTGGTGCAGGTAAAGGCAAGGGCAAGTTGGACCAAGCCTGAGGTGGAGAGCTCTGAGGTGAAATGTACATAGTTAGCTGTTCGATCGCCATGGTCGAGGAGTGGGTCAGGACAGGGATTACCTAACTGCTCGTTTTGCCTTAGTATGGCTGGTTTATGTATTTGAACCTTGTAACTTTTATAAATGGCCTTTAAACTAATATTTTTGGGATCCCGTGCTAGTGAACAATGTTTCTTAATGAAAATGTAGCTTTTGAGACCAAAATATCTTAAACCCTAGTTCCTTTACAGTTTCGTAGACACGCTTTTAACTAATAGACTTGACTTACAAGTCTGGCACTTTACAAACACACAGTGTAACGGTCTTGGCTATCCAGGGCGTTACAACTTGGTATCAGAGCGTCCTAGGTTTATGGGTCCTGAAGACTGGCTGGGTATGTACATTCGCTGCGGGAGACAAGCTCAACTCAGGGTTTGGTAATTGTGTATGCATGATTATGTGTTTAAGTGATTTGAGTGATATATGATTGCTGATATCTGTTTGATGAATAGGGAGCATGAGATACTGATAGGGCCTGGCCCTTGACTATTGCATGATGTTATTGAGGCGTGCTTATTAGCATTACTGTGCATGTGGATGAATATCTGGATAAATTGCTATACTTTGATTGCTTGTGGGTAAGTGGAGTTTCAATGATGGATTATGGAAAGATTATTACCCTGTCATCATAGCCTAATTGCCGAGTCGTTGATTACAGATTGACTTGAATAGTTATGAGTTCAAGGAAATCTACACGACAAGCCGATAGGTCTGGGGCTAGAGAAGATGACCAGGGCCCAACCCCTCCGCCAGTCCTTGAGAATTGGCAGCAGTTAATGGCAGAAATGCAAGCTAGGCTTCAGAGCCAAGACAAACAGATCGAATTTTGCAGCAGGCTCCATCTGGGAGTGTTGCCCCTGTTGTGCCACCGGCACTGGTACCTGTGGTATAGCCAGTTGATGTTGGGAACAGGATGGAACCGTTGTATGAGCGGTTCAGGAAACAGCAGCCCCCAATCTTTGAGGGTGGACCAAATCCACTGAAAGCTGAACAGTGGATGACTTTGATCACTACCATCCTTGATTTTATGAGAGTGGAAGGACATGATAGGGTGGATTGTGCCACTTATATGCTGAGAGAGGATGCCCTAATCTGGTGGGAGGTGGCATCACAGACTAGAAATGTTGCCGTGTTGACTTGGGAAGGGTTTAAGGATTTGTTCAATCAGAAGTACTATAACGTTGCCATCAGGGCAGCGAAGGTGAATGAGTTCGTGGGGCTGGTTCAGGGCAGTATGACAGTTACAGAATATGCCTTGAAGTTTGATAGACTTGCGAAGTTCGCACCAGATCTTGTGCCTACTGATGCAGCCAGGCAGGACAGATTTGTATCCCCTACCAAGGATTGACGACTTGTTCGACCAGCTGCAGGGTAAGACGGTGTTCTCGAAGAATGATCTTCGATCTGGTTATCACCAGCTGAGGATCAAGGATG
Organism: Humulus lupulus; assembly: GCF_963169125.1. Classification (NCBI taxonomy): domain Eukaryota; kingdom Viridiplantae; phylum Streptophyta; class Magnoliopsida; order Rosales; family Cannabaceae; genus Humulus; species Humulus lupulus. The sequence goes on along the minus strand of NC_084794.1, from coordinate 70,502,022 downwards.
AGGACATACCTAAGATGGCCTTCCGAACACGGTATGGGCACTACGAGTTCTTGGTCATGTCCTTTGGTTTGACCAATGCCCCAACAGCCTTTATGGACTTAATGAACAGGGTGTTCAAGGATTTTCTAGATCAGTTTGTTATAGTCTTCATCGACGATATCTTGGTGTATTCCAGTTCAGAGATAGAGCACGAGTTTCATCTTCGACAGGTACTTCAGAGGTTGAGGGAGCATCAGTTGTATGCTAAGTTTAAGAAGTGTGAGTTTTGGTTACCTGAAGTGACATTCCTTGGACACATTGCAGGTGCAGATGGGATTAAGGTGGATCCATCTAAGATAGAGGCAGTTAGAGATTGGCCGAGGCCAAGGAACGCCTCGGAGGTGCGAAGTTTCCTTGGGTTAGCAGGTTACTATAGGCGGTTTGTAGAGGGCTTCTCAAAGATAGCAGCACCCATGACAGAATTGACAAGAAAGAATTTGAAGTTTATCTGGTCAGATAAGTGTGAAGATAGTTTTCAGGAGTTGAAGCGACGGCTTATTACGGCGCCAGTGTTGAGTCTTCCTTCAGGGGAAGGGAAGTTTGTTGTTTATTGTGATGCATTGAGGTTAGGCTTAGGCTGTGTGTTGATGCAGAATGAGAAGGTTATAGCTTATGCATCACGACAGCTGAAGGAGTATGAGCAGCGGTATCCTACTCATGACCTGGAGTTGGCAGCAGTGGTTTTTGCCTTGAAGATTTTGCGGCATTATCTTTATGGGGAGAAGTGCGAGGTATACACTGACCATAAGAGCTTGAAATATTTCTTTACACAGAAGGACCTGAATATGAGACAGAGGCGTTGGCTAGAGCTGGTAAAGGTTATGATTGTGATATTCTTTATCATCCAGGAAAAGCCAATGTAGTGGCTGATGCTTTGAGCCGCAGAGGTCCAGATCAGTTATATAGTTCTATTCAGGTTTCGAGGAAGTTAGCTGATGAGATCTGTAACGCCCTGGCTACCCCAGAACAGTTACGGTGAACGGTGGACCAGAAATTTGACTCACTACCTGAGTCCTTTGGTCAAAAACGTGCTCTAAGTATAATTAACAGGTTAAGGTATAAAACCAATAAAAAGGAAATGGAGATTTTATTACAAACTGCTCTGCAGAGCTAAACAAAACATTTACAAGTGGTTCCCAGTACAAAATGGTCAGTACAGTTTTAAATTTACAATCCTGCCGACCTAAGCGGCAAAAGTAGGGTAAACCCCCTAGTTCCTCTGAGAACACCTTGACCGTGGTGGTCAAGCGGCCGCATATGTACACTTCACCACATCAACTCTCCACTCAAGGCTAGGTGAGCTTTTCTTTCCCTTTACCTGCACCACATAGCACCCATGAGCCAAAGCCCAGCAAGAAAACATAACACTTCTCATAAACATTATCAAATGATTATCATTATAATCACACTGAACATAAAGCTTTCAACAAGAAAATGAACATCACATGATTTTAGCGGGAGAGTGGCTGCTAGGTAAGCCACTAGCCTCCAGGCTCTCTTTTCTAGCGGGAGAGTGGCTGCTAGGTAAGCCACCAGCCTCCAAGCTCTGTTTGTTCATCGACCCTCAGGGTCGGTCAGGCATTAATGCTCTTTGAGTCATTCAATGCTAATAGTCGATTAGATCTAATCTCCGTTGGCTTGCGTGAACCACGCTAAGTCCATCCTTGACTAATAAGTCAGCGCTAAGTGACCAGTGTCCAGTGTCACCGCCGAACTTGACTAATAAGTCACAGCTTCACAGCTGACACTAACACCTTTTCCAATTCTGACTGACAAGTCAGTGCAACGTGACCAGTGCCCAGTACCACTGCCGAACCTGACTAATCAGTCACAGCTTCACAGCTGATACTAGCACCTTTGCCAAACCTGACTAATTAGTCAGTGCTATGCACAAATGAACAACATATGCTAAGCATTCCATGTTCAATCCATGTCCATATTACATAACCAACATACCTCACAAATGTCCATGCATGTCACACTTGGGGTGCAGTTTTCTTACCTACGGTTCGAGCAAGAACAAATAAAGGAGTGACCCTGAGAACGATCGACCTTTTGGTCCTTTAGCGGTTACCTGGTCACAACCAAATTATGGGATTCCATCAATAAAATGAACAATAAAAGGTTCCCAAACCAAAACCTAACCTCCGGGACCTCAAACACTACTCAACCGGGTAGTAGGTTCATTCCCGAGGCCTTAGGCTTGAATCCCCATGCTAAAAAGCTAATTCTGGCCAAAAATACCTTAAGGGCCACGGACCTCCTTGGCCATGCCGTGGCCCGCCCCCCAGACAGAGGCGCCTAAACCCAGCAGCCCCCAAGGGCCGCGGCTCACCCCTGCCATGCCGCGGCGCAAGCTCCATTTCAGCCAAAACCCCTGTTTTTCCTCCCTTGCATTTTCCCTTGAAACCAACCCTTCAAACCCAATTTAAACACCACCCAAACCTCTCTCAAACACCCATTTAAACCTCCAAACATCACCCATAACACTCCCCCATCATAACCCAAGTAAAACACCACAAGAACTCCCCTTGATTCCAACTTTCCACACCAAATTCTAAAGCTGAAATCCTAAAATGAAAACAGAGCATACATGGAAATTAATGGCTAATATCTTACCTCAAGTTCAGGTTATGGTGCTCTTCCACAGTGGAACACTCTCCCAAAGTATCAAGGCTTAGCTCCTAAGCTCAAATCCTCAACAAGATCTCAAAACTCACAAGGAAGATGGTGGAAGGTGAAGGTACGGGAAGGAGAAGATGGGAACTCTGTTTTGGGTTCTGTTTCATAGCCATCTATACATCATATATATCCAAATCACAAATGACCATAATACCCCTAGGTCTTTAAAAGTCTCTAAAGCCAACTCAAGGGTAATTTTGACACTTTCCACCTACACCGTTAATGGTAATTAACGCTTCCCAATTCCCGCTAATCTCAATATTCTCAAACACCAACACTTCACATCCCGTTACCCTTTAATCCCCGGTAACACTCTAAACATTAAAACACCCCGAGACTCACCCCGAGCCCCGAGCTTAAGCCCGTTATGACCAAACCGATATTTAACATTCCTTGATCGTCTCATGCCAAATAGCTCGAACAAACCCACATCATAATGTGGTCTCAAATTATATCACCAACATGCGAACAAATAATCAATTTACCCTCAACAGGCCAAATTACCATCACACCCCTGTAATAAGAAATATGGACTCACATGCATGCATTTCACATCATATCATAATATAATCAACATATACATGCATTTAAGCAATTAATAACATAATTAAGCAAGTATGGCCCTCCCGGCCTACTGTTCACGCTGTTAAATACATCGGAGAATTCGGGGCATTACAAGATCGCTAGAGCGGGGATAGAGTTGGTGGTAGGCCGATTGGCTAATATTACTCTGCAGTCGACCCTGCTAGAGCGGATCAGAGAAGGGCAGTTGGTAGACGCTCAGTTACAGAGGGTTAGAGATGATGTCGTAGCAGGAGTGGCTAAGGACTATTCTGTTTCTGAGGTTGGTTTACTTCGGTATCAGGGACGGATTTGTGTTCCAGCTGATGAGGGGATCAGACGAGAGATACTGGATGAGTCTCATACGACGCCGTACTCACTTCATCCGGGTACCACGAAGATGTATCAGGATCTACGGACTTTGTATTGGTGGCCCGGGATGAAGAGGGATGTGGTTGAGTACGTTGCCAGATGTTTGACCTGTCAGCAGGTAAAGGCTGAGCATCAACGACCAGCAGGGTTGCTTCAGCCATTAGGTATTCCTGAATGGAAATGGGAAGATATTACCATGGACTTTGTGGGAGGTTTACCCAGGACAGTTGGACTTCATGACTCAGTATGGGTGATAGTGGATAGATACACTAAGTCAGCCCATTTCCTTCCAGTGAGGTCGACCTATACTGTGGATCAGTATGCTGAGCTGTACGTGAGGGAGATTGTACGTCTCCATGGGGTTCCTAAGTCTATTGTGTCAGACCGGGATCCTATTTTCAACTCCAAGTTCTGGGGTAGTTTACAGAGAGCTTTGGGAACTCAGTTGAAGTTCAGTACAGCCTTTCATCCTCAGACTGATGGACAGTCTGAGAGGACGATCCAGGTGTTGGAGGATATGCTCAGAGCATGTGTGATTGATTTTGAGGGTTCATGGAGTAAGTACCTTCCGTTGATTGAATTCTCGTACAACAATAGTTATCAGTCAACGATTGGAGTGGCTCCCTATGAGATGCTATATGGGAGGAAGTGTAGGTCACCCATTCATTGGGATGAGATGGGTGAGAGGAGATATTTGGGGCCAGATATGGTTCAGAAGACAAGTGAGGCCATAGAGAAGTTCCGGGCTAGAATGCTCGCATCTCAGAGTAGGCAGAAGAGCTATGCTGATCCTAAGCGTAGGGACGTGGAGTTTCAGGTTGGTGACCACGTCTTTCTTCGAGTTTCACCTCTGCGAGGGGTGAGGAGGTTTGGTAAGAAGGGCAAGCTAAGCCCTAGATTCATTGGACCATTTGAGATCCTGGAAAGGATTGGTCAGGTGGCTTACAGGTTAGCTTTGCCGTCATTGTTGTCTGGAGTTCATGACGTGTTCCATGTCTCCATGCTTCAGAAGTATGTCTCAGATGTGACTCATGTGCTGAGGCATGAAGATCTGGAGTTACAGGCAGATTTGGCTTATGAGGAGCAACCAGTTCAGATCTTGGATCAAAAAGATAAGGTGTTACGGAATAAGACGATTCCTTTAGTTAAAGTGTTGTGGAGAAACAATAAGGTCGAGGAGGCGACCTGGGAGCTTGAGACAGTTATGCGGGATCAGAATCCGGAGTTGTTCAAGTAAATTTCGAGGATGAAATTCTCATTAGGAGGGGATAGTTGTAACGACCCAAATTCACTAATAAGGCTTAAGGGCCTTGATTAGTGTGCTAGGAGGGCATTACTGGAATAACTGTGATTTAATGAGTTATTATATGTTTAATGATGCTTATATGATAATTGATTATATTATGTGGTAATATGATATGTGATATATGCGAGAACCACATTATGATGTGGATAAATCTGCAGCCGGCGACTTGAGGCGATCGTAGGGCTAGGTAGCAGGAAAAGTCACAACGGGGCATTATAATTGACTTTGGACAAGTCAGGGGTATTTTAGGTATCGGGTAGTGGTTTGGACTATTGGGTGATGAAAATAAATAATTGGAGATATATTTGAGGTTAGGATGTCTAGGCGGGATTATTGGGGGATTTTATCGTTTTGGCCTCGGGGACGCTTCCGGCACCCCGAGCTTTGGGATTAGTTTAATAAACTAAGGGTATACTTGGAAGACTTAGGAAAATGCTAGATAGAAAAGTGTAAACCGACCTTAACTTTCCTTCTCTCTCTCTTTTCTCTTGGCTAAGGAAGAACTTTTGAATTTGAGAGGAAATAGCTGGAATTGAGCTGAGTTTTGGGAATTGAAGGGAATAAATAGGAGGATTAGCTCAGGAACTGATCAAGGTCTGAGCTAGTGCTAAGGTAAGTATTGAATTTTCGTTTATAAGGTTAGGAATTCAAAGAAAATGGCTGAATTTTAAATGTTTGTGGTTTTTGGAATTTAAGGTGGGATTGAGGCTTGAAACTTTGACTCTTGGAGAATCGATTCTACAGCTGAGGTAAGGTTTAATTTAAAGTTTGATGGTTGAATTTGAGAGTTTTCATGGCTGGTTTTGAGTTCTGTGGGTTTGAAATTTCAGAAATTAGAATTGGGATTTTAGTGAGTCTTAGGCTGGATTTCTGGTTGGATTACGTTGTTTTAATCATTCTAATGTTGTTAATATTAATTGGTTTTGAGTTAGGGGCTTTGGGGTGGCTTAAGGTGAGGTTTAGGGATTGAAAATGGTGGTTTTTTCTGGGTTCGAAGGGTCGAGCCGCGGCATGGTTTTTGGTGAGCCGCGGCCCTTCAAAATGGTTGCATGCTGAAGAAGAAGGGCGGGCCGCGGCATGGCCCAAGCAATGGCGCGACCCTTACCTGCTTTTGAGCCTTTGGAGGTTCTGTTTGGGGGCCATGCTGCGACATGGGTGGCCTATGCCGCGACGCTTAAGGGATTTTGGGATTTTAAGATTTTAGGCTTGGAAATTTAACCTAAGGTGCTCGAGGTTGAGTCTTTTACTATATTTGGTGAAGTTCAATGTTCCGAGTACTAGAACTTGGCTTAGAAACTCATTTAAGGTTGTAATGGTGTCTTTCCTTATGGTTGTGACTAGGTGTCTAGCTAGGACTCGAGGATCGGATCGCGCTCAAGGAGTGTCGCCCATAGCTAATTCATCTGAAAGCTAAAGGTAAGAAAACTGCACCCGGTTGTATGTTTGGGATGGGACTAAGTGCTCCCGAGAATTGTATCGTGTCAATGATGGTATTACGCCATGGGACATGTAAAAGTGACCTAAGAGTGCCGTACATGATTTTAGCGCACAGGGCGCAGATTGGCCACTGGTAGCCAAAGACAACGGGATAACAGACGAGGCAGCCTGAGGGCGCCAGCCCTAGTTATCATTTGTAAACTGTAAATGACGTGAATTGATATGCTTATTATTTGAAATGCCTGATTATACCGATTGATGACATGGTTGAGATTACGTAATGCGATGTGAGATATTGACTTGTTGCTAATTGCTTATGCTTTGTGGTTGTTGTGTTTTCTTGCTGGGCCTTGGCTCACAGGTGCTACGTGGTGCAGGTAAAGGCAAGGGCAAGCTGGACCAAGCCTGAGGTGGGGAGCTCCAAGGTGAAATGTACATAGCCAGCTGTTCGATCGCCATGGTCGAGGAGTGAGTCAGGACAGGGATTACCTAACTGCTCGTTTTGCCTTAGTATGGCTGGTTTATGTATTTGAACCTTGTAACTTTTGTAAACGGCCTTTAAACTAATATTTTTGGGATCCCGTGCTAGTGAACAATGTTTCTTAATGAAAATGTAGCTTTTGAGACCAAAATATCTTAAACCCTAGTTCCTTTACAGTTTCGTAGACACGCTTTTAACTAGTAGACTTGACTAGCAAGTCTGACACTTTACAAACACACAGTGTAACGGTCTTGGCTATCCAGGGCGTTACAAGCCCCCAAGCCAAATGGCAAATGGAGAACATGCATGGAATTCACAAACCTTAATAAAGCCTGCCCAAAAGATTTTATTCCGCTCCCAAGGATTGACCAGCTGGTCGATGCCATTTCTGGGCACGAGATCCTATCATTCATGGATGTATACTCTGGGTACAATCAGATCAACATGCACACACCTGATGAGGATCACACTAGCTTTCAGACCGATACAGGGCTTTACTGTTACAAAGTAATGCCCTTCGGTTTGAAAAACGCTGGTGCGACTTACCAACGACTAGTCAATCACATGTTTAAAGAGCTAGTCGGTACAAACATGGAAGTATATGTTGATGACATGATGGTTAAGTCGAAAAAGGTATAAGAAAACGTAGGGGACCTGCAAGAGTGCTTCAACGTCTTGAACAAATATCAGATGAAGCTGAATCCCCTCAAGTGTTCCTTCGGAGTTGGATCAAGGAAATTTTTGGGATTTATAGTGAACTCACGAGGAATTGAAGCTAATCTCGAAAAAAATCAAGGCCCAGGTCGATATTGTTGGTTTTTATTGATCAAATCAGAGATTATACGCAGCGGAACAACAATCAAATTGTTAGATTAATCCCATAAGATTTTTAGATCTACTTCTTCACATGCATATATATATATTGAATCAAGGACAGGAACAGAAAAATTACCTCAGGTCCTTCCTTGCTGCTATATTTTCCTATGGCTAAATCCTCGAGATCTCACACCAAGATCTTCCAAAATGTTCTCAGGCACACAAAGAACGAGTGTGGGCTCACTATACAAATAATAGGCAATAACTATTTATCAGATGTTCTCAACACATGAGATTTGATAAAGTTTGGACCTAGGTTTTGTGAAGAACAATGACTTTAGTTTTTGTCGCTGTTCTCTTTCTCTGAGAGAGATTCCTAGATATTTTTCTATCCCTGAAAAGTTACATTCTGTGAAAAACTGATATCCAATATTTAATAATATCCAATATATTAAAATATTTGTTATTTTAAACAAATTCAAAATCACTCATCAATTATCAGATTTTTGTTTAAATAATAATATTTTAATCATATTAAAATATCTCATTATTTATTTAATATTTAAATAACTAAAATTGTGGAATCAAGAGACTGAGTAAACTCTCTTATGCGTGTAGCATAGTGCTTGTGCACTGTGCCACACGTGTACCACATGCTTGTGATGGCATGTGATTTTTCCCAATTTTTATTATTATTTAAATACCAAAAATCCCAAAAATAAATTAATTCAAAATTAATTATATTTTTGTTAAATAAAATGATTAATTAATTTAATTAATTAATCACACATAATTAAACAATAATTATGTTTGATACATAGAAAAATATTTTACTTATCACATAAGTCCTTTTTGCCCATTTTTTGTATTTGCCTTTGACAATGATTGTTTGAGCCATTTCGGGGACCATGGACCTATAACATTAAGCTCCAATAAATTAAAACTAAATAATTAAACTCTTTAATTATAATAGTTAATTTATTAATTCTAATATTACTCCACTATAAATTCAGAATTGCACTCTTTATGTTATAGATATACTTTTACATAAATCTTTTTCTTAAGTCGTGCATTGATATAATCATCTTACAATAGTTCAACCCTCTAATTAATTAGTTCATAAATTAGAATAGAAGAATTACCATTTATCCTTTCTAATTTACTTATTATTCCTTAAGTACCATTAATTCACTAGTGAATAATTAATCTATAATCTAATTATAGATTTGAGCTCAAAATCATTCAGTTCCAGAATTAACCCTTAAGGGAACTAATATACGATCCATTAGGAAATATTAGATTCCGTATTGTTGATACATGTTCCCAGCCATCCATGATATTAAATCTCCAAAACAAAAGTCACTAGCCTTATTCTTTGAAGAGACCTTAACGAATGAATCAAAAGATTTAATAAACATGAACAGAAGTTCATGAACACTCAGGATTTAGGTTGATCTATAAATGATCATCAGTTATGATATTAATTACAAGTCTTTATTGTTAAATGGTTTTTTGGATAACGACTCTAATTCATATCGGTCCATGTCATATATAATCATATTAGATAAAACACATTTACCAAGATGTCTTTCCACATCAATAATCCGAATCTAGATTATTTGTATCATTATGATACTCAGTAAACCGTACTTACAACTCCAATTAAAGAATTCCATAACTTTAATTTGTTGTTGTTGACTATTTTTATTTATTCATGTGATCTTAATTCTCTCGTACTAATACAAGATCACATCCTCAATAATGAGTATGAAATTTTTCTGATATTTTCAAAATTATTCAAACAATAATTTAACAATCTAAATATAACAATAATAATAAACTATTGTATTTATTTATTCATTAAAAAAAACAAATGTCTTTACATGCTTTTAGGACACACTCCTAACAGATATGAAATCGCCATCAAAGATAAAAGATGTTCAAAGTTTAACCAGGAGAATCGCCGCTCTAAGTAGATTTATCTCCAAATCGACAGACAAGTGCGTCCCATTTTTTAATCTACTTAGGAGCAATAAAAAATTTGAGTGGACGGAGGAGTGCGAGCAGGCTCTGAAGTCTCATATGTCGCAACCACCGATCCTATCAAAGTCGGTTGAAAAAGAAACTTTGTTCATCTATTTGGTGGTCACAGAATATGCTGCTAGTGCTGTCTTGGTAAGAGAGGAGGAAAATGTGCAAAAAGCCGTATATTATGTAAGCAAAAGGCTAATAGGAGCAGAGCTGAGGTATCCATCCATTGAAAAATTAGCCTATTGCTTAATCTTAGCCTGCAGAAAGCTGCGGCCATACTTTCAAGCTCACCCCATCACAGTACTAACCAACCAGCCTCTACAGCAAGTTTTGCAGAAGCCAGAAGCCGCTGGTTGATTATTGAAATGGGTTGTTTGAAATTTCTCACTTACCGCGAGCATCAGTAAAGGGGCAAGCTCTGGCCGACTTTGTCGCAGTACTCACTGGACTTCTAGACGATGAACAGAGAGAGGAGCTCGAGCCTCAAAACCAAACTCTCTCTTGGAAGTTGTTTACAAACGGTTCTTCTAACGAACATCACGCTGGAGCCAGAGTGATTTTGGTAACACCTGAAGGACATCAATTCAACTGCGCAATGAGATTCAACTTCACAGCGTCTAATAACAAAGCCGAGTATGAAGCGCTGCTCGCAGGTTTACGATTAGCCAGGGACATGAATATTAAGTCACTTGAAATCTATAGTGACTCCCAGTTGGTGGTTAATCAAATTAATGGAGAATATCAAGCCAGGGGTCTAAAGATGGTTGCTTACTTGAACAAAGCAAAGGATTTGTTGGCACAGTTTGAAAGATATACTCTCCAGCAAGTACCTCGTGACCAGAACTCAAATGTTGATGCCTTGGCCAAATTAGCGAGTGCAAAGGATGCCGACACGTTGAATATAGTGCCTGTTGAACGGTTGTCCGCACCAAGCATCAGAGCAGAAGAAACCTCTCTGGTAATTCAGGCAACAGATACATGGATTGCACCTTTCATTGAGTACTTGGCGCATGGAGTGTTGCCGACGGACAGAAACAAAGCAAGGACCCTCCAGAGGCAGGCTGCTCGGTTTATCCTAGTTGACAAAATTTTATACTGAAGGGGGTACTCAATGCCACTCCTAAGGTGTATCTCAAAGGAAAAAGCCACAGAATTAATGCGAGAGGTCCATGAAGGTTTCTGCGGAGATCACGCTGGGGGGCAGAGTTTATCGAAAAAGATCCTAAGGCAAGGGTACTTCTGGCCAACAATGAATGAAGACACGTTGGACTTTGTTCGAAAATGTGACAAGTGCCAGAGATTCTCCAAGATTCCGCGAGTGGCCCCTAATGAGCTAAAGGAGATGCAAAGTCATGGCCATTCGCAGTATGGGGAATAGACTTAATTGGTTCTTTGCCCATAGGAAAGAGCAACATCAAATACGTCGTGGTGGCTATTGATTACTTCATGAAGTGGGTTGAAGCTGAGCCACTTACAACCATAACGACCAAGAAAGTGCTAGATTTTGTGGTCAAGAACATAGTGTGTCGCTATGGATTGCTAAGAAAAATTGTCTCAGATAACGGCACGCAGTTTGATAGTGATCTGTTCACGAATTTTTGCGAACAACATGGAATTATCAAAAGCTTTTCTTCAGTAGCTCATCCGTAGGCAAACGGACAAGTCGAGGCTATTAACAAGAAACTAAAGGATTCTCTAAAGAAAAGGCTCGAAGAAGCAAAAGGGGCATGGCTAGAGCAGTTGCCTGAAGTCCTCTGGTCGTATAGACCATCACATCGAACATCAACAGGTCATACTCCATTTTCCTTGGCTTATGGATATGAGGCTATGTTGCTAGTTGAATTAAATCTGCCATCACATCGACGGATGGCATACAATAAAGACACTAATAGCCAGTTATTAATGGAATCTTTGGATTTGGTCGATGAAAGGCACGAGCAAGCCCAACTCCGAGTAGCAGCTTACCAACAAAAGGTAGCTCGATATTTCAACTCTAAAGTACGTGAAAGAAAATTTAATGTGGGAGATCTGGTACTTGAAGAGTTTTCCTTAACACCCACGATCAAGCTGCCGGAGTACTTGGACCTAACGGGGAAGGACCATACCAAATCGAAGAAGTCCTCCATCCAGGCACTTATAAACTTGCTCACTTAAATTGAGATCTCATTCCTCGCTATTGGAATGGAGAACTCCTGCGCAAGTACTATCAATAAACAATTCTTCTTAAAGAATTAGCTTGTATTAATTTTACTTTTTACAAGTTTACGAACAAGGGTTAGTCAATCTTATGACTGATCGCTTATAAGTGTAAGAACATATTTTTTATCACTCGTACAGACACGATTGTCCATCTATTATGAGAAATAAAAGGGATTGTGCGCAGCCAGTCAATCTTGCCAATTATTGTATTTATTACAAGTATTTTCTCATTACGTGTGTTGTTTTGCTATATAATCATTACAAATCTCTATTACGAGCAATGATGTTCGAACAGGTCTTGGTCAAGGCAAGTGACTGAGGACCTAAGGCTCCTCAATCACTTGGGGGACATATAAGGTATCTAGTAAGCAAAGCATACCAACATGTATGTAAACACATGAGCAAAATAAGTGAAAGCATGCTACGGTACTTAGAGTATTTTTCAAAATTTTGTTTAAATTTTGCTAAATCAAACCAAAGTGCTATGCTAAGTTCAGCCATGCAAACAGATGTTATAATAAAAATGTTATAATATCAAAAGAGAAATCCTTTACACCGCGAGCAATTACTGCTCGGATGTAGTTGTCTGTTAAAAAGAAAAGCTGCTCGTTCAGCAATAAAAATATAAATTGTATCGACATCACAAACTGTAGTTTGCGTGTCTTAAACTACAAGTTAAAATTAAAAGAAAAGCAGATAAAATTATGAAGCAGCCGGAGGATTCTGCTGAGGCTCTTGAAGTTGCTGGTCGACTATGGCCCCAGCACCTTCGTTGAAACCCTCAATGCCTATTGCTAGGGATATCTCGGGGGATCCTTAAGCATTCTCTTCCTCTTCCAGGCGGGCAGCACACCTTGCCAACTCAGCCTCCCTTATTGGGTCAGGTAGATAAGTAAAGTCAGCCTTGGGATTGCTTTTCCAGAACATGTAGAAGCACTGGAACGCTGCTCCTTCGTACTTCTCCAAGTTGCGTGCATTGGCATCCTCAAGGTCAGCAACCTCCTTGTGGCTGATCTCCAACTTCGATTGATGTTTGTGGGCTTCTCGGTAGTTTATTAGCGAGGCTTCCTTGTACTTATCTTTGGAGGCAGTAATTTTGGCAACAGAATCCTCCTTCTTCTTCAATTCCTCCTGTTTAACGCCCAAAATGTGACAACCACTAAGCGGTGGTTGTAGTATAATCGGGCGGTCGATCCACAAGGAGGTAACCTAAAATCAAAAGGTTAGTAGAAAATAACACAAAAGTTAGTAACAAGAAGTAAATAAAATTGTAAATGGAAAGATGTTTGAGATTTTGGTGTTGTATTTTTGATAAAGTGATGAAATGAGATAAGTGAAATAAAGGTAAGATGTAATCAAGAGTTTGAGAAAATGAAAGGTTTTAAGAATCATCCATATGCTAGTTTAGTTACTTGGTTACTTGATTTACAAAAAATACACAAGTAAATAGTTCACATCCCAACATTTACTTGGAAAATCTAACATTAAAGTTCATAGTCTTTTCTAACAAAAGTTCATTTGAGTTATAAAGTTCTTTACTTTAAAAGCACAATGTTAATCTTATGAAAAATCTAAAAATGACAAAATACCCAAGGGCAATAATGCAACAGAAGATTAGACATAAAATTATGTATCAATATTACTTTTACTAATTAGAAGCACATAGAAAGAGCATGACTAATCCTATATACTATTAGCATAAGTAAATAAAGATAACAAAATAAAGATAGAGATGAAAGAACATAAATAACTCAAATATATTACATTAAGAACATAGTAAATCAAAGTAGCAAAATAACATCACTTGCATATGGAATCATCCCTAACCTTCCTAGGAAGATTAGGCCATTATGCTCATGATTCTCACAAAATTATAAGAAGAAAATATGAGAAGAAAGTGAGTGGAAATTTTGCTATAGTTTCTCTATTCTAAAAATTACATACCAAATGTGAAGAAAGTGTCCCTATTTATAGATGGGGAAAAGGACTAAAAGGAAATTAAACAACAAAATGGGGTTTACAAAATAAATATGAAATATTAATAATAAAATATGATTTTGAAAAATCAAATCTTATTATTAATATTACCCTAGCTATTTTTGTGTGTAGTCAAAATGCTCCTTTTCTAAAATACCACAAAAACATGAGCTTTAAAGCTCAAAATGACAATTTTACAAGCCCAATACCCACAAAATATGGCTGGTGACACAAGAGGGTTTTGACCCATTTTTGGCCAATGAGAGAGTGCCACATAGGCAGGCTGCTGGGAAGGTTTCGGAATGGGCTGGACTGCTTTGGGCTGGCTGGAATGAAGGCTGAAGGAGCTGGCTGCCTTGGGCCGAACTGGGCTTTGCTGGGCAATTGGGCCAGCTGGAAACGTGAGGCAGCTGGGACACTTGGGGGCACTTGCTTTGTTGAAGGAAGAAAAAGGAGGCATGTCTGCTTGTTGCTGGGACACGTGGGCGGAAGCTGCTGAAGGCTGAAGGAGGCTGGACGTTGGTGGCTGAAGGAGAGCTGAATTTGGATGATTATGTTGGGAGTGTTATATTGAAGGAAGTTGAAGATGGCTTGGGCCTTTGGCTGAACTGGGCCTTGGGGGTGCTTTGGTTTTCAAGTTGCAAAAATACCCACTTTTCATCATTTCTTCAATTTTATTTGTTTCTTCTTTGTTCCCAAGTTCCAAAAGTATCAATTAAATCCTATAAAATAAAATAAACTAAATTAAAATTAAATATTTTCATTTATAAATTTAATTATATTAATTTGATGAAAATATTAATTAAAATTTAATTTATTTTGACTGTTAAAATCAATAAAAGTGTATTTTTCACCACTAATCACCTCCTCAAGCTTGGTGATCTTAGCCTCAGCTGCTTGCAACTCTTTAGCATGCTTGGCCTCAACCACTTTGTGGTGCTCGACCAACCTCTCCTCAACCGCCTTGATCTCTTCAGCCTGCTTGGCGACCACCTCCTCTGAGCGGCGCCAACTGGTGCTCACGGTCAGAATCCCCTGCGATCAGAAAATAAAAGTAAAAAGGCTGTTAGTATCTATTGGAGAGATGAACAATCAAACCATAATGGAAGCAGCAGCTGACACTGAGTAGTTCGTTCAACCCGCAGCTGAGGAGCTGGTCGACCGACATAGTAGGAGCGTTGCTGAAGGATTCCAAACTACACCGGTGTCTGGACAGTTTCTTCAGCTTGTCATTGGCTAAAGTGCAAGCAGAGTACAAGATCGCTTCGACCATCTGGTTGGGTTGCAGGACTTGGGTTGGCAGAAGCTGGAGGATAATGGTTGGTGGTTGTTGGAGGAGTCTGGTCGGTACGCCCTGGAGGGGGAGTTGTCTCTTTGGTAGGAGTTGGTGCAGAAGGGTCTTCCGTTCGAGCCCTCTTTGCAGATGGGTCATTGCAGCATTCTCCTGGCTAGCGCCTGTTTGATTTTTTCTTGCTCGCAGGAGTGGCGGTGGTGGGATTGGTGTACAGGTCTGAAGCTCTCTCAGCAAGCATATCAGCAAGGAAGGAAACATACGAACAATCAGGCAATATAATTATAAGTGTTGGCTAAATCAATGAAATAAAAGCAAAGAAATTATATGTAAAATACCCGAGCTACAACTACTGGTCGCTACATTATTTACTGTACTACTGTTACACTCACTCTCTGGCTTGAAGAAGTCTAAATTTAAATTAGGCGTGTATTTAAAGTTGTCGTCCTCGTCAAATAAATGACAGGGAATGGGCAAGCTTTCTAAGAGTGAGAAGTCAGTACCGTTCTCATCTGAGAATAGGCTCGGGATGTTCAGAAACCTTCTTTTTTCCCTTTCATGAAGGAGCCGGAGCAACGGCTGTTCATGGGGCGCTGGAGGGTTCCCTGATGGTCACTCCCATTGCTCTCCTCCTCGGGGGTTGTGACACATCTTGGTGTTGCTCGGGGACTTCTCCACCAGTGGTACTCCCCGTTGTTGATCCCCTCACATCCTGGTGAGGTGCCAAAAGGTCGACCAGCCTTAGATTGGCCTCTGTGACCATCTCTTTGACGCTTTTTTCTATGTTGGTCATGCTGGCCAAAGATGCTGCTCTTATCTCCATCTATGGAGTAGGAGCTGGTCGGTGCCATGGACCTGAATGGCATTAAATTTTTAAGGGATGTGCAGAAAAGAGAAAGGAAATTGAACGACCAGGGAATAAATGATTTACCTCCTTCTGTGAAGGCCAGATTGTTGGCGATCAGGTCTGTTATTAAAAAGTACTCCTGGAAGTACTTTCCCACGTTGGACTTGTGGGTGATCTCACTCAGGAAGGTGCGAGAAAATTCCTGGTGGTAAAAATGGAAGAACCTCGTGTTGTTGTGATTGGAGTTGGACTTGAGATCAAACAGATAGTTGATCTTGTGTGGCGTTGGGACGAGCCACTTCTTATAACTGTGCAGGATATAGAGAGCATAAAGCATTCTATACCCATTTGGTGTTATTTGAAATGGAGAGACCTTGAAATAGTTGGCCACCCCCTGAAAAAATGGATGAAGAGGCAATGTTTCCCTACCTCAATATGATATCTCGACCAGGCGCTGAAGGCTCCCCCAGGAAGGTTTGCCCGCTGGTCGATGGAAGGTTTGATTAGGGTTGCCCCAGGAAGTCCGTACTTCTTGAGGTAATTCGTTACCATCCTAACTGTAATATTGCTAGGAGGTGCAACGTACCATTCGACTTATGGTCGAAGGACGTCCCGAAGTTGGGATTTTATTTGGATTTCTGGCTGGGATGTGCTTTCAGGTGAAGGGCTGGTCGAAGGATTTTCAGCCCGAGGAGTAGGCTGTTTGGTAGGAGGAGAGGTTGTTTTCCTTTTCTTTTGAGCAGTGGATTTTACTCGACCCATGTTCGATGGACTGATTGAAGGTTTATTAGAAGAGTTATGAGAAAAAGGAATTTTTGGGATTAGTAACGATGGTTGTTCCTGATCTTCGAGCAACTGGGCGAGCAAATCATCATCGATTGGCCTCTCACCTCCCCACGGGTCGTGCATGAAAATCTGCAAACAGAGAAGGGGAGATAAGAATCTGCGGCCAAAAGACCAAGAAGGTGGTAAAGTTGGAATAATGTTGTTCGGGTATAAAAGTTAAGCTTTTACACGACTTGCAGCATTCTAACATAAACACTAAAATTGTATGCGAGCAGTTTGGAAAACGGATTAAAAAGCAGAAGTGAAAAGTTTTTCTGAAAAAACTTTTCAACTCTAAGTTGGGACGGGAAAAACCCAAATTTTTCTACATACTTAAAAATCGAATTTTTACTTCGATTTTGTGCCCTAAATTGATGATCCTCACGCCCAAACTGATTCATAAGCCTCATGTAGTGTTATTTCCTTATCCTATCATGCTCAGACCTACGTACCCATTTACTCCAAATCAGTTTTTCAAGAACATTCAAAAACTCAAAGTCCGAAACAGGAATAAAACAGATATTGCATGGCATCTCAACGACTGAAAATGTCGATAAACTTACTTGGATAAAGATTGGAGAAAAGATTCCATGAGTAGAAATTCCAAAACGCTAAGTGGCTGGGCAGAAATTCCATGAGTAGTCAAGATCGTCAGAATTTCTGGGTTTTTTACGCTCTGTTCTTCAGTGTTCTTGAGAAGAAAGTGAAAAGTAAAAGGTAAAAAATGATTTTGAGGGGTTATTTATATTGGTTGTAGTATGGTTACCAAGGTAATGATGAGAGGTTATTTTTCGAGGCATGGGAAAACGTGATAGCCATCAAACCACTTTTTGGGTAACCGTAATGGTATGATTGGTTGCCCTTTTCGAGAAGGCATGGACGACTCTGACAGATTTGACAAGGCATACGAAAGGTCGGATGTCTAAGTTTACTTTATACTGGTAGCAATAAAATAAACTTGGGGGGCAAATGTTTACCCAAAAACGACTCCTGGTGACATGGTAAGATTGACCTACACGTGGTGGGCCCGCGACGATTTTAAGTGAAAGAATCCTGTTCGACCATCGACCAGAAAGTCATTGATTTATCAAGCATCACGCTTAGATGCGACCAGTTTGGTCGCATACTTTCATTTACTTCCTTTTTGATGTGCAATCTTATAATATTTGCATTAATTGTAATTTCCTTTATTAACTAGATACGTGAATCTTAATGATAATTGAGGCCCATCGGCCCATGTAATCTTCTTGAGCCTATAAATAAGAATCAAAGGGCTCAAGGAAGGGACTTTTGAACTTTTGATCTTTGTACTCTGAGAGAAGAATATAGTGCGGTTATTCACCGAAGTTGTAATCTTCCCAAGGCTTGTGAAACTCGTGAACCCTAGTTCATTGATCACAGTGTTGGGATTCAACATCAATAAGAACACTAAGTGGACGTAGGTCATTACCATCCAATTGGGGTCGAACCACTATAAATTGTTTGTGTTGTTTACTTTTCCATTTGAATTTCTTCTTGTTTTCATCCCATTTTATATTGTTTATTTGACTTCGTGTCGTTGACCAATTTGAGAGTCAACAGGTGATAACATATTTGTGGTTTGAAAAATATGTTCTATGAATTCAAGAGTTTAATTATGAATCTATAGTGGAGTCATGAGGAATTAATAAATTGTGAGATAATTTATTTAATAAATAAACTCATTGATCCATAGTCCTCGCACCACCTTTAAGTAAATCATCTAGAATGTCTCAATTAATTGATTTAATTATCAATTAGGATTTTTAAAGTTGACTATGTCAATTTAAGAAAATTTTACAAAGATGTGAGATTTAGAGAATAAAAGAGAATCTTTGGAAATATTTATTAATATTGATAAATTGGTATCAATATAAATAAATAATATTAAATCAAGTTGCAAATTATAATTAATCATTTTAAATAATGATTTAATTAAATAAATAAAGAGATTTTGATTTTTAGCCCAATTGAGATTTAAATTCAAGATAAAGAGATTAGACCCAAATCCATTTGTGGGAGCCTAAGACTTTGATTTTTGATTTATTATTTTAATTAATTTAAATTTAAATAAAGTTCATTAAGTTGCATATATAAGGAATATGATATCTAGGGTTTTCAGAAGTCATTCTCACTTGATTCATTGGGTAAGTGAAAACCTAGACAGTCTAATCATTTCTTGGCCACTCACTATCTTCTTCTTTTCTAGATCTCTATCCCATGTGTTGAGAACAAACCCACACTAGTTCTAGGTTTATCAAAGACTTGGTGAGGAAGACTGTGTTGCTGATCTAGTTCAATCTCTTGATAATACTTTGCTACATAAAGGAATCAAGGGTTAGAGAGATTGAAGGAAGAAGTTGTTCCAGTTCCGTTGCGTATTCGTAAGTTTCTACATCTGTGTGTTTTTGTTAATTTACGAATCAGATGTTCAAATGTATGTCATGTTATTATATGTTTCTATTATGTGTTTGGAAAAATAATAGGAAGCATGCATCTAGATTTAAATTCCCAGATCCTACATTGTGTAGCTTTATCAAGGTTTTTGTTCTTCGTGCCTGCTATTTGTTAGATTTTATCACATAGATGTAGAAAGTTCACATATAGGTTGAGATCTTATATCTTGAGAAATAATAGGATTCACTTTCGTAAACTCGTTATCACAATAGGAAGAAGAATAGAGAAAAGTGGATTAGTTATATATTAGAGTGGATAGTTGATGAAATTAAATACCCTAGGTTTCAATCAATTGAATTTTGTTATTACTGCAATTGTTACTTGTTTGTATTCTTTAATTATCTGAATTTCCAACCCTAATATTGTTTAACAAATAGAAAATAAAGTTAAAATTAATTGGTAATTAATAACCAGTCTTCAAGGGATCGAACTCTACTTTCATTATTATTAGGTTTATTAGGATCCCCCCCCCCCCCAAACTATTACCAATCCAAATCGCGCCCCCTGAATTTTTAAGCCTGTTAAAAATTCGCCCTTAACTATTCACATTACTAAAATGTGGGACTTCCATCCAATTTCGCTAAAAGAATGATGATGTGGAAATTTAGGCGCCTATATGGCATTGCCATTTCAATGCCTCGATTATAATTTAAAAATTAAATAGGATTCTTGCCCCTAAACTATTACTATTACCATATTGTGCCCCCAAAATTTTAAAAATTTAAAAATAAATAAAATTTTGAATATTAAAAGAACCATTAAATTAAAAAAATTGATGGTGACAAAAATTGGCTCAGGTGTTGGGCGCGTGTTTGGGCGAGGTAGCGACATCGTTAACAGGCTGGGCTCATACAGGTTCCTTGGCGACATTCAGCTGGTGTCGCCTATGTTAACCTTTTGCATCTCTCCCTCTCCCTTCTCATCTCATACGTCAACTAAAACCAAGAGCAATTAAACAGGTATGATTCAGAAAGAAAAGAAGAACATAGATTTTTACGTGGTTCAATAGTTAAAATCTGCCTATGTCCATGAGTCACTTTTATTGAGGTCTGTGCTCAAGCTTTTTTAGATCAATTTCACAGAGACTTTCTCAATACAAAATAGCATGTGTCTACAAATGACTATTCCTAGACTATTTATAGGCCTGGTTACAAGAATCCTCCCTTAATCTTAGGGATATTGCGTTACCCATATAAGGTTTTAATTGGGACAACAAATCCCGTAGATTAAATACAATCAATCACATTTATTGTAAATAAATATCCCTAAAAATAGGGTTGATTACATGGGTTGAACTAAATCCCCATATTATAGGGATTTCCTAATAGTATCTTCGTGTATTAATTTAACGGGTCTTCGAGCTTGAATATTGCTTAAACGCGCTTTTAAGATCACATGTAGCTTTGAGCTCATCGTTCCAGTTGTCGCTACCTCCTTACTTGATTGGTCTTTCAAAGTCATCTTTTGGAGGAGAGCTTGGTTGTCTTCAATCCTGCAACTCATGCTAGAGTGCAAATGATAGAGCTCCGGAACTTCACTTGTACAAGTATAATGTTAATATTTATTAAATACGAGCTCACACCTTACGAGCCTACATTTCGAGGCTGTTTATTTATTATCAAAATTTGGGTGTAACACATATCACTTATCAATCTCATTTGTTTAGTGTCCTAGGGTGTTTGGATGGTGCAAAAGTGTGAGAAAATGAATAGAAATTTTGGGTTTTTTGTTATGTTGTTAGTGTCATATTTTAAACGTGTATGAATTTGAGAGATTGAAATTTTGATTTATATATGTTGTGATAATTTTTTTTGGTTGGGTTTTTGTTGTGATAAATTAAATAGTGTTGTTGAGATTGTTTGGTAGGTGCAAAAGTGAAAGAAAGTAAGAAAAAGTGAAAGAAAATATGAAAAAAATTTAATATAGTTTTGTTTTTATCATTCAAAATTTTGTTTAATTTTAAAATTTTAAAATTCGATGGGCACAATTTGGTAGTGGTAATAGTTCAGGGAGCAAAAATCCACACGTGGCAATGCCACATCAACGCTTTGGTGTTGCCATGTTGCCATTCCGTTAGTAAAATTGGACGGAAGTCCCACATTTCAGTAACATGAATAGTCCAGGGGAATTTTTAACAACTTGAAAATTTTAGGGGGCACGATTTGGTAGTGGTAATAGTTCGAGGGGAAAAAATCCTAAGAAACCTTATTATTACTTGTTTGCGATTGCGTGCACTTACGTACATATTTTCTACAACACTTACACGAGGAGTAGAAGAATAATTCTAAAGTTTTTTTAACTCATAATGATGTGTCACTATATGTAAATGAAATTTTAGAGCATCTCCAAATTAAATTAGCCAAAAAAATAACATTTTTTTCCATTCTAATGAAGTAACCACATCTTAGTAATTTTAATATAAAGAGTCTCCATGTCTATAACTATATAATTATTTTAGTGAAAATTAGTATTTATTAATTTAATTTGAAATATAATTATTTAAATCTTAAATTTAAAAATATTAAAAAATAATTTATTTTCAGCCAAATAAAGAATGTGATTGAAGTAAATCACACTACACATAAATTATATATTTTTATATATAAAATTTTTGTATCTAACAGATTCTTGGTTTAACGGTTTTTTATTTCATTTTTATGTTAACTTTAACAGAATCTTACAAATATTTAAAGGAATATACCTTAAAACTAATTTTAAAAATACGATAAACTAGATATTTAATAATGATATTAACATAAATTAAAATATTATAAAATATCATTATTATAGTAATATTTAATGCATAATGCTAATTTAATTATTTTTTATCATTTATGTTTGTTTAATAATTACTCTTTTTTTTATTACTTAATCTAACTTATGTAAATATACATTGATATTAAATAACAATAAACAGTATATATAGGTGAAGTGTTATATTATTTTATATAAATAATACAATGTTGATTAAATGAGTGTGACAAATAAAATGGGGTACATTGTCAATTTGTAACATATAAAGAGAAGTTACAAATTAGGTTACTGATGTGTAACTCCCAAAATATCACCATAATCAATATATAATAGAAGTTACAAATTCTTGATTTGATTTTTATGTGCTATAATGTTTTATAGTTATCATTGATGTTATTTTGACAGCCAATAAGTGTTTGGATGTTATGCAATTGCATAGGAGAAGAATTGAGAAGTTTTGCAGCTTGTAACCAAGCTGTTACTTGGGGTTACAAATCAGTAACATGACAACTACATTTTTAAAGCATCTTTTTGATTACTTGACATTGTAACACCCCAAATAACCCCCAAATCATCCCTTTAATTCCCTAGACACCCAATTTATCATTGGTAACACCCAAAGGATTGGTGGAATTTGAAAATCAGCTGGTTTTGTCAAACTCTATAAATAGAGACTATTTTGCTCACATGAAACACACTTGTGATGACATGCTCGTCTTTTAAACACTATGCTGAGTATCAGAGAAGGCTTGATAAATCCTTAGAAGCATTTCTAGAGAGTATTCCCAGAGAGTTCTTACGAGGGAAAAAATAGATTTTATGACAAATGGTTTGAACTTTGTTTAAGCCTTGAGATCTTCATCTTCTACTCCCTATCCTTATGATAATTTACATAAGTTATGTAGTCTCTTCTCATCTTTTTTCTTCACTTATGTGATATTATTAGTTAATATTAGATATATTTTGTGTTAATTTTGATTGTAATCATCTCTGTTATACCCAAAAATTGGAGATCAAGGACGTGGCAATAAATGTGACAAGTGGCAGTGCATGGTCAGTAAAGGACACGTTAATAGTCAATAAATACGTTGACTCCTCAGAGTTGTGATAAAGTGACCCGGTAGACTGACGAAGAATTTGGACTGCTTGAAAGATGTCATAACCAAGCCAAGTGCACCTTGGTCCGAGGAAAGCTAAGGAAAGTGCATCCTAGGGGGCTAAGGAGAGTGCATCCTAGGAGAGATAAGGAGAGTGCATCCTAGGAGAGCTAAGGGGAGTGCATCCTAGGAGAGCTAAGGAGGGTGCATCGAGGAGAACTCAAGAAAGTGGTCCTAGGAGACCTCAAGGAGGATGTGGTCCTATGAGACCCCAAGAGAGTGATCCTAGGAGACCCCAAGAATGAGGTCAGAGGAGAACTCAAGAAAGTGGTCCTAGGAGACCCCAAGGAGGATGTGGTCCTAGGAGACCCCAAGAGGGTGATCCTAGGAGACCCCAAGGATGAGATGCCCAGGAGGTTGCCTCGGACCTATCTGAGGTGAGAAGCTTCAAGGAGGTTGCCTCGGACTTATCCGGGGTGAGATGCCAAGGAGGTTGCCTCGGACCTATCCGAGGTGAGAAGCCAAGGAGATTGGTTCAAGGAGAAACATGGCATGCTAGAGGAGAGTGCCATGTTAGAGGAGAGAAGTGCATGTCCTACCACCATGCACGTTCGACCCACAAAAACATGTCCTACCACCATGCACGTCCGACCAACACTTGCATGAGTGGTCAGTAGGAGGTGGATCAACTAGCTAGAGGAGACTAAGTCAAGATTCCCAGAAACAACTTCAACAAGATATGCGGGAATCTCTCATTCTTCCCACAAATGGGGGGTTTGTTACATTTTGAATTTTGAATGTTTCTTTGTAATTTAAATGTAATAAATATAATAAAATATCCCGGTTCTTGGGGATACCGTATGTATGACCCTAAGCCTATAAATAGAGGGCTTATGGGATGAAAGAGGGGTTTTTTCGGCTTCTTCTTTCTAGAGAGAGAAATTTGGGTCTGAGTATTCTAGAGAGAGAAAGTGCTTAAATAAGAGAGAATTCTTGTATTTTTGCAATCTGTACTGAAGAAACTCAGTTGGCTCAGTCCATCTGATCTTGAGTACGGATCAATAAATCACAACTCTAAGTGGATTAGGCTATTACCGACAATCGGGGCTGAACCACTATAAAAATCTCCTGTGTTATTTACTTTTTTTGTTTAAACCGTCTGTGCCGTTTTTATTTCTCTTGAAGGCTTGTCGTATTTGACGTTCTCACGTCGTTGGCTAAAAACGCAGTCAACAATCTCCATTGTAATATTTCTTTAACAACATGTGTGTACAAAGAGTTTGACTGTGTAACTACATAAGAAAGTATTTTAAAATCCCTCTTATATCAAGAATAAACATGTTTATTCTCCAATCACTGAGATGTGCTTTGAAGAATATCATGACCGAATATTTTGTACCTTGAATAGAGGTAAATAAGCAATTTGTGATTTAAAAACTTATCATTTAAAAAAAAACTATAGACAATGTTTTGGTTCATTTTTTTAATATTATTATGTCATTCTTTTATAATTCATGACATTTGCACTTTTATACTTAATCTTTTATACATGATAAAAATAGATCAGTTGTATTAAGACATGGAATATTTGCGGCATAAATACCCAATATTTTCGTGTTTTTACAAACTTATTTTTTTTTTCTCTATCTCCTTCGTCTCCCCCCCCCCCCCCCCGACTCTTCTTCTTCGTGATTTTTTTCTCTCTTTCCTTCGTCTCTCCCCCCGACTCTTCTTCTTCTTCTTCTTCGTGTGAGCAATTTGAAGAACAACTCCCTGTAGAAGAAGACCACTGCAGAATAGCTTCGTGGTCGGAAAATCGAAGAAGAGCACCATCGCAGCTCACCTCCACACCTCATCTTCTTTTTATTCTTCTACCCAAATCAACTTTGTGGGGTTGTGCTTGGTGTGGGTCGACGAGATGGGCGTGGGTCGATGGGTCGCCTGCTGTATTACGTGAAATGTTGTAAATGCTCTAAATAACGTATTTTTCAAGTCTAATTCTATTGGTTAGACATAATGAGGGCGCCTACTGTATATAAGAGTAAAAAAATAGTGTTTTGGGAGATTTGATCACTCTCTCCAACCACTCTCTACCCCCCTCTCTCTCTCTAGCTCCAAGAATCTCTAAGTTTTCTCCAAGAAAGTGCTTGACTTTGAGAGTTGAAGGCTTGTTCAATCTCAATCCTCATTTCCTCAAGAGAAGGCCTCAAGAATCAATTGTGGCTGGAAATAGAGTATTAGGACAGCGTTATGCAACGTGTATAAACCTTGGTTTGTGTTTGGTTTGCTCAAGGATTGGTTCAAAGTGGTGATCTTGCCAAGGGTTTTGAAGCTTCATCAAAGTTGAAGAACAACATTGTTCTACTTAGATTTGCATGTTCTTTTTCAATCTTATTTAAGTCTCTGTCAATCCAAATTTTTGTTCTACTTGGATTTGCCTGTTCTTTCTCAATCTTTTTTAAGTCTATGTCAATCCAAATTTTGTGTAGATTCTATTTCTTGTGGTGGTGTGATCTCACTCTCCCCCAACAGGGTGAACCTAGAAAGAAAACCCAGATTTTCTTGAGCTAGGCATGGGTCGACGGGATGGGTTTGGTTCATTGGTTACCGATTTTGAATCTTGGTTTTGCTGAATTTAATTTGCTTGTTGGTGTGCTGATTTGTGATGTTTCTATTCATTGAATAATAAAAATAGAAGAATTGAATTGGGTTTTTGGTTTGAGTTAGGTATTTGGTCTTGGTTTGTGTTCATTGATCAAATTTGAGTTTGGGATTTAGATTATTGATTTTGTTTGTGATATGAGATTTAGGTTACTGATTTTAATTTTTCATTTTGATTGTGAAAATGCTAAGTATTGCATTTCAATTTGAGGTTAGGTTTGGTTTGATTTTTTTTAATCTATCTTTAAACTGGGTTTAATATGGGTTTTTTCTTGGTTGAATATGTGTTTTTATGGGTTTTCTTATGGAGAAAGAGGGATGAAGAAGAATGATGAAGCATTGAAAAGGGCAAGGAAAAAAATTAAATTGTTTTATTTTTATTATTTAAAAAATATTTCTAATTCTTTTTCTTATTTTAAAAATCAATTAATGAGAATTTTTTTAAAATTATGGTGTGGACTAATTGTAGAGTGACACGTGACATTCTAATATGCCACATCAGCAGCTAACGGAGTTGGTGGTGACGGCTGCAAGGAATATGTAACTTTGGGTGGTTTTACCATATTTTTTTTTGGATATATAAGTGTATAAACACGAAAATATTGAGTATTTATGCCGCAAATATCCCTTATTGTAATGCCCACATTTTGGGCACCAGGTAGAATTTGGTTGTGTGAATTTTAATTCTCGAGAAATCTTATATTTCCAAGTATGTGAATACATGTAAGGGATATTGTATGTTTTGTATGAATGTCATGTTGTTAAGTATTAGCCATTACGTGATAAGATTGATTTTTTTTATTAAACTAAGACCTTCAGTCTTAGATAGGGTCAAAAGCCCTTAATGGGTAAAAATCTCGGATAAAATATTTTGTGATAAAACAATTATGGAAAATTAAGAAAACTGAGATTGAAAATGGAAATGGAAATGAACTTTTAAGATTGAAAATGGAAATGGAAATGGAAATGAAATTTTATGGAAATTTCTAATTTTTGCGTCATTTTGAGTAAAATGTCCAATTTTGTCTAAGTATGTGATTGGGACAAAATAAATAATTTTGAATTAAATAATAGGCATAAGAATTTATCTATGTGCATGACAATATTTTTAAAATATGGTCACTAATTTTTATTAGGATTAATTTTTCCAAAAACTATGTAATAGTAGGAAAAATTAATAATAAAATGGAAATTACAAAAAAAAAGGACTTGTGTTTAAAAGCTTGGCTTGGAGAGAAATAAAAATACGAGGACATTTTGGTCTTTCTATAGTGGTGGCCACATGGGAATTGAAGAGTCTATTGTATTATTTTTATTTATTTAATTGTATAATCATGACACACATTTTCTTAACCCTCAAGTTAAACTTGAGAACTCAAAAGTTTATCTTCTACTCATTTCTATTCTTCTTCTTCTTCTCTCTCTCTCTCTCTCTCTCTCTCTCTCTTTCATTCCAATCACAAAAATCAGACCCTTTTCTCTCCATTTCCTCTCAAAATTTCGTTCTCCCTCTCTCTCTAAGGAAAGGAAGAGCCTCCATTGAAGTTTCTAGGCTCATCTTGAAGAAAAAAGTCACAAAAGAGGTAAGGTTCATGAAATTTTATTTTATCCTCCCTTATGTCGAACCTAGGGCTCTCTTTTTCCCTCTTTGTTTATGAGTTTCCACTCTTTAAAAAACTCTTTGATCTTTGATATGGAACCTAGGAGTGTTGCATGCAAGATCCAAGAGCTTCCAGGGCATATTTGGAGCTTTGAACACTAACAAGGTAAGCTTTTGTTAGGGTTTTAAAATCTTAGTGTTTCTTCTTTTTTCCTTATTTTTATTGAATCAAATATGATCTTAAAGAGAGGTTAGAATTTGGAAAGCGCTTAGAGACAAACCCTAGAAGCCAAACTCAAAGCTTGAATACAAAGGTAAAATCTTGATTCTTTATCTTAAATCTTTTGAGAGATCCTACAATATGAGTTTTTGAGTCATGTTTGGTGTTAAAACAAGTGGGTTGATGTGTATTATTATTGTTATGGCTGTTTGATTTGCATGCATGTAAGTTGTGGTTGTTTGGTACTGATTCATAGGCTTTGTTGAAAATAGCTTGCTGCCAAAAAACATTACAGTAGCTTCCAACGAGTTTTATAGTGCCTAAATGACCTAGTTTATAAATGAGGTTTTAACTAAGAGAATATTACATAAAGTGACAAAAAAGCCACTTTTTTAGTGACACACGAGTTTTTAAACTTTTTTTACTATTCATACTACAACCTTGGGTTCCGCGTCTTCGTCCTTAGCTTCGGTGCCGCCCCAAATCACTGCCCAAGCAAACCCTCCTGGTTCAGATCTTGCTCACCCAAGCAGTTCAAACTGCAATGACCTCTCCCGCAATCGCCTCCTCGCAGTCTCCAGCTCTGTCGCCTTCAGCTGCAGATGTCATGATCTATGATCGCCTCGCCGAGGCCGTCAAATCCAAGCTCTAGTAGCTCGAGAACCCTGACCCTCATTTTCTCAAGTACGGGTCACCACACCCGACCGTCACCAACCACACACGGATCCTCTCTACTCCGAAGACTAAGATCACCACTCTGCAGATTTCGGAGCACATGATCTTCAAGGGGACTGAGAAGAGGACGACGGGTGAGCTGGGTGAGGAGATTGAGAACATGGGTGGACATTTGAATGCCTACACGTTGAGCGGTGCATCTGGGCTTGATTTAGGGGGCTTAGGAAATGATGGAGGCTAAATGTTCTGGGTTGATGGTGGTTGGGCAGTGAAGGTTGGGTGCAAGTTCTGGGTTTTTTCAATGTTGTTGTTGCGAGGGTGTTGCATTTAAGTTTCTTTTTTGATTTTTGTATTGCAGTGTGTTATTTTTTTAAAATGTCATGGGTTGCACTGTGTTGTTGTGGGGTTGTTGTTTTAGTGTTGTTTAGCTTTTATGTATAGTTGTTTTCACGTTGGTTTTTAGTTGTTTAAGTTTATATATAGTTGTTCTGTTGTTGTGTTGATATCTAATTGTTGTTTAGTTGTTTTCAGATATATTTAGATTTTAAAAAAAAAATATATGTTAGCATGCAGTGGGTTAATGTTTAGTTGTTGTCTTATTGTTGTTTTTTAGTTGTTTCATTGATACTGTATTTTTGTAAATATAAAACTTTAAAAAACGTATTTTTCGAAAACTGAAGGTAGTATTTTTGAAAAAATAAATGAAGGACCGTAAAAAAGTAAAAAAAACATAATTTTTTTTTAAAAAAAAACCTCTTTAACTAATGCATTATTTAGGAAGAATACATAATTTTAGCATCTTTAACCATTGAAAAACATATTGTATAACTCAAGTTATGAGCATTTTGGGATTGCAAGTGCAATCTGAACTGTTGAGTGGCAGTTTTAACATTGAGACTTTGAGCATCAATTTGAATAGGTTAAACTAATTATTTGTGGCTGAAATTTAACTGTACATTCTTGGTATATTTAATATTAAGTCTATGAAATATTTTTCAATATTCACTATAGTTTGGGAGTTATAATTTTCCAAAGTTGGAAGATTAAAACTGGAATTTATGTAAAACGTGGATAGCTTAAACTAGAGTTTTTGAGAGCGAGTTTTACCTTTAAGGAGAGATCCGTTTGAGCTGAAATTTTGTGTAAACATTTTTGTTATATCAAAGTTTAAACCTGTGTAGTCTCATAGTAAATCAGTAAGCAGTTTAGAAACGGTGGCGTTCCAAAGTTGGGACTTTCTCATAAAATGGATAGTTTTCAACACTTACAAAATATTAGAGTTTGCTACAATAATTGGTTATAAAATTGTTGACCGCGTTTTTGGCCAACGACGTGAGAACGTAAAAAACGATAAAACCTTCAAGAGAAATAAAACGACACAGACGGTTTTGAAAAGAAAGTAAATAACACACACAATTTTTATAGTGGTTCAGCCCCAATATGTTGGTAATAGCCTAATCCACTTAGAGTTGTGATTATAGATCTGTACTCAAGATCAGATGAACTGAGCCAACTAAGTTTCTTCAGTACAAATTATAAGAATACAAGAATTCTTTCAGATACAAGCATTTTCTCTCTCTAGAAAATTCAGACCCAAAATTTCCAAAAGTCTAAAAAGAAGCCTCTTTTCTTATCCCATAAGCCATATATTTATAGGCTTAGGATCATACATCTGATATCCCCTAGAATCAGGATATTTTATTATATTTATTACATTTAAATTACAAAAATATTCAAAATGTAACAGAACACCAAATCTGTGGGAAGAATGAGAGATTCCCGCGTATGCCAAGACCGATTCTTGTTGAAGCCGTTTCTAGGAATCTTGACTTAGTCCTCCTTTATATGGTCGACCCATATCTCCTTCAAGCTGGTCGAACACACCTTCACTGGACAGTCACGCACTTGGTTGGTAGGACACGCACTCCTCTGGTCTAACATGGCACTCTGGTCTAGCATGCCATGTCTCTGGTCTAACATGGCACTCTGGTCTAGCATGCCATATCTCTGGTCTAACATGACACTCTGGTCTAGCATGCCATATCTCTTCTAACATGGCACTTTGATCTAACATGCCATACCTCTTCTAACATGGCACTCTGGTCTAACATGCCATATCTTGTCTAACATGGCACTCTGGTCTAGCATGCCATATCTCTACTTGGACAGTCATGCACTTGCTGGTAGGACATGTGCATGCTGGTAGGACATGAATTTGCTGGTTGGACATGTGAATGTTGGTTGGCCAATATCATTCCCAGCAATGTCACTCCTGGGCAGCAATGTCACTCCTGGGCAGCAATGTCACTCCTGGGCAGCAATGTCATTACTGGGCAGTAATGTCATTACTGGTCGGATTTATCAACTTACCCGGTCGGTCATGACACCTCTCAAGCGGTCAAAACTCTTCATCAGTCTACCGGGTCACTTTATCACAACTCTGAGGAGTCAATGTATTTATTGACCTATTAATGTGTCTTTTACGGACCATGTACTGCCACTTTTCACCTCTATTGCCACGTCATCGATCTCCAATTTTTGGGGATAACAAAAATGATTTTTAGAATTTCATTAAAAGTAGATTTTTAATTTATTTTTAATATGATTAAAGAATGTTTTTCTAAATTAATTATATTAAGATGGGAAAATACCATTTTTGCCCTTGTGTTTTTCCCAAATACGCGATCGGCCCCTATGTTTTGTTAAATGACAATTCAGACTTTGTGTTTTACAAAATGGATCAAAATAGTACCCTAGACTTGATTTTTGTCAAAATATTTTGAATTATAAGATCAATTCTCGGGTCGTTAGTGATGCGATGGGTTCAGAGAAGTGGAGAAAGTAGTCGAGGAGATGAGAATGAAATATTATATTTGATTTTTTTTACCAAAATTAGGTATAAGGTACTTATTTTGATTCATTTTGTAAACACACAGAGTCCGAATTGTCATTTAACAAAATACAGAGGCCAATCGAGTATTTGGAAAAAACACAAGGGCCAAACTGATATTTTTCCTATTAAGATTTTCTTTAAATTAAGTAAAAAGGGGTCCAATTGCCCACTTTTGGAAAATAACACTAAAATTGGTTTTCTTTAAAATGAGCAAACTTATTTTTTCAAAAAGGTTACCATTTTGATTATGTTTGTCTTAAAAGAAATTTTTCTAAAAATAATTTAATAATTTAAATAGGTCTTAATTGGTAAAAATGGTATTTTAATTTTTTACACAAAAAATCTTAAAGTAGAGTTTATTGGTGTATTGGTAATTTAACGAACTAAGTAAGCGCAACTTTTATTAAAATAAATTCTCTCTGAGAAAAATTTATGTAATGGAAGTTGTAACTAGTTTCCTAGAAAGAATCATTAAGCGATATTTTTATAATAAGAGGATAAAATGGATATTTCTTAGATATTAATTAATGCTGGTTTTTACAAAACTTGCAAGAACATTGTAATTAGACTCCGTTACCATTAAAAGTAGGACTCCGCGGACTCATTAATGACTCCAAATACTCAAGACTTTTACCTTGAGGACTAAGATAGTTACGGACCATATTTCGGAAGTGGTTTTGGAAACCAGTTTTCCTCGACACTTAGAGGGTGTATTTTTAAATGTTAAAATGCATGTTAGATATATGGTATGACTTTACAAGAGTTAAGTGTTAGATTTTCAATGACCAAACTACTAAACAAATTTTCTAAGATAATAGCCATAATTAATTCAAGTCACTGTATGGGTTCACTACAGTGCCACCTAAGCGGGAAGACTCAACTCTGGATAGAGAAATCCCACAAACAAACACTAAGGAATCTAGGTAAGTCAACTTATGAATGTTTGGCTACAACATGATATGATTGGTTTTTAAATATTAGGACTTAATTGTACTGTTAGAAACTAGTTCTAGAAGGTTACTTAAGATCGTTGTCCTAAGGGGGTTCACATAATCATAAGTAAGAGCAGTGATGATTATGACACTCGGCTAGCTACCGGTATCAAGTAAGTAAGAATTGGGTATCTCTCGATAAGTAAGGAAGAACTGGGTAGCTCTTGATAAGTAAGTAAGCAAGATCTGAAGCCTCCGGTGACTTTGTAAATAAGCTCGATTGGCCACTGATATAAGTAAGAAGTCCGGTTTAAAACCCGTGACATAAGAGTTCGGCTAAACTCCGTGACATATAAGTAAGACGTCCGATTTAAAACTCGTGACATAAGAGTCTGGTTAAACTCCGTGACACATATATGTAAGATGATTCCATAATCAAACTATTAAGATTATGAGGGTATGTTGAATTCTCCTAGGAGTCTTAGTAACTAGTGTATTTTAACTATACACCCGTGTTTGTGCTGGGTAAGTTAAGTATGATATGTATGATATGCATGTTAAGTATGAGAAGTAGGTTATGAATTAAGATCATATGTATATATACACTTGCTCTGGTATTTTTTGTGTGCAGGTTTACTTAGTTATAGAATATGGTTATTGGGCATGACCATAAGTTTGTTAGGATGTTCATACGTTCTAGTCCTTCCGAAACCCTATTTATGGTTGAATGTCTGTATGATCACTGTTAGGGTTTCATGTTTGTCTTCTTTATGCTATGTGTGATAAGTTGTTCTTACTAAACAATTCGCTTACCTAGTTGTTTCATGTTGTAGGTAAGCAAAAAGGCATTACAGATCAGTGAGCGCTAGAGTCTTTCATGCAGAATGTACATGTGGCCCGACTATGGAAGTCGCTATGCTTTTGTCAAGTTTTATTTTGTGTAAAAATTTATATTGTTTATGTTTCAGTTGTTTTAAAGTTTCAAATACTATAACCTTATTTTAAGCATGCACATGCTTCTAAACTAAGTAAGTATTTAAAAGTATTTTTATATGAATTTTCTGGTCGATTAATTAAATGAAGGCAAGATACCGCAAATGATGAATGTTTTTCGCAATTATGTTAGTCGTTTTTACTGGGTAGTTACACTTATGACATTAGGTATATTTATTGTAAAAGAAAAGAAGAAAAAGATTAGGTATAAAAGTGCAACATTGTGAAAATATTGGGTATATTTACCACTAAAATATTGGGTATAAAAATACAATATTTTGAAAATATTAAGTATGATTTCTGAAAAAAAAAACTAGGTATTAAAATGTAATATTTTGAAAACACTATGTCTTTTAGTTGTCATTTACTCACACTAATAAACTAATACATTTTCTAGATAAAATTAAACAAGCATGTATGTTGCTTTCATCTAGTATATATTATAACTTTTTAATTATTTTAGCTATAATTTAGTTAAAAAATAAACAACACTTGGAGATGCTCAACACACTATCTAAAAAAGATGTTGCAAATTGGAGCGGAAAAACAAAAGTTTCAAAAGGTAGGGAAACAAAAAAGTTGTAAAATAGTTAAACAAGTTTTTTCATTTTAAGTAAAATGTCAAAGGTTTAGTAAATAAACACAAATTACACATCATTACTTGACGAGTTATATTACTCTTAAATAAATGGATAATGATTAAGTACAAAGAAATCATGTTGTTTATTCTTTATTGTTACTAAAGAATGAGAAAAAATTTCTTAGCATTAGATTTGACACGAGTAATTAATAAACTTATTGAAATATATGGTAAAAATAAATTAGATACTTGAGGCGAAAGTATCTAAATTATTATGTTTATAGCACTTAAGTACTTAAGTTATTTTTTTGCTGGTGAAAGTACATTTTGTCCGTGATTTGTTGCAGCCATTTGTTTCAACCGTTAAGTGCGTTTGTGACATGTTGGCAAAAATGCTAAAATTAAATTAATATTTGTAATGAAATTACCTAATTTAAGAGATATGTGCAGTAAAAATACCAAACTTATGAGATATTTGTGACAAAAATATCAAAATATAAACAAATTTGACGTTATGTGGTGGATTTAGCAACAAAATAAACAAGTACAACAAAATATGGATGGAAAATATTTTCGCTAACAAAAAAATAGTTTGGGTACTTAAGTACTACAAACGTAATAATTTAGATAATTTCGCCGTAAATATCTCAAAATAAATTATTTTCTTATTTTTTTGTATAAATTAAATAAAAAAATATACTTACTTACTGACCTTACTAAATTTATTCATTAGAATAACATAATAAATTTTAAGTAAATTAATCATTACATTAATTATATAGTTTCTGAAAATTAATTATGTATTTTTTATGAAACATCGTTAAGAATGACAATTTTATTAAACTAGTTATAAGGTAACTTAAAAAACGACATAGTTATAACATGACACAACTTGCAAGAATTACAATTCCTAAATTTGAGTGTCATTATTCCTAAGAACATGATATTCACTTAAAATGAAATGCTTACCCCATAAAATAGAATTTACATTATTTTTCTAAAATATAGGGAAACTGGCCGCACCCAATATTTCCATTTTGTTATATTTATATTTATATATATATATCGTGTCGAAATTATTCACGGGTTGTAATTACTAAGAGCCCTACTAGTAAGACTTAAAATGAAGTCTTATAAAAAAATTCCTCGTAATATATATATATTCTCTTTTTGCGGCATTAATAAACCATGTTAGCAAAAAGTGATTTTGTTACCATTGCTCCATTAGCTTTGTTAACTATTAACTCAATCGAACACGTTTTTTACTAAGTCAGCAATTAACAAAGGAAACAAAAAAGTTAATAATAGAATCATTGTTTTGATAACATTAAGTAATATTATCACAAATATATATATATATATATATAACTACAATAAAATATAAATATTGAATATTTATAATGCCAATTATCCTAAAATATATGAGTTCGTTAAAAAATTTATGCAAGCATATGAGTTACAAACATAATTATTAAAATATTAATATTATTCATATTTGCAATCAAGATAATTTTTTATTTTAATATTTATAAAATCATACATAAAATTATTATGCCAAAATGAACTATCATATGTTCATTATGAACTTTCATATAATTATGTGAAATCCATTAAGTTGTTCTTGCTACAAGTCAGTTAGACAAATTATTGAAATAATAAACCCGACAAATTTTCACAAAGATCTACACGATTTACACTCAAAACTACGTGACTTATGATCATAAAAGATAGATTTCCAGATCAATTAACTCGACGGTTAATCTAGTAACTTATAATAATAGTTTCCTTCAGATACGATACATAATGCATACTATCTCTATTTCAGAAATCTTCGAATGAAGGATTTAGAAGAACATTTTTTATAATAAACACTATGATATTTTATTGCTTCGTAATTCTCTGCCTTACACAAAGGGAGATGATTGCCTTATATAGTCATGTACTCAAGCATACAAACTTGACCCACCATAGTCAAAACCAACACTAGTTGGGACTAGATAAGGGATAAGATTCCCTGACCAAAACAAAAGCTAAACGACAA
The DNA here is from genome assembly GCF_963169125.1 of Humulus lupulus. NCBI lineage: Eukaryota > Viridiplantae > Streptophyta > Magnoliopsida > Rosales > Cannabaceae > Humulus > Humulus lupulus. The sequence continues at coordinate 70,466,237 of NC_084794.1, read as the reverse complement.
AAGCATACAGTAAAGCATACAAGATAAGTGATAAGATTCTCTGACCAAAGAAAAAGGCTAAAAGACATAATATTTATTTAAAAATTGTTTCATGGTTGGTCTCATAGGCAGAATCATATGTTGGATCTTGTGAAGTGAGTTTCATCCTGTCGGTTCTTCTTCATCTTGATCATTACCAGCTGGAGGACAGACGTCATAGTCTGTATATGTCATATCCCACTCTTTTCCTGTGTATTAGAAGAGATAAGGATCTTGCATATCTGGAATGTCGACATGTGGGTCTTGAGAATCTTCAAAGCAATTACTTTTTCGCAAAATTACCCCTTCAGTGTTTGTCAACTTGTATAGTGACAAATATTTTTGCTCAAAATTTTCTTTGAGTTTGGTGGCCTGATTTGTTTCATTTTCTATAATGTAGAAGGCTTCAAGGACCCTTGTTATCTTGCAAGTATAGTCAGAAGGGAACGTACCCAAGGAGCATCTTCTTCTGGCTTAGGCCATAACTCTGGAGGTATAGTCTGATTTTTCTCAAACAATTTTTTTTGGATGTCCATGTATTCTTGGCCCCCAAGACCACATAGTGGCTCTTCTTTTGATCCGTAGAATTCGAATGTTGGATTGATAACTATATTCAGTTCTGCATCAAGTTTGCCATTAAGGCTAAGAAAGAGAACATAATAACATTTCATTAGGCTAGCAACATTTGGGCCTGGTAGGTAGATAGAAGTGGGTCTAGCCTATCATTCTGGACCTTTTTCCATTCAGCCGATAGGACATTTTTCCATTTTCCCAATGGAGCGAACCAGGATAGAATGTCCACTTGGACTTGGTAAGCTGGTTTGAACCTTTCTTGGTCCAAGAATGATTTTATGGATGTGTGTAAGGCCATAGTTTGTACCTCGACAGCTATGGTAAAAATACTGGCCAAATACCAGAAAAAGTGAGCTACTGGTTTTGGTGTAAAGATAGCATCTCGAAGAGGTAGGATTTGAGCAAATGGGTACTTTGGATGGATTCCAAAGTCATTTTGTATAAAAGCTTTGAGTTTGGAAATCATAAAATTATGAAGAAAGATTGCTCTGTGAGTTGCTCTTTCTTTGGCTAATTTGTGGGATGTCTTCGAAATGATATTTTTTGCATCCCGGGGAAAAGATTGATTATGTTTGACAGAAGAGGAAGAAGCCATCATGAGTATGAATCGGATGGTATGTGATAATTTTTGGGAGACGATGAGGATGGTTCTTGGTGAGTATCCTGAGGCTAGATTTATAGCAATGGGAGATCTAGATGAGAAATTAGCCACAATATTGTCTTTGCCTTGGATGTGTTTAATGTCAAAAGAGCAGTTGTCGAACTAGACTGCCAATCTCAAAAGTTGGACATTTGTCGTCTTGCTTTTCTTTAGACCGATCATTCCTTTTGACGCGGCAAAGTCCGTTTCTACCAAGAAATGATGACCTATCAGATGGAATTCGAATTTTGAACTCATCTTTATCGCCAATAATTCTTTTAGGGTAGAATGATAGTAGAGCTGAGAATCTTTGAAGTGGCCACTCTTGTATCCACATATTTTTCTTTTCCCTGTCTTGTCTAGTTCAGGTAGGAAAGCTCCCTAATACTGATCACTAGCGTCTGTCTGCAAGATTCTTTTTCCATCAGAAGGAATTAGTAAATGTAATGCCCCAAATTTCCTAAAAGGTTTAGGACCTTGATTAGGAGGTCGGGGGGGCCATAATTGATTTATTATGCCATTAAATAATTATATGCATGTTTATGTGAATTGTATTATAATATGATGATAAATGCATGCATATAGGTCCATTTTTAATTATAATGACATTTTGGTAATTTGGCTCGTTGAGGGCGTGATTGTGTATTTTCATGCATGTGGGTGAATTAGGAATAATACCACATTATATGTGGATTTGTTCGAGTCATTCGACATGAGACATTCATGGAATGCAAGTTTTTGGTCTGGTCATAACAGAGTTAATTTCGGGGCTCGGGGTGGGTCTCGGGGTGATTTGAGGATTAGAACATTACTGGGAATTAAAGGGTAATCATGTATGATTTATTATCATTTGAGGATATTGAGAATAACGGGAATTGGAGGGTGTTATTTATGATTAACGAGATAGGCGGGAAATGACGATTTTGCCCTTGGTGGCCTTAAGGGGATTTGAAATGACCTAAGGGTATTTTATTATTTTCACCCTAAGGGATATATATTATCCATTACATGGCTGTGGAAGTTAACCAAAACAAAGCACCATATTCACCTTCTCCCGATCATCATTTCCTCTCCATTTCTCTTTGGATTTTGAAGCTCTTTTTGAGGAACCAAGCTAGGAAACCAAGCCTTGAGGGTTTTGGGTTATGCTCTACCATTGAAGAGGGTCCTAAGCTGAGATTGAGGTGAGTTTCTAGCCATTAAAACCTTAGTTCTTGCTTTGTTTTTCTATTTGAGTTTCAGTTGGGTTTTGGTTTGAAAGTTGAGTTTCAATTGGAGTTTTTGGCTAGGGTAACTTGGGTTGTGATGCCTAGGACATATGTAGATGGTTTTTGGGTTCAATTGGGACTTAAAATGAGGTTTAGAAGCTTTTGGTTCAGGTTGGAAATGGTGGAGTCGAAGGGGAGAAGAACCAGGGCATTTCTGTGTGGTTATAGCGCTACAGCGCCCACAAAGGGGAGCTACAGCGCTAGCTGAGGGTTTGCCAATCTGCCTAGAGCGCTGGGGTGCTAGGGGGTAGCGCTACAGCGTTACTCTGTTTCTTTATATTCCTGTTTTGGGTGTTTTTAAGGATTTTTGGCTCAGGGTTTCAATTCCTAAGGCTCGGGATCGAATCTACTCACCATTTGGGTACAATTCGAGGTCTCGAGAGTGAGGTTTAGGTCAAGACCCTTTTATTATTGATTTTCATTAATTGGAGGTTGTATTTGGTTATGACTAGGTGACCGCTAAGGGATTAAAGGATCGATCGTTCTCAAGGGTCATTCAATTGTTATTTCTCGCTCGAACCAGAGGTAAGAAAACTCCACCCAGTATGTGATGCATGTGATGCACGAGAAACATGTGGTTAGGGCATGCCATGAATGTTGAATATGAGATTGATCAGAGCTTGAGTCTATGTGTTTGTGCATGGTCCTAATTATGCTAGCAATTGTTAAGTAAGCATGCTGAATGCCCTACATTTGGAGACATATGATATATGCCTGGTAGCATTGCTTACTTGTGTGTGGCACTGACTTACTAGTCAGAATCAGCAATGGTGTCAGGACTGACTGTGATGCTATGACTTACTAGTCAAGTTCAACAGCAGTATTGAGCACTGGTCGTATGTTATTGACCTATGAGTCAAGAGCGACATAGGTGTCATGAACGCAGAGCCGAAAAGATTAGATCTAATTGACATCTGCATTGAATGACTCGTCATGATCATTAATGTTAGACTGACCTCAAGTTCGATGAAAACTATAAGCGCTTGTCTAGTTCCATGACTAGTCATTCAGAGCCAGGGCCAGAAGGCCCAGGTGACCGCATCGTCACATGGCTAAGGGTACGGAACCCACACTAGTGACTCCCTGGTCACTCATTTGGTTTACATAGCGACTCCTTTATTAGTCACTCATCTAAGGGTGCAGATTCCACGTTAGTGACTTGCTCATTAGTCACTCATCTAAGGGTGTAGATCCCATGTTAGTGACTTGCTCATCAGTCACTCATCTAAGGGTGCAGATCCCATGTTAGTGACTTGCTCATCAGTCACTCATCTAAGGGTGCAGATCCCATGTTAGTGACTTGCTCCTCAGTCACTCATTTGATTAGGGCTATAAGCCCCAACATGGTTATCGAAATCTCCAATGTTATTTATTCATCTGTATAGGATTGACTCATATTCATCCTTACAGGAGGGCATGGCCCATAACCATCATTGTTTGGACTTATTTGCATGCATGAATAAGGTTACTATTGCTAGGCATGCACATTATGATTTAGTAACATGTTGTTACTGTTCATGAGCATATTGACTTTTCTTGCTGGGCTTCGGCTCACGGGTGCTATGTGGTGCAGGTAAAGGCAAAAAAAAGCTGGACCATCCTTGAGTTGGAGAGCTTAGGTGACGATGTGTACATATGCGGCTACTCGATCGCCACGGCCGAGGGTTGAAAGGGGAGCTAGGGTTAAACCCTATTTTGCTGCTTAGGTTGGCTGGTTGTAAATATTTTGTTGTAATAAACCTTTAAATTATAGTTTTGGGATCCCAATGTATATGTTAAACGTTTTAGTAAAACGTTGTATCTTAACCAAAAATTTTAACCCTAAACTGCTAATCATACTTAGTTACACGCTTATGGCCAAATGACTCGATTAGCGAGTTTAGCACTGTTTAACAGGCACATTGTAACGGTCCCTGGAGATTAGGGCATTATAGTAAAGGTGGTAGTGTCTGCATCATCTCCTTTAGTTTTTTGACTGCTACGGTTTGCTCTTGTGACCATGGTGGAGTTTGCTTTTTAAGCATGTCACTGAGTGGTCTTGTCATCTCCAAAAGCCGAGGGACAAAACCCCATAAATAATTTACAATTCCTAAGAACTGTTAGATTTGGACCTTTGTGAAGTCTTTTTCGGGAAACTTCAGTAATTCTTGGGCTATGTGAGGTTGGGCCTCATATTGGCCTTTAAAAAGCTTCATTCCCATAAACTCAATTTGGGCTTGTCCAATGAGCATCTTCTTTTCGGATTACATGACCCCATGGGCTTCTGTGAGAGAGATGAACTAGGCTAGTAGATTATGATGTGCTTGTTCATCTTGTGAGAAGAGGAATATATCATCAACGTAGATCAGGGTCTTATCTAGAATGGGGTTGTAGATTCTGGTCATGGCCTTTTGGAACAGTGATGGGGCTGTTTTGAGACCAAAAGGAAGGACAGTCCACTGATAGTGTTGATTTGGAATGCAGAAGGCCGTTCTTGAACTATCTTCTTGTTTGATACCCAATTGCCAAAATCTCGCCTTTAGATCGAATTTCAAAAATATTTGGGTCTTTGACAGGCTTGCAAATAAGGAATTCTTGTTTGGCAGGGGAATTTTATCATTTGCCAAAAATTCGTTCAAAGGCTTGTAATTAATGACTAGTCTTTGTTTTCCTCGAGCCTGTTCTGATCTCTTATTGACGTAGAAAGCATGACATGCCCATGAAGAGGTGGTTGGTTCAATCAATCCTTGTTGTTGTAGTTCTTTGCATTCTTCGGTTTCCATCTGCTGATGCTCCGGGTTCATGCATGGGTGACTTTCCTTGGTAGGGTTAATGTCTTCATTAAGCTTGAATGGTAAACTGATGAAGAACTATTGATTTTTCCATAGAGGGCGTTCGCATTTTTGGAGGAACTCGGCATGACTTGTAGCACAGGAATTTTTTATGAGCCTTTGTTTGACCTTGTGATCTACCCAAAATGGGTATGTTTTAAAAATTTATACTCGCAAGTGCATGAATCGTATATGGAATATAATGTTCGTGTAAGCACGAGATCGAACCCAAAGGAGTTGTCTAAAATAAAAAAGAAAACTATTTTAAATCAAAAGTAATAAATTCTAACCTAGCTCCCAAGATTGATGAGTTTTAATATTATGAACATAAAATAAAAGATTGAAAAATAAAGCTATTTAAGAGAATAAAAATAAAGCAATAATAAGTTGAAAATAAGTGTTAAAAGAAAATATTATTAAGATACTAGAATCCACAAAATGTAAGTTTAATAATATTTATTAGTATATTGATTCCCAAGTTTTAGTGATAGTTAAAATAATTTAAACTATCATTTTCCAAAAAGATTTATAATTTTAAGCACAAATTTCTTATAAAAAGATAAGATTTTTCTTCACTTTTCAAAATTATAATTTTAAAGCATTTAGTGTAAATCAATCTAATGAAATAACAAATAAATCAATGAACATTATTTATGAGGCAAAACATAATATTTTTGTTCTAAGCATGGATGTGTACAATTTAAGGACACATCTTACACAAAGAATATTATGTTTATGCACTAATGAAGAACAAAGTGTAAATATGTTCTAACAATCTAAAATACAAGATATTTAAGATGAAAGAAATATCTGAAGAAGAAAAATCCATAAACTTGTTGCATTACAAGGGAAATCAACATACAACATAAATATTACCTAGTTACAAGTTGCTTCATCATGATCTTAATAATCTTATGAAAAAGATTAGAAGCACATAACTAGAGTAGAAATTACAAAATAAATGACATATATACTTGCAAAATGCTCTTGAAAAACCCAAATGGAAGATAGAATGGTAGAGAGAAAATGGGAGAAAAAAGATGGTAACAAAAAATTAAGCCCCTAAAATGGTCTTCAAAACCCTTATTTATAGTCAAAATGAGATTATTAAAATAATCAATTTAAATTAAGTAAATTGATTAAATTAATAATAATATGGTAAATAGGGGTAAATTGTAGGAGTGATGATGATTTCGGGGTAAAAAGTGTATAGAAAATGGGTAAAAAGTGGCATTTTGAGCATAGGGGACAAATGGTACACTTAGGCAAATTTAGGCTGAAAAAGTGGCATGCAAAGCTGTTGGTAGCTGAGCTGCTATGGACCGAATGGTGGCTGGGATGGGCCTGGAAACTTGGACTGCTGTAGCTTGCTTCAGGCGCAGAAATGTTTGCTGAAGAATGCGTGGGAGGCAGCTGGTACGGATGGCTGGAAGAAGTTGGAATGATGCTAAATGCTGAGGAAATTGTTGACAGCTGGCGTTGGTGGAGAAGGCAGCTGGCTGTGTGATTGATGCATGGCTGTATGGAGATGGAATGAAGGCTGGTGTAGAGTCCAAGAACTTTACTTAGCTAATTATTTAGTAGTATTATAGTATGTATAGTATTATCTTTGTTACTGTGGATGTTTGGTTCAGACCGGGAATTATTTGGACACTCATAGTAGTACTTATAGACTTTCTAAGTTTGACCTATAGTTTAAGAATATTAATTTTAACCTAAGGTTTGATTATATAGCTGATATCAAGAATAATATTTATTATACTATAAGGTTTAGATATCAACCAATAGGATTTTAAGCACATGTTATGAATGGGTGATTAAAGATTAAGTATTTTGGAGGATTAAATTTAATAAGGAGTAAAGTTTGAATGCATTAGGGTCAGTCAGCAGCTTTGAATACGTTGAGGGCTTAGTCAAGGCTGTTTACTCCATTCAAAATTAGCTAAAAATATGTAATTTCGTGTTTAATTAATCAGCATGTGCCGATATATCGCAGCTATAGGGGGCGATATATCGCAGCACGTAGACACGGAAAACATGAGATGATGCACGGTCGCCTCGGGCATACTGGCCCAGGCTATATATCGCCTACAGGGGGCGATATATCGCCTCCTTCAGTGTATATTAAAATGTTTTTGAATTCTTTTCCCTTTCAGCCATTCAACTTCTTCATAAATCCAGCATCTTTTGAACGAGTCTTCAGCCTCTGCTGAACGATTATTCAAATTATTTTCACCTAAAAAGCTATTATTTTTATTCAAGTAAAATTAAGATTCCTTCATTCCCAAACTCTATAAATAAGACCTAGTACCCAGCCATTATTCACCTTTTTACTCTAAGTTCAGAAGCTGCAAGTGCTAGGAGAGTGTGAGAGTTAAACACCTGGGTTGGGGAAATCATAAGCTTAAACATCATAAGCTTATCAAACACTTTGGGAAGTAAGGTTCTATAGTATTTCGGTTGTGGTGTAGATTGGTCTTACAAGTCTTTGAGGTAAACCAAAACTCTAGTTCATTTGTTTTATGTTATGTTTCCTTCTCTTAGTCTTCTACTAAGTCTCCTAACCTCATTCTTATTTTGGTTAGGAAATCTAAATTCTTGAGCACATAAGTTTTGGTTAGTGTGACTTTCAATGGTTTAGTCTTTCCATCCCTTTCATTTCATCTCTTTTCTTCAAATCTACTCACCCTTTATATATGGTTTTAGGAGTGTTCCAAAAGTCCCAACTCAGTCCACATATCCCAGTAACTTTGGTAAGGAAAATAGGCTAGAATCAATATGTTATATGTTTATGTTATCTTATGTTTTATGTTATTAAATGTGTTATGATATGTATGTATATATGTTTGTAGGCTTGGGCATATGACCCATATGACTAACAAGACCCCAAATGGGTTATGGGCATATGACTTACTTAGCTAGTAGGACCCCACTAACCCCATGGGCATATGACTTGTTTAGTCTATGGGACCCCAAGTAATAATGGCCATTATAATAAGTGTATGTAATATGTGTTATGATATATCTTTATGTTTATTACGAAATTTATGTTTATGAATATGTGTTAGATTTTCCTTGCTGGGCATTAGGCTCATTCCTTTTTGTTTTATGTGCAGGAAAATAGCTTTTAGTGGCGGTAAGGTTCGTGGAAGCTTGGAGATTGTGTATCGATGGTGAATGGAGTCAAGGAGCCGAGCGTTATTCGATTCGAGGATGTAGTTTTGTTTTATGTCTTTCTACATGTATTTTCCGCACTATTTATGTAATGTCTTTTTATTTTAAACCATGTTTTATTTTTAAAGACAATTGGATCCCATATCCTTCTTGGTATTTATTTTGTAAGTAACTCTTATTTTTACAAGTTACTTAATAAAATTATGGTATTTTTGCAAATGTAAATTCTATTAAGGATTGTATGTACAGTTTCGTTAATGGTCCAAAAGTCTAGAATTAGTGGGTCATTACAGCTGGAGAGTGTCTTTCGGACTGGGCCTGCTGAAGTGGGCCGGCTGTTGAAGGTGGCTGACTTGGGTCTTTGCTCAAAAACACCAACTTTTCTCCTTTTTCTTTCAACTCTAACATTTTTTTTTTCACTTTTCAAGAGCAATAAAAATGCAACAATTTATTTACAAAATAAGTAAACATTAAATTAGAATCAAATACTTTCAATTGTAAAACAACTCATATTAAGTCCATGAAAATATTAGTTAAAATTTAATTTACGTAAACATTTAAGCTCAAAATTACATCTTTTTACTCCTAACTTAACAATATTAATTTTAAATAATTAAACTATAACATTTTACAATAAAATATCTATAAAAACATATAAAAATCTAGAGAACTACAATAAGACTAATAAATTAAAAATTACATAAAAACTTAATAAGTTAATTAAAAACTCAAGAACTAAGCAACAATTAGCATATAAAATATGGTAAAATAACTCTATTTTGTAGAGTTATCACCTTGGATAATGGATCAGGAGGCATTAAAAAAAGTTTGGTATGGATTCCCATGGAGCAAAATGTTATTTGTAGCCAAGGCCACCAAGAAGGATTCGTAAACCTTTTTTATTGGTGTAGACATCAAAACCAATAATTAGATATTTCCCTGGTAATTTTGAGCCAATTACTCTATGAATGATAAAGCATCCTGGGAAGAATTATAATTTAATTGGTTTACCGATGAGCTCTGTACAGAAAATGCTTCCATTTGCAGCGTGGAAGAATTATTTTTCTTTTCTCCAATATTCTGGAGGGAGAACATCAGGGTTCATCATGGTGTATGATGCTCTAGTATCAAAGAAGGCTGCTGCTTTGACTGTTCGAGCATATTTTGTAGAGAGGATCTGAATGGAGATGACAGGTGATGGTTGTATTGTATTGATAGCTACATGTGGTAGAATTCATCTAAAGTCTCCAGTTGTTCGAATGCACAGAGGGACTCTAAATTCATTTCGTCTTCAGTAGAGAAGATGGATTCTAGGTCATTTTCTTCAAGAGATACGCAATTGTTTGTTGAATGTGGGAGATCAGCTTGGAAGTTTTCCCTTTGGCGCATTGTTTGGCATAATGTCCTTTGTTTCCACAGATAAAATATCTGTTGGATTTTTTTTTTTTTCTGAAAGAGCGCTTCCTCCTTAGGAATTTGAATGAGTGGCGTCCCTTTTCCTTTGAGAATTTAAAAGTCTTAAATGTTTTAGACCTTTTGATGGGTGTCGTATGCCGTATCAATTTTTTTTATTAATTCCTTATACCAACTATTTTAGTATAGTGATAAATAAGGGTCGAACCCACGAGGACTACTATTCAATTTATTATTCAAAAGATAAAAATTAATAAAGAAGGGGATTTTGATTTTTAACTCAAAATTTAATAACATAAACTAGAAAGCAAATAAAGATTGATATTACGATATTAAGAAATAGTTAAAGGTTAATCTCCACCCTCAACAATCATTCCTAATCACTAATAATAAATATTATTTAAATTTCTCAATTAAACTATTAACCCCGCAGATAACGCTGAAGTAGTCAATTATCTCAGTCTCTCTATTATAAGTAATCAAGGCGAAGCACTCAATAATTAACTCTTTTAACTAAGCAATAAATCTATGAAGCATACAATCTATTTAACTTAGATAAAGCATTAAGTCCTATGGAAACAAGTTAATCTAGGCAATAAATTAATGAAGCATATAATTCATTTAACCTAGGTTTTATTTTTCATCACAATCAACAATTCTTTTGACATAACTATCAATTGCAATTATCACATACACTTAGAATCCTAAACTATTAGGTGAGTAGTAATTCTAAGATAACAATTGAACAATGTAAAACCTTAATTAGTAGGCCACCTAACAAGAAATCACAAAATTCATAACATTCAATTGGAAAAATAGAAACAATTTAATATTAAGAGAAATTAAAGAATAAAATTCATTATCAATAATCAAGAATTCATGTCTTAGGTTTTGAATTAACCCTTAATCTAAAAAGGACCTACTCTATAATAGTAATCATAATCATAAACATAATTATAATTAAGATTAAAGAGATTAAGGGAAGAAAAGAAACTAGATTGATGAACAATAGCGTTGTAGTCTTCTCTCCAGCCATTTATGAGTCATTTTCTCTCCTAAACCGTAATAAAAACTCCCAAATTAACCCTAACCTTTAAATTAAATTTAAAATGTAATTAAAAATCTAAAAACAACGTCGCAGGCCGCATCCTGAAAAATGCGTGTCGCGGTCCAAAACAAAATATGTGCAGAAATTGGTCACGCAGGCAGCGGGTTGAAAAAACTGGGCAGCGGCCTAAAAAATCTAGGCAGCAGCCTGTCTAGAACAGAAAATCTGAAACGGCAATTCCAATTAAAGGGCCGCGACCTGAATTTTATGGGTCGCGACCTATCTTCAATTTCTTCAATTCTCAACCTTAGAAAGCTTGTACGTTGCCGCCACTTCAACATTTCAATCCCGAAAGCCTGCAATGCTTCAAAAACTTCATTTAACCTCATCTTAGCGAATCTTTTTTAACCTATGATTCATAAACTACACTTGCCATCAAAATGTCAGATTTATCATCATAAAATGCAATGTATAAAATATGTTGTAGAATCACGAAACTAAGTTAAAACTACTAAAATGCTATCATAACACCATCAAAGCATGGAAAAAATTATCAAATATTAATATAAAAATGACCTAATCACCTTTTGTTGTGTTTCTTTTCTTTTGGAAGACAGGAACATGCTGATTCCGATGGACATTTGATTTGCATGTCCTTTTGGCGGCAAACCTTTCCGAGCTTCTTGGATTGTTTCATGAATTCTTGGATAAATTTGTGCTGAGAGCACATCTTTTCCAATGCCTTTAGAACTAGATGATAGATTTCTCCAATCGTAGCATCAGCTAGGGTTCTTCCTGTTCCCGCGAGAAGTCTGAAGGTTTCTTCTCCTAGTGGTTCTGGTATGGAAGAGAGGAATACTTGTTTTAGATTTGGATCATCAATTCCACCTATTTGATAGAACCGTTGAGTCATCTTCTTGTAATGCTTCTCCAAATCTCTCTTATCCATTGAACAACATTTTAGTTTGAAGAATTATGTGCGTAGTCTTTCAGTTACTTGAGCGTCTTGTCCGCAGAATTCAATATACAAATAGGTTAGGGCATTGGTGACAGATGGAAGTTGTAAAAACGTCATCTGTCTATAATCGCCTAGACTTGCCCACCAATCTTGTAGGGTACCTGTAAATCGGGAGACAAAGTTGAGGAGAACCATTCCTGTTTATGCTTCTGGTCTTTGTGATTCCAAGCCGAGCCAAGCTTGAAACTCTTGGAATCTTTCACGCCATTTTGATGGAGGGAGGTCATCTAACATAAAAGTTTGAAAGTGTGAATTTTTACTTCCGTCTTTGGGGAACATGTGGTGTTGTTGATTCATTTCCACTTTTGTCTTCACTTGTGATAAATGGTTCGGTCTGTGAGTTTGATCCATCAACAGGTTGAACCATCAAGTGTGGAAATGCTCCATCGTCATCGCTAGATAAGCTTTCAGGATCACTAGGTATAGTATCATTAGAAGTTGAACTCATTTCTTCTGACCAGACATCTGAAGAATTGTATGAACTAGCCGAAGAGCCTTGATCATCTGAGTCCGTTTCTTTTTCTACGATGTGGAGGTGTTTGTATGTCGAATCATTCGTGATAGGGGATTTGTGGCTGGGTGAACCATAAGTTGCTTAAGTTTGTCTGTCGATTGGCTTGGTGATTCTTTCTTCTTTCCCTTTTTTGTCTTTTGTTGTTGACTTTCATCAAGCATGCATCTTAGTCATACAACAGAGTCCTCTTGCACAAATCCAACAATAGGAAAAGGCTGGGAGGTCTTTGCTATTGTAGCAAACTGCCAAGGAACCGACGTCATACTTATCTCGAAAGGGGACGAAGTTCCCAAATATCTAGTTGAAGGAGCCTTTGTCGGTTCTTAATGGAAAAAATGGTTCTTGAGGGATTCATATTGTGTTTATAGGCTCTTAATCTCGGCTACTTTTGCTAGGAATACTGGCATTGAGACTGAGTTTGCTTTAATGATAGTTAGAAGTTCTTCGTGAGTCTGTTGGATTTTTGCTGTGAGTTTATCGATGACAGTAGTTTGAGATTGTTTTACTGCTATCTCTATTCTGGTATTTTGTAACTAGACTTGCTTTAAGACTTTGTTTTGGGAAATCATATTTTCTGATTGCCAGTTGAGAACTTATTCGGCTGGAGAAATTTTTTTGAGAGACCCATCCACGTTCCTAGTTGTGGGGTTTTGAACCTTTGGTTGGTGAGAAAATGTACCTTGGTCGTCTTGCCTATCAAATTTTTTGAGAGGAGGAAAATTTGACTCATAATCAGTAGTAGTCATCATACATAGTTGTGGAATTTGTTGGAACTGATTTTGAGCAGGAAAGGCTTCTCCATGATGTCGTATCCATTTTGTTGCTTTTTTGTAGCATGACAAAATATTCTGTTGAGGAGCTGAAAGTGGAGGCTCCTGGGAGTTTGTTGGAGGAAGCTCAATGCCCCGTCCAATTGGTTATGGAGGGGAGTCAGGTAAGTCTTTGGGAGCAGAATATTTGACAATATAGTCAAACTTTCCAGAGGGTTGGCCTAACAACCCTATTCCTTTTTCTCCTTTATCTAGCTATTGCTTAAGTCATTTTCCCGAGCTAGGACGTCGCTTTGGGAGGTCTTCTTCTGTTTTTAGGCAGTTTTTGCAGTCGCAAACATCCCAATACTTATGTTCATGCAAAGATTCAAAAGCATAAATAGGGTTGCCTTGAGAATCAAAGGATTGAATTTCCACATTAGTTGGTGTGACAGAAGTCATCATGTACTGGGTGGTAAAGCAACTGTGAGTCTTTGTTTAAGTTCTGTCAAAGACTATTTCGACGGAGCCATCTTCTTTCTTGTGATAAGATAGTTCAGTAAGAGTCTGGAAATTTTTTTGAGGTTGGTGGAGCATCTCATAGTTTGTTATCCATGAACTGGGCAAAATCTTCATAAGATCATCTGTAGAGATTTGCCTTGGAATATGAGTGCATGTTGGAACTGTTGGAAAAACTTATACAGGATCTTTATTTATTTTCATGTATATCTAATATTAAACAAATTAATACGCGATAGCCTAAAACATGTTTCTAAAATTGAATTCAAAGAGAAACAAATAATATAATACTTACAGTATACGCAGCGGAATTAAGAGTCCTTCCTTCAGTTTCTCTAACTCTTGTATCCTCTCTGTTGTAGAGTATTATCAAGAAACTGAACCGATCTTCTATTTTCTTCACAATCTTCCAATGTATCCTTAGAACCACCTAGACTAGTGTGGGCAATTCTCAACACATGAGATAGATATAGAGAGAAGAAGAAGAGAAAATAACAAAGTGGCTTAGAAAAGGACTTGTGTTTAGAGAGAATATAAAACTATCAGAAAATCTGACTTGTGACTTATCTGTCGTCTCTTTCTAACTTCTCTCTAAGCACTCCTTTTATAGACTCAATTAGGCCATTTAATTTAATTAAAAAATCAATAAAATAACAGTCATTTTGAAGCCCTAGGTCGAAATTATCATGGGCTATAGGCCCGTGAAATTTCCTATTTGATTATAAGCCCATTGGACTTAAAATCAAGGCCTGTATTATTTTCTATTGATTTAATTAATTAAATAATTATTTAAATCCTTTATCAAATTAATTATTTATAATTTGAACCTTGATTTAAATTTATTTATTAATCTAGATACCAATTTATCTTAATTAATAAATCTGCCATAATTTCTCTTTTCTTCTCAAAATTACACAACTCTGTGAAACTATCCAAAATTGACCTGGTCAACTTTGATAATTCTAATTGATAATTAAATCAATTAATTGAGACTATCTAGATGATTTTATCCAAGGTACAATGGGGAGCGTGGGCCTATGAAATCAAGCTCCAATAAGTTATCATAAATCTAACAAATAAATTTACTGACTTATTAATTCCTCGTGACTCCACTATAGACTTGGAATTGCACTCTTGAATTCATAGAACGCTCTATAACAAATATAGACACGCTATTAATTATCCATTGTTACAACCATAATTGTCACTCAATCCTCTATAGACGGTCTACAATGAGATAGGACTAAAATACCGTTTTACCCCTCATTGTATTTTATCCTTAAAACACTTAGTTCCTTGTAAATGATATTTCAGTAAACTAATTTAATTACTGAAATGAGATCTCTATCATTTATCACCTTGAACCAAACTAAAAGGAAACCATCGTTTCACTTCTTCATCAGAAGCTATAGATGTTCATATCTATGATTAACACTCCCACTCAATTATACTACCGAGTTCCCAAGATGTAAGTATGGGCTAGTCCGTAGGGTAAGCTGGTAACGAACAAGTCAAGGAACTCAAATAATACAATCAGTTAGAATACTAACCACTCAGAATTGAGATTGAATTGACCTATGGTCAACTATATGATATGACTAGAATAGATAATAACGGTATGTTTACTTATCTTATCAACTGTCAATATCGGTCCTGTCCGATGTAACAAATACATCTGATATTATCTACTTTGCTAATGTTCTGGAAAGAACATAACACTGTAATGTGTAAGTAGATCATATCGTAGATTGGCAAGTCAGTGTAAATCCGGTGCACTGACTAATCTTAGGACTAACTTATTTTTGAACATATAATCATATATATATATATATATATTTCACTGTGATTACGTCACTATAAATAAGATTAGCTATATGCTCGGGATTTAATAAAAGTTTATATTAAACAAATAATCATGAAAATAAAACATGTGAGCAAAGTGATTGACCAAGTCAAAAAATAATTTCTATTCTTTTATTGATAATAAAATGAGATTACAAAGAATTTGGGTTTTAATTAGGGCATAAAACCCCAACAGGAACTTGGGTAGAGTCTATCGAGATAAGTAGTGCTTCTTCAGTTGTCGGCAAAGAAAGATCCAGAGCGTGATCTTGGAGTCTGTATGCCATCTGGTAGTGAAGAGTAGCTCCAATGGAAGTAAGATCTTGGTCAATTCCAGCCAATTGGACTTCAACTTTGAAAGCATCACTCAAGCGATTGTCTTTGAGAGACATATTAAAGTTAGGGAACAATGCAGTTATTACTGTTCCTGCATTTAATGTAGTCTCTATGGTTGCAATGCTTGCATGCTGGTATTTCCTCATTCGGGTGTCGAGCAGACCTATTCCGCAGCCGATCGGAAGACCCTTTCTGCCATGAAGGGAAATAGCTAAGCGTAAGACACCAAAATTAATATGGGTGAATCCTTGTGCAATCCACTGGGGAATAAATTCAGGAGTGATTTGTAAAGTAACGAATAGGACATCAGAAGTAGGTCTCAATTGACACTCACTAAATTTAGAAGCTTGGGTATATTTTTTTGGGGCTTTGGAGGAAGGTTTGATGAGAGCTTTAATGGATTGGATAAAATGAGTAATGGATTTTAGGAAAATCTGGTATGAGTTAATCAAAGGAAGGTTGTTATTTGTAATCTTGTTTTTTTCGGGAACATATGATAATTCATAAAGAAAGTCTTTACATAAGCTTTCACATAATTATGTAATAGATTTAATGGACCGGGTAAAATGAGTAATCTGGTATGGGTTAATTATGGGTTAATCAAAGCGTCATTACATAAGCTTTCACATAATTATATTGTTATTATCATCATAAACATTTTTTTTTTTAACATTAGAGAAGGGATTTGAACTTTCTCTATGTAAAGAGATGTATGGTACCATTAGACTGCCTATGAACACATCTTAAATATTCCTATTAATTATATAATTTTACACTATTCACATAAAAAGGTCTCTAATTTATTATTTGAAAGGGGGAACACATTTGTACAATTTCATAATTCAATTAAAATCTTTCTCAAAATAAATAAATATATATATAATAAAAAAACACATATACAAACAAAAAGAATATTTGTGTTTGTTCTAAGTCATTCGAAATCTCTCTCAAAAATCAGTAATCACTTCCATGACATTAAATTTAAAAGGCCGTCCCACAAAAAAGAAGAGGCAAACTAACAAGTCGTATTCTTTCTTTTTCTTTTCTAAGTGTAAAATCAATTTTTAGGCTGTTGTAGATGACTTGTCACCAAATCTAATCCCTAAGCACATTATTCTATTGTGCCAAAAAGAGAGCACATCAAAGATGGAACTATATATCCATCCATATTATATATATATATATATATATACATGGTCAAAGTATTCACAATTGTGAGGTTTCAATATTAAGCAAACACGGGTGCGGTGCTTTTCTTGACCAATATTTTGAGTTCAATTAATGGGGCACATAAGTTTAAATAGTGAGTACGTAGATAAGGATATTGGAGCAGCAAGGTAAAAATAAGGTGATCTAAAAATTAAACCTTTATTAACATCAGCAAGGAAATAACAAAAATGAAGGTTCTACATGTATTTTTCTCTTAACAAAATTGATCTTGCTTAGCTTATTGTGACACCAAACAAGTTGATCTGTCGTTATCCTTGACATGTTTAGAACTCTACACACTAATCTCATATCTACTTGAGAAAAGAAGTAAAGGTGATCTGAGCCATCATCTTGGTGCTTTTGGAATTTCCTTAGTATGCAATGTCCACTCCTCAACAGCTCTTTAAGTTTCTTCTCTTTCTGTATATGATTAGAAAAACACAATACAAACACTTAATGAACTATGATTCACTTCTCATTCTCTTACCAAACAATAAAAAGTAAAAGCTAAATTACCTTTTGGAGCTCTGTTTGAACAGTTACTAAAAGATCAGAATCTGCAGGGTCTTGAAGCTCTACTTCTACTACTCCTCTACGATGCTTTGGAGCTAAATTCTGAGCATACTTATCAGCCCTTATGAATCTCCAGATGGTTCTTATTGACTCTTCCAAAATCTCTAATATCATGTCACTTGTAATTGCATCACTATCTTTTCCTTTTCTTCTTGCTCTTTTTCTTTCTTTTGAGTCTTCTGCAATATGTTTAAAGTCATTTTAACACTACTTCAATTGAAAACTAACATTTAAAAAACTTGGAAAAAACTTATTAAGTGGTCACCTCTTATGACCGGTACTTGTAGAAGATTTTTCATTACACACCGATTCTTGACATAATTCTCCATCCTTGGACCTTGAAAAGGCTCATTCTCTATAAACCTATGCAAGAGAACCTGAAACTGTTGAAATTCACCGGCAACTTCGTTGTATTGGCGCCATACATAAGGGTCAGCTTCCCAAATCTCGAAAGCCTTTTCGTATTGCCATTGAAGGAATTCCCAAGAAAGACACAACTGTCCAACGTATACCATTTCCAAATCAGTCTGCAATTCTCGCATGAACTTCACCATTTGGTCGGAATGAGGCTTTTTTCTTTTGTGTCTCCAGAAAGTTGAGGACTTGGGGCTCCACAACGAGTGAAGTGGGTCCTTTGATTGAAGAAAGCCTATTGATTGTTCATAATACAAATTAGATATGTGTTATAATTAGACATGGGTTCTAATAGGGTATAGAGTTATAATTAGCAATATGCATAAACCAAAAATGACTTTAATTACAAAGTTACAAAAAAGCAATAAAGAATGAGAAAGCTCACTGGAGCACTAGCATAGCCATTTGAGCACCAGCATTATCATGGTGACAGAGAATTCAGAGTTAGGTAAAGGCTCCATACCATGATTAGAAAACTTTATAAATGAAAAAGAAAAGCTATCCTTGGTATTTCTACCTTCAACAAAGATTAAATTTAGGACTCGTTCATGGCTATACGAGTCTTGTGAAAAAAGATCACAAGTACTTGGGTTTGGTAGAGTTGTAACATAGAAACCTTTTCTCATGGAATCGTTTTCTTAAAAGTTACAAAGTACACATAATATTGCTGACAATGTATATCTACTTCCTCCAACTTAAAAACTATAATCACTCTAAAATGAGATAAAAACAGCTACACATACATATACCATTGCCAACCAACTAACTAGATTGAGTGGGTCCGACTGTCCCCAACATAGGTAGGTTTTGATAATCAAACCATTTTATTAAGCTATAAAGAAAAGTTTTAAAGATCATCTGTCCTTAGTTAAGTCACGGATAGACATTGTCAACAACCCAAAAGTAAGAAGAGAATAAGAAAGAAGAAACCAGCATATATAGTATGAAAACAATAGTAACAAAAAAAGAAAAAAAAAACAATTAGTGAGAATTGGTAAGAATTAACTGACCTAACGCGTACATCTTCTGGTAATTAAGAATGTCGAGTTTTCTCATACGTTCTCTGTAGCTCTTATAGAACTTGTGAAGCTCGTTCAATTTATCTCCATGGTGAAACTTCTCATCAATCTTCCAAGGCTTCAAATCCTCTGTTATCTTTGGTGACTCAGATTCTTCAAGAATGGTGGGCAGTCCCGTGGCTCTCACTTTTCTAAGCTCCATTTTCAGCTGCTCAACCAATTCTTGATGTTCCCATAACGATTCCAATCCATTCGAGTCGTCACTGTCGTTAACCGAAGCATTTTCTTCATTGGGTTTTTCAGAATCGTCTTCACCATTCCCCTGTTTGGCTTCCGATTCCTCCGTTTGGGACTCGTTACTG
The DNA here is from genome assembly GCF_963169125.1 of Humulus lupulus. NCBI lineage: Eukaryota > Viridiplantae > Streptophyta > Magnoliopsida > Rosales > Cannabaceae > Humulus > Humulus lupulus. The sequence continues at coordinate 70,446,738 of NC_084794.1, read as the reverse complement.
CAACAAAAGTCTTTCCCGGAAAACTTTTCAGACTCCACTAACTTCCGAAGCTCTCCGAGAATGTCTTCGTCGTCATCATCATCATCATCATCATCGAAATCTAACTCGCCTTTCTTTGACTCCAAGTTCCCACCTTCGATTTCAAAATCCATATCCGAGAGAAAACTGTCACTGGTTGAATCAATAAATTGACTCATAAATGAGAATTCAAGGCTGGACGTAATGGACTCCGAGTCAGAATCTGAACCCATATAGTTACTTTCTGACAGAAACTTATCTCCCTCCTCATTAATATATTCTGCTTCTGGAAAGTTGTTTATGTCATTCTCTGAATGGACTTTCCCAGAATTAGAATCTTCTTTAATGGCATTAAGCTCCTCTTCGTTTTCCTCTGATTCCAGTAGTTGCTTCCCGAAATCGTTTTGGGACAAGAACCCGGAATGGATAGCCTCCCCAAGTTTCAACGAAGAATCTCCATTAGGGTCTGCAAATAACTCCTTGACAGAAAAGTTTGAAACTTGAGCTTCCTCAACGAAAAAGCTAACGTTTTTCCCAGAAAGAAAATCATATTTATTGCTAAAAACTTTGACTTCTGGTTCCTCCTTGGAATAACAGCTAAGCTTACTATCCCCAGAACAAAACTGGTTCTCACTCTTGCTTGGTGGGGAAGAAGAGCTCGCAAAATCACCATTCCCTGCATGGCTTTTACTGAATTCTTCATAAGTCGGAAACTTAAATATGAAACCAAAATGGTGTTTTGAGTCTTTTGACGAATCATCTTTGCCCTCCAAACCTTCATCTTCCGAAACCTCAGGGCTTAGCTGCTCAATCAAATCTTCTGGCTCAATGAGACTCGAACCAATTCGGTCAGCTTTACAAGAACTGTTCATCTGTGATGAATCGTTTTTAATGTATCTGAAGATAAAAAAACAAAACAAGAAAACCCCACTTCAGTTATCGAATAAATAGTAGAAAATTAAGGGCCTGAAAATCAGAACAGTTGGTACCTGTAAAAAAATTTGGTGAAGAACCTGAATAGAATGAGTAGAAGAGAGGAAACAGAGACCCAAAAAGAGGAAGAAAAGAGGGACATCTTTGTACGAAAAGAGGCATTAGTAGAAGCCATGTTTACAAAATCAAACTGTGTACAGAATACAAACTTGAATATTGGGCCACCCATCAATTAAATCCATCAGTGTCTTTATTTCATTCTGAAGCAAAAAACGAAAGAAGAGACTAGTCCATAGGCACTTCGATTCCCACGTTGAAATTTTCCAAAGGAAAAACAGAGACAGGTAAGCGGTAAAAGAGAAGGAGAGAAAGGCCTGAAACCAAAAACTTGTGCATGGGAAACGATTCAGTGAGGGAGAAATCCGACCTAATTGGGGGGAATTTTTTCAGGTCAGGTGGGATTACAAGCAACAGAAAAGAACATGTCAGCGAACTTGGTCTTTCATAGAACTAATCTTTCGGTTGCTTAGAGCCTTGGAATACTCAGGACCGTTATGTCTGTAATCGACCATAATAGAATATAAAAATAGAATAATTACAGACTTAACATGACATATATATGTATATAAAATTTGTATGTATATAAGTTGAGGGGTCTGTGTTTTGGGTTTCCTTTTTCCATGCGCACTAGAGGAGAAGAAGAAAATTGGGCAAAATTGAAAGTTTACGTCTTTATAGTGTTTCTTTTTTAATATGCTTATTAGTTTGTTATTTATTACTTAATACTTATCATAATAAAACAATGTCAATGACCACTTTCTTTCTTCTATTTTTTTTAGGAAAATGTAAAATTTAGACCGACTTGTAAATGCACTAATTTTCTAATTTGTGGTGGAGGTCGGTGGAGTTTTTGGGGAATTTGAGGATACAGTTAATCATGGTTTGATTTTGTAAATAAACATAAAGAAAAAAAAAGGACTTTACACAGAGAGAATCATTTTCTTCGTTCACTTTTTTAAGAAACTTTTCTCACACTTTAAAGACTAGTTTCTTTTATTTCCTGACGAAGTTTCTCAGAAGTAAATACTTTCCCATTTCAATAAATAAATAAATACTTTCCAAATTTTACCTTTTCACAATTTTAAACTAATTGATTTTGGTAGTAATTTCCCATAAGAAGAAAAAGGGTTTTGTATTAGGGGAAAATGAGGGAGGGTTTGGTTTGGTAATGTCACCCCATTGGGAAGGTTATAAAATCATAAATTGTAAATGAATGTATTTCACACGCCATCACAGCTAAATTCTATTTACACCTCCCAACTCAACTAAACACTAACTTTTTGGTACCACACAAATTACAGCATATTCCCCATGACTAAATTTATGATATCTTTCACAAGTTTTTTTTTAATATAGTTTGATAGAGGATAGTATGTACTTTTATACAATTTTAAATGAAATAATTGTTTGGTTCGATCTCATGAATCAATATCAATATCTTATAAATCAATTTCTTTTTACTATTACTATATTTTGTCCTAAGTTATGTCCAATTAATGATATTTATACACATTTTCTAAACTTAAAAAATTGTGGATTTTTATTATGTCGTACTCATATATATAAGTAGCATCCCAATAATGTTCTTTATTTTTTTTTAAATATAACTGTATTAAAAATAACCAAACATTAAAATAGTCAACAATTCCAGTCATACTTTCTATTTTAAATTAAAAATATACATAATTATGTATTATTTTAAACCAATAAATTTATTTTTTACAAGTGTTGGAGACTTTTTATATTTAGAGAACAAAAAAAGGTGAATATGAAAATGGTTAAATTATAATAGTTGTGCATATACTTCTTAAAAGAGAGTCAATTTGGTTTATTCTGTATTTTCGTTTAGTATGTACATTATTATTATATTAAAAAAATGTGAAAGAATATACTTCCAAAAAAAATGCTAAATATATTAATATTTATACTCTCACGTGAACTTCAAAAAATATTAAATAACAAAAAAGTAAATAATATACACATATCGTATGGATAAAGAATATAAAAGAGAGTGCAACAGATAATTTACTTAGCACTCCTCTACTTCCAAAAGCAGAAAAAGAGTTAAAGAATAATTAGGAGCAATTTTCAAAGAAAATGTCAAACTAAGCATTAAAAAGCATAATTACATGTATATTAGTAAACAACACAAAAGAGCTTAAATAAGAAATCAATTGATTACCCCTAAAGCCTAAATCTGAATAAATGATATAAATGTAATACATTACATGCATCCATCAATAATCAATTCATGATGAATTGTAACACAGCGATATATTATATAGCTTAATTGTTTTGTAATTTCAGGTCATACCTTTAATGGTAAATTTCATTGATTTTTAAACACAATTACATTAGAAAATGTTACAAAATTTTTTAAATAGTAATATTATATTTTTATATACTAGATACAAACAATATATACATTTATTTAGTTTTATTTATAGAACTTATTAATTATTTTTAATAAATTTATATTAATGTCATATAAATTTTAAATAAATATTATATTTTAATTAAATAATTTATTTATTTATGTTTAAGTTTATGTTTGTTCTAGTTTTTAAATTTGGGAATGACAATAAGAGATTATATATTATATATTTAATATAATATTAAATATTATACGTGGATTTTAAATTTAAGTTTCTTGTTAGTTTTTTTTAAAATAATTTGTTGCTAATTGACAGTAGATTATATTATATGTTTAATATGATATTATTCTAATAAGTGAGTTTAAGTTTAATTAAATTATATTTAATTTATAAAATATATGATTTTATTATTTTTTAAATAATTGTCATTGTAAAATATCTTATTTTAATTTGTTTAATTATTTATTATTTTTAAATAATTATCATTGTAAAATATCTAAAAAATATTCTATTTTAATTTGTTTAATTATTTATTATTTGTAAATAATTATTATGGTAAAATATCTCAAAAATATCTTATTTTAATTATTTATTTTATTTTATTTAAGTTTAAATGTTTACAAACTATCGTTAAATACAAAAATCTTTTGTTAAATATAAGAATATTCCGTTAAAGTTAACATTAAAAAAATAAAAAACAGTTGAAACCAACAATTTTCGTTATCTACACACTTATTGTATAGAAGAGATTAAAAATGTGTATCCAATGAATTCTTGATTTAATAATTTTTATTTCTATCAACTCTAAACTTTTAAAATCAATTAAAAAAAACATTAGTTACATATTTAATAGTTATATTAATATAAATTCAAATATTATAATACATTATTATTATAATATAATGTTTAAAAGGTATATTATATACATAATTATATATTTTTAAAATATGTAATGTAAATTTTTGTTTTTATAGGAATTGAAAAAGACCGCTTTATTACTTGTTTGATTAGAATGGCAACATGATTGAACAAGATTTATCTTCTTTCAACATATATCTAGATAACTTAATAGAATGATGGATATTTGGGTAGTCATACTACAAAAAATTTCATTATACCCATATAAGACAAAAAATTTCTTGAAACTGAAGGTTATGGTTATATCTTTTGGAACTGTAATTAATAGTAATATTTAACTACAAAAATACTTAGTTCTGAACCTTCCAACTCCATTTGTACATATGTTATTTTATATATATGGTTTGAATTTTTATTGCTACATTAGCTAAAAGTATGTTAATATTAACTTGGAATTTGTATCTCACGGTGATGTGCCGTAGGCACGTATCTAATCCTAGTATATATATATATATATATCTTAATAGTAGAAGCACTAAGAAACAACAATAATATTACTCTACGGACTGGCCAATGTCAAAGGCCAGTTGAATCACTTCTATTTGCTTTTTTAATTTTTCTTTTATTTGTTTAAAAGTTTTCTGCCCTTTTGACCTAATTATTTGACATTTTTTTGGAAAAGTATGCAATAAATTAGTAACCTAATCAGTTCTTCAAATTAAGTATTATTAATATTTTAAATTCTCGAACAAATAAATTCATGATAAGGCCATTCCCGGGCAACATTTAAATTTCACAATAAGAAGAGAAGCAATGATAGTATATTATATATTATGAGTACATATTTCTCAATGTGTGTAGAAAAATAAGAAATTTTCTTCAAGTAAAATAACAGAACATGTGAGCAACAATCCTTGTTCTATGAGTTGAATATAATCTGATGAATCCATTTTGAAATAGTTCTATGTTTAACAACATTGAAGGTACTACAAGTACCAAACCAGAATTCTTTTCATTTTTTTTTTAAAAAGGCCATGACACCTGATTTTTTATGTGCTCGAGTAATGGGTTACCTTTCTACTAAAAATGTTTAACATAATTAAACATATATATATATATATATTATATGCATGAGATGAGGCAGCAAATTAAGTGCAATGATAGCTAAAATAATATCGAAATGGGTATTGGCAAATCATGCAACAAGCACCAATTAATTAGGGCAGGCCTGATTAGAAAAAGCTGAGCGTGTTAATTTAAACATAAAAGTTCCATTAATATAATATATTTATAGCATTTACGTGCACTAGCCACAGAGACACAGATATTATTATTATTATTGCCTTCTTTCTGCTTACACTTAATGCCCTTTCATTACATTAATTAAGGCTATTTATGATGACCAAACCACTATTGCCACTTTGTTTTTAGGTATTTATTATTTTTGTACATTAATTAATTTATGACTATGTATTTGGCTATATTAGCTAACCAATAATACTCGAAAAATACTTTATATACTTTTCATTACTTGCTTACATATATATTTTTTTCTTTGTGGTGTCACATTTACAAGGCCAATTCATTCACCAATATTGAAACTTTTAAAGCATACTAGGTGGGGCACGTATAAAAAAATAGGTTTTTTTAAAAATTAAAATCTAAACTTTAATTTTAATTAGTTAAAATTTCAATTAAAATATCATTTAATTGTACTAAAGAAAAGTTGTATATATTTTTTTCATACACATAAAAATAAAGAAAACTTAAATAATTAAAAAAAATACATTATTTTCTCAAAAAACACAAAAACATCATGTAATACCACGGTTGGGAAAGAATTAAATTAAATAAATATATATCAATATTAAAATTAAACTAATTATTTTTAAAAATATATATAATTTGGATTTAGATTATAAAATATTAAAGTAGATGCAAATATTGCATTTTAGCACAATACAATCTTGAAGGAAAAAGGAAAAACATGGTAAAAATTATTAAAATCAAATCATCATAATAACTTCAACAAAAAAGTTTTAAGTTTTAAATTTGAAACTTGGGTTTATGTTTTTTTAGACCCTGTGTTTTGTCTTCTTATTTGTTTGGATATTGTGTTTTGACAAATTACTTTTTGGATCCTGTGTTTTTTAAAATAGTTCAAATAGACCCTTAAACTCGATTTTGATCAAAGTTTTTTGAACTAAGATCACAAATAATTCATCAAATTAACAACTCAGAACAAAAATATAATAATTCTGCCTAAGAACTGTGTTGTTATATTCAATTTTTAATTCATCAAAATCATATTTAGGGGCATATTTGAACCATTTTACAAAACACATGGTCCAAAAAATAATTTGTCTCAAACAGGTAATGAGGCAAAGCACGGGGTCTAAAAAAGTATAAACCCTTGAAACTTCAAACAAAATAAAAAGAATAAAAAATCCAATGCATTTAAAAAAAAAAAAAAACCAATAAATCTCTTTAAATTAATGCTAAAAATATAGAGCAAACATGAAATAGAAAAGTGAGAATTGGTACATAAACATAAAGTATGAATGATAAAGTATATAGTAATAATTAATTAATTTTTTCATCAAATGTAATTAATAATATTTTAAAAAAAAAGAGATATATAATTGAAATATATTCTCCCCTATAAGATAATATAATTTGATCAAATTTATTAAACTTACACATTATTTAAATTTATTAAAAAAAATGAGTATTTAAATCCTAACAAAAAAATCACTATTTTTTATATAAAATCGTTATTTACTACAACACAAAGCATAACAAATTCCAAATTTTTTTTTTTTAAATCTTAACCAAAATAAAAAGAAGCACACATTTTAAAAATATATATGCATTTTTTTTATAAAAAAAACCAATAAATCTCTTTAAATAAATATCAAAAGTATAGAGTAAACATAAAATAGAAAAGTGAGAATTAGTATGAATGATAGATTATATAGTAATAATTAATTAATTAATTTTTTCATCAAGTGTAATTAATAATATAAAAAAAAGATATATAACTAAAATATATTCTCCACTACAAGATAATATAATTTGATGAAATTTACTAAAACAACACACTATCTAAATTTATTAGAAAACTACTATTTGAATCTTAGGAAAAAAAACACTCCTTTTTTAAATAAAAAAGAAAAATATATTTTTTTATATAAAAATATTATTTACTACATTATAAAGTAAAACAAATTTCAAAAAAAAAAATATGACTTTTTAAATCTTAACCAAAATAAAAAGAAACATACATTTTAAAATAAAATAATATATATGTATCTATAAAACAAGACAAAATAACTTGACCACACAACAAGATAAAATAACTTAACTAATTTTTTTTTAAATCTACTCACTCTTTTAAAATAGTTACTAGGTTAGACACATGGCACGTTTTCAGTTTGAAAAATTACAAACAAATTTGTCAGAAAATTAAACATGTATATTATATGTATTTTCAAATTCAAAATGCAAATTCTTCTCTATTCCTCAAATTCTAAAATGTAGATCATCTTTTGTATCATAAATTTTTACTTAAATAGTCAAAATTTCAATTATCTAAAATTTCATATATAAATCATTTGATCTAAAAGATTGATTTCAAAATTATTATTTTATCTAATTAAAGTTATATTTTGAAAAATGATAATGATAAGTAAGTTTTATTGGTTAAGGATTAGTAGAAATAATGTTTATGTATTTTTTAAAAAAAATAATAGAAAAATAAATTAGTATACTTTTGTTTCCAAACTTTTTATTTTAAATAAAGAGAAAATAAAATAAAATAGATTATTTTATAAATTTAATTATAGTAAATAGAATTTGTGGTAAGCATAATTTAATGATTTGTAACTTTTTAATATATTATTTCAAATTAATATAATAAGAAAATAGATTAAATTGTTATTCATATTTTTAAAATAAAAAATTGATACTTATAATGTTACACCCAGATTTCGAGACTTGAGGTTGTGACCTCGAAAGCTGGATTCGTCAGGTGTAAGTTCGCGATAGCTAAAATACATGTTCGTAATCTAGATGCTGAATCTTCAAAGCAGGTAGCAACCTCAAAGATAGGTAGCCTCGAAGTCCTTATAAGCTCGAAAGACAGAACATCGGAGTACGTCCATTGTCGAGTGGCCTCGGATCAAGTGGTCCGAGCTTGGCATGGGTGTGAGCTCAAAATAAGGTGGCTTCGGTGATATTTACTCACTCCAAGCTGGTCTTGGGGAAAATAATGCAACTCATAATTTACTTAGAGACCTAGACTGGCATGATGCTGATTGCTGATCTCGAACGGCTTAATGGGTCGCCTAAGGAGACGCAGTCCATGCATTCAAGAGATATTTATTATTGTAACTTCCCTACAATAAAGGGATATTAACTAGTCGGTTATACGCCCCTTGGTCTTCAGGGGACGTTTCCTTGTATATAGGAGTTACAAACTTTAAAGTCATTAAATTTATTAATGAACAGAATAACTTCCCAAAATGTGTGGGATTGTATTATGTTATCTCCTCTATAAATAGAGAAGTCATGTACCATTGTAGAGGACCGAAATTTTGTGATCTTGAAAGAATCTCTGGAGAATTTATCCCTGAAGAATTTCCAGAAATTTCCTAAGTTCTAATAAAAAAGACTCGTGGACTAGGCAGAGTTAACTGCTGAACCACGTAAAAAACTCTCATTGTTTTATTGTGTTATTCTTGCCATAGTTTTTACTGTTTACGTGCTCTACATTTTAAGTTGACGAAAAACGGCGTCAACAGTTTGGTGCTTTCATTGAGAGCCTTAAGCAGTACGATCCCTGAATAGCTATGGCGCGAATGATCAAAATATTCCTGAAGAAAACTATCCAAGACGCCCTGGGAAGCAGCCAATGGTAAATCTAGAGACTGAAGAGAGAAGCGAGTCCTCCGATTCTTGGGGACCTCCAGCCCCAAGGGATGAGGACATGTACTATAATCCTGAACGGTACGTCCCCATTGTGGAACTTGAAAACCGACAGCTGAAAAAACAGTTGGCCGAGGCCAATGAGCGGAATGAGGAATTGGCTAGGTTAGCCGCGGAGGCCCAAGCGGCTCAGCCCCCACCTCCGTGTGAGAACCAAGCCCCACCTCTGAGGGATGTGCATGTTCCTCCCTGTAGGCCTCGTGGACGACCTCAAAAAAATGCTGCCACAAGGAGACCAGAGCAACCTCCGGCACCAGCAGAGCAATCCGCTCCCTCGAGACCCCGAAGAAGTACTCGAACTAGGGCTCCGGTTAATTCAACTGCGGAGGTACCAGCGGGAACTGGGAATAACCGAGCCCCTACAGAGGCTCGGACTCAAATCCCTGGTAATACGCAGAATGTTACCGATCTAACACGGGCGAACTCAGGACCGTCTAGGCCTCAAAATGGGTGGAAGCCACCGTCACCCATACGATTCCCTCCATCGCCTATAAGATACCCTTCACCGCCTCGCAGGAACGCTCAGCCAGTTCGAGGTGATGAGGAAAGGCGTGCAGGGAGAAAACAAGGAAATAGAGAAGCCTTCAGGGAACAGAGAGGCGCCCAGCCTACAAGAAGTCAAATGTCTCGATCTCGCACTACGGAGACGGGGCAGCATGAAAGAGATCCGTCTCGAAATAATCATGCAATGAGCCTTGCCAGTGATGATTCAGGAGACACTAGATCAGTCAGCGTGTATGATCAAGGTCGAGGAAATACTGGAAACCATAGGAACCGCTCCGACCTGCGGGAGCATCTGAATCAGAATCGGGGTAGTGGTAATCCATCGAACTCGGACCTAAGAGATCGCCTAAATGGGCGCAAAGATCCCCTGCGAAGGTGCGAGCCTGGAATTGTGATCAATGATAGAAAATTTCAGGCAAGACCCCTTGCGGACCCGGTTCAAGAAAGAATCGATCAACTAGAAAAGGCCTTTAGGCTCCTGCAAAATGAGCGAGGTCGGAGTCGGGATGAGGATTCTGACGAGGAGCTCGAACCATTCGCTCCCCACATTTCCAACACTCCGTTTCCTCAAGGGTTTCAGATCCCTGATGTCCCGCCTTTTGAGGGTAAGTCCGACCCGTATAGCCATCTGAGTACATTTAATACCATAATGAGAGCAAGTATTGTGGGATACGAGCTTAGATGCATGTTATTTCCAGCATCGCTTATAGGACCAGCAAAAAGCTAGTTCGAGAAATATAAAAGACATTCGATCACTTCTTGGGATCAGCTATCAAAGGATTTCAAGAAACAGTTCAGAGCCATGATCGGGGTAAGACCCGAGGCATCAACTTTGACCAACGTTCGGCAATAGCCATGGGAGATGTTGAAAAGCTACATTACGAGGTTTAATTTGGAAGTTGCCCGAGCTCGAAATGTGGATGACAACGGTCATCTAATGGCTGTCCAAGCTGGAGTAATGCCAGGAAGTCCTCTCTGGGACGATATGCAGAGAAAACTGGTGAGGTCCTTAACCGAGTTTAATAAGCGAGCTCAGAGGTTTGTCAATGTAGAGGAGGCGAGGTCAACACTGAATATGACTTCTCAGCCCGTAACTACAACGATAAATGTAAACTCTGCCTCAACCTCGGTGGACCCACCAGTTTCAAAGCCTACTGCGGAAAACCCTTCCAAAATAAAGAAGAACGAAGGAGTAACCCCGAGGCCGAAGGGGGAAAGAAGAAGAAGAGGGAAAGGTATTTCTCCGTGTACAAAGTGTACACCGAGCTCAACGAGTCTCGGGAGAATATATACCTGGCTAATGAAAACCAGGTCCCTTTCAGGCGTCTAGATCCCATGAGAAATCATAAGTCCAAGAGGGACTCCAACAAGTACTGTCGATTTCACAGAGACACTGAGCACACTACTGATGAGTGCAGGCAGTTGAAGGACGAGATCGAAGGATTGATCTCGAGAGGTTATTTTAGACAGTATGTCAAAAACCATAGTAATAATCAGGCTTCTACTAGCCAGAGGCACCACAACCTGCCCAAAACAACAATTCCCGAGCAAGGGAAGAAGATAGGCCCCCCCAATTGATGGAGAAGACGTGATAACCATCTCGGGCGGGCCTCATCTCGCAGGGATGGGCAGGAATGCCCAAAAACGATATGTGAACGAGCTAAAAACTGGGGACGGGTCTCCATATGAACCTGAACCTAGAGCTCCAAAAAGCCAAAAGATTGAATCTCAGCTGATAACCTTTACTGAGGACGACACGTCCCATGTTTAGTTTCCTCACCATGACCCACTGGTCATCACTCTCTAGCTTGCGAATAAGAGAGTTCACCGAGTTCTCATAGACAATGGGAGCTCAGTGAACATTCTCTATAAGGCCACCTTAGAAAAGATGGGAATCACGCTTCGAGACCTAAAAGCCTGTGCAACGACCTTGTACGGTTTTTCAGGATAGGGGATTGCCTGTATGGGGTCCATTGAACTCCCGGCAACCTTTGGAGACTACCCAGTCTCAGTAACCAAGATGATGGAGTTTGTAGTAGTGGACCTGCCATCGGCCTACAACGTGCTGCTCGGGAGACCCGCCCTAGTAGGGCTGGGGGCAGTCTCGTCTGTAAGGCATCTGGCCATCAAGTTCCCGACTTCTAGTGGCATCGGGACGCTAAAGGGAGACCAACTAGCCGGAAGGGAATGTTATAGCATTTCTGTAAGAGGAAAGAAACAAGCGAGCGAACAAGCACTCGTCGTTATCCAGAATAAGGATGGGACGATCTTGGAGATAGATGAAGCGATCGACCCGAGAGTGAAAGAAAAAACTGATCTCGAACCATTAGAAGAGCTCGAAGAAATCAAGCTCGAAGAGTCAGATCCCTCGAAAATGGTAAAGGTCGGGAAACATCTACGCGAAGAAACTAAATAGCAATTAATTTCCTTTTTGAAGAGAAACCAGGATGTCTTTGCGTGGTCACATTCGTACATGGTAGGAATAAGCCCGAATATAGTGAGCCACACGCTAAATATCGATAAAAGCTTCCCACCGAAGCAACAAACGCGAAGACAACTGGACGACGATAGAAAAAAGGCACTGAAAAAGGAAGTCGACAGGTTAAAAGCAAACCGATTCATTAGGGATGATTTTTACCCCAATTGGGTAGCCAATCCGGTGCTGGTTCCGAAGCCCAATGGGACATGGCGAACCTGCATTGAATACTCAGACCTCAATAAGGCCTGTCCAAAGGACTGCTTTCTTTTACCACAGATTGACCAGCTCGTGGATGCCATGACAGGGCATGGAATAATGTCATTCGTGGATGCCTATTCTGGATATAACCAGATTGCCATGCATGCCCCTGACTAGGAACATACGAGCTTCATAACAGATAAAGGGTTATACTATTATAACGTCATGCCATTCGGGCTCAAAAATGCTGGGGCCACATACCAGCGACTCGTGAACATGATGTTCTCGGAGCAAATAGGGAACAACATGGAAGTTTATGTTGACGACATGTTAGTTAAGTCTCAACTTAACGATAACCATGTTGATGATCTCGAAGAATGCTTTGCCGTGCTCCAGAAATATAACATGAAGCTTAACCCTCAGAAATGCTCCTTTGGGGTATCTTCAGGAAAATTCCTGGGTTTCATTGTAAATGCTCGAGGAAAAGAAGCTAACCCAGACAAGATCCAGGCCTTGATTGATATGCCCTCACCTCGAAAACACAAAGATGTTCAGAGTTTGACCGGCAGAATGGCGGCACTAAGTAGGTTTATCTCGAAATATACAGACCGTTGTCTTCCGTTTTTCAACCTGTTGAGGGGAGGCAAGAAATTTGAATGGACGGAAGAATGCGAGTTGGCCTTCCAGGAGCTCAAGAAACACTTCGCAGAACCCCCTATATTATCAAAACCTATTACGGGAGAAGTGTTATACTTATATCTTGCCACTACCGAGCAAGCCATAAGTGCAGTGCTCGTACGACAGGAAGAAAAGGTACAAAGGCCCGTATATTACATCAGTAAAAGGTTACTAGGGGAAGAGTCGAGATATCCCTTGATGGAAAAGCTAGCTCTCAGCTTAATTCACTCATCTCGGAAACTTCGACCCTACTTTCAAGCGCACCCCATCCATGTACTAACTGATCAACCACTAAGACAAGTCTTGTCTAAGCCAGAAGATTTAGGTCGACTTCTTAAATGGGCAGTTGAACTCGGGCAATTTGAGATCACCTATCATCCAAGGACGACCATTAGGGCACAAGCCTTGGCAGACTTCATAGTGGAATGTACTAGCATGACCAGCGATGAAGTTATAACCCCAGCCCACGTGGAAACTTTACGTTGATGGGTCATCTAATGAAAATGGATCGGGGGCAGGAGTAATTTTGATCACTCCTGCAGGAAGCAGATTTCATTCTACCTTGAGATTTGACTTCAACGCATCAAATAACGAGGCCGAATACGAGGCTTTACTGGCGGGACTTCGTATAGCCAAGGAGCTCAATGCTAAAGCAATACATTGCTACAGCGACTCCCAGCTAGTGGTTAACCAAATTTTGGGAGAGTACCAGGCTCGCGGTACAAGAATGGCAGCTTACTTAGAAAAGGCAAAATCAGCATTGGAACACTTCGATTTCTATGCGATAGAACAGGTCCCCCGAGAACAAAACTCGAATGCGGACGCCTTAGCTCGGCTCGCTACCTCCACCGAGAATGATGAGCTAAATATCATACCAATTGAACATCTCTCGACATCTAGTATTTACGAGCCAGAGCCGAAAGACGTGTGTATGATTGATTCCGAGCCTACCTGGATGACTCTGATAGTCGAATATCTCAAGATCGGCGTCCTTCCCAAAGATCGAAACCAGGCTCAAAAGTTGATGTATCAAATCCCCCGTTACACCATTATGGATAGAAGGCTGTATAGAAGAGGATATTCCATGCCATTACATCGGTGTGTGACTCCACCCGAAGCCAAGAAAATCATTGAAGAAATTCACGAAGGGTTCTGTGGAGACCATACTGGGGGGCATAGCTTGTCCAAGAAAATCATACGCCAAGGATATTTCTGGCCTACCATCAAGTCAGATTCTTTTGAGTACGTAAAGAAGTGTGATAAGTGCCAGTGATTCGCCATAATTCCTCAAGCTCCACCGTCCGAGCTGACTATGATGACCTCCCCATGGCCATTTTCGGTATGGGGAATCGACTTCATAGGCTCTCTCCCAACTGGCAAGGGTGGAGTGAAGTACGCGGTAGTCGCTGTAGATTACTTCACGAAGTGGACAGATGCTAAACCGTTAGCAACTATAACCTCCAAAAAAGTCCTTGACTTTGTAGTGAAGAACATCATATGTCGATATGGGATGCCAAGGAAAATTGTATCCGACAACGGAACCCAGTTCGACAGCGATCTGTTTACCAACTTTTGCGAAAAAAATGGAATAATAAAGAGTTTTTCGTTAGTAGCCCATCCCCAGGCGAATGGCCAGGTCGAAGTTGTAAACAAGACTCTAAAGAGTTCGCTGAAGAAAAATTTGGAAGAAGCAAAGGGAAGATGGCCCGAAGAATTGCCCCAAGTCCTATGGGGATATAGGACTACGACCTGAACATCGACAGGACATACCCCGTTCTCTCTGGCGTACGGTTGCGAGGCTATGTTACAAGTTGAGGTCGAAATTCCCACAATTCGAGCCCTCGCTTACGATCAAGCCTCGAACCACACTCAGCTCGAAATAACTCTCGACCTGATCGAAGAAAGAAGGAACGAAGCTCAGCTAAAAAATGCTGCATACCAACATCGAGCAACCAGGTACTTCAACAAAAGGGTTCGAGATCGAAAATTCAGTGTGGGAGATTTAGTGCTAAGGTGTGTATTCTTAGCAACGCGAGATCCAGCAGTTGGCGTGCTCGAGCTAAATTGGGAAGGACCCTACCAGATAGAGTCAGTCATCTGACCCGGTGTTTACAAGTTGGCGAGATTGGATGGAAGTCTAGTACCACGAGCATGGAATGGCGAACACCTACGACCTTACTATCAATAGAATAGGAAGGATGTTGCCTGTAACCATGCTTGTTTATCTGTATTGTTTTGTCTATTTTTGGATTTTGTCAAATAAAGATGTATTTCGTTTAAAATGCTATGTTTTTTTTGCAATCTCTCTTAATTTAATAACCTATGGTCACGTTCATAGGATATTAAGGGGGCATTATTGGTATATATACCATCAGCTTGAAAAATAAAATAACATATACGAAATACATGCAAGTGTTTGGATATAACCAAATACGCGAGCTAAGATAGTTTGGATGTAACCAAGCTATCAAACATAAAAAAAAACGTACAAGTTTTTGGACATAACCAAATACACGAGCTAAGACAGTTTGGATATAACCAAACTAGATTAAAATGTAAGTGTATAGACTACAAACCTAACACAACCTTAATAGGTTTGGAGCAAACCAGCTAAAACTAATCGGTAGTAAGTTGGAGCATAACCCACTTCGGATAAGCCGAGACCGAGGCTGGAGTATCTTACAAAGCAATAGTTTCGACCTCATAACCTCAGAGAGATAACTGAGGACGAGAAAAAGTAACTAAAAAGTAAGATATAACTAAACTGTTTGCATTACACACCATACAAGTACTTTCGGGTGCATGGTTAAAGTAATATCCGACCTTGACGAATAACGAGATCGGAAGCGGATAATTTGAGCAAACTGTGCACGAATGCATTGAACCTCGAGCTTAAATCCAAACTATGTTTGTGAAATTAAACAAGCATATACAACTCTTTAATATAAAATGTGCAAAATATTTCAAATCGAGAAATGTAAAGCATATATATTAAAAGAAAGTCAAAAAGAAAGAGAAATTGTATCAGCCCTATGGGCATAAATTAAAACAATTACAAAAATAAAGGGACGCAGCCCCGAGGTAAGATTTATGAAGGAGCAGTCTCATTAGCCTGCTCAGCATCAGCAGCACTAGACTCTCCAAGACGAATAGCATGACTACCCTTCTGAGCTTCCCGAGCAGCCTCTTGAGCAGCCTCCTCCGCTTCAAGCCGAGCATGCCATTTGGCCACGAATCCTGCCTCGAAAGAGCCAAGGAAGCTGGTGTCGAGGTCGGCGTTGCTGGCCCATATCCTATACATGGATAAATCAACCGCCTTGTCCTTCTTCTCTTTAAACTCGACAAGGAGACGAGACTTTTCATTCTCTATTATCTCGAAAGTGGCGGCCTTCTCTTCCTCAAGCTTGGCATTGGCCTTTTCCAGCTCCGCAAGCCGAGCATTCGCCTTTTCGAGATCGGCTGTCTCAGCCTCGACCTCTGTCTTCACAGCCTTGAGCTCATCAGCCATCTTAAGCTGAAGATCCTTCGACTCTTGGGCTAAAGACATGCTCGAGTGTACCTCGTTGGTCAGCTTATAATTAAGCTGAGCTAAGACAACAAGAGCCTGGCACACAAAGAGATTGAATTAGAGCATATGATAAGGCACATAAACAATTAAAAGTAAGTTGTGAAAAGTTACCGTGGCAGTAAGCTCAATACTCTTATCATAAAGAGTATTGCAGTCCCAAGCTTTATTCAAAATCTCCCAATGCTCAGCGTCGAAACCACCAAGGCTTTGACCCACCCGAGACAGGATGTCCGAACCGAGTATAGCCCCGTGGGCACCAGCAGCATTGTAAATCGCGAACTCATCAACATGAGGTCGGATCGACATCATATGTGACTTGGAAGTTGAGGGCTTCTTCGGGGGTGGGCTGAGTACTGGGTGGACTGTGACCAGGGGAAGCGCGGAAGAAGCGGCCGAGATGAATGTGTCGACCTGGGTAGTCGGGTCCTCGCCTGTGCTCGCAGTGCGTTTGAGGACTTTGGAGGGTCGGTCTGACCTCCGCGAGCCTCTCGGGCGCTTACTCTTTTGAGCCCCCTCGCCACTAGCGAGCACGGCATCAAGGTCGGAATCCATGGCACCTGCACAATTACAATTAGGATTTAGCATGGCGCAAACAGACAAAGAATAAAGAACAAGTAAAGAAAAACCTAACTGGAGCTCTCCCCCGAGCTCGTGTTCGGCGACCAGGAAATCCCTCTATCTTCAGAGAAGGCTGGGGGAGTACCTTCCCTATAGGTGGAAGTCAATCTCAAAAGGTCCCTATAGTCATTAGTTCCATACTGAACGACTACTCCATCCTACACCTCATTCAAGCTATACATGGTGTTGTATTTCCCGAGCCAGCTATCAAACCTATGAACCTTATCGTCTACCCAAGACCATACATAGAAATGGTTCCTATCGTCCTCACACAATACTAACCTATCGGGTTTATGTTTTAGCAGTGAAGGAGACCACATATTCGAGCTAAGGATGACTGTACCTTGCTCATTGGAGCCCGAACTCGAGGCCTCATCGTTGGCCTCATTCCTCGATTGTAGAATCCTATGGCGGGCTAGAGATGGGGGCCTCGTATCTCTTCTCGGGGGAAGGTTGCTGGTTGGTAAAGGAACGAGCCCCCATCGGGTGTATTTCTTATTGGACCAATCCGATGTAGACTGATCTTCTCCCAAGAGCCCACAAGCTCGGAGCTTGTCTTCGTGCAAAAGATATGAGAGGGATCTCCTGCCGTAAGGGAGTTGGAGCAGAGCCTCTCTATGCTCCTTCATCTCATCAGTGGGAGCAGGGCGATGATAGTTGGCTGGAAAATCAAACGCATTTCAACTAAGTACGGGCCTAAAGACAGAGTTCGAGCACAGAAAAGAAGGAGGTTGAGGTACTTACGAATCCGTCTGAATGAGTAGTATCGAGACGGGGCTAGGCCATCTGTCCAGAAGAAGGCATTCTTGAAGTCAGGAGGATGATTAGGAAGATCCTTGAACATTTTCTTCTCCTTGGGATAGCTCGAGAGATAGTAGAAGCCATCTCCTCCCTGAGCTCGGGAGGGATTACTTTTCAAACAAAAGAGATATAAGATCTCTACAGGCGAAGGCCCTTCCCACTTCAGCTCGTGGTAAAGCGACCTTAGGGCCGACAGAACCCTATAAAAGTTGGTATTGAGCTGGAAGGGAGACAGCCCAACAAAGTCCAAGAAGCCTTTAAAGAAGGACTTCAACGGAAGGATAGTTCCTGCCTTCATGTGCTTCTGGCTCCAAGCTGCATACCTCAGCCTGCTGTCAGGGTTTCCATCCCCCGGAGCACGGCAGCTTCGCTCTTGGGCAGTCGGAGCTCGGCACTTAAGCGAGCCCGACAGCCCTAGGCCGTGAAGGGTCAGAATATCATATATCTGTCCCAGCGACGTGACCGAGCTCCAGTAATGCTCGGCCTCGAAAAATTCTTTCCTCGGCTGTGAGGTAGAGGGTTCCCCCATCAGTGAAAACTACAGGTCACCTGGTTTGAAGGCAACTGTCACTCTAAGCTTAGGGTTTTGCTCACGCCTCAGTTCGTGCTCCCGAATTAAACGCTGATTCCGAGTAAAAGGAGACTCCGGACTTGGAGCTACTGGTGAATAAGGAATCGCGAGCTTTGACCCCCACCACTTTTTCGAATTCTACGGCATCTAACAAGAAAGCAAATGGGTGAGGGTCAAGCGAGCAAGAAATAATGAGAAATAATACCTAAGCTCAAATGATTGAGGCTACAAGGCAAGCTTGATCCAAAGGATGAGGCCAATCTCAGAGCGTGTCTTCCACCGAAAGGAAAGAAGGTGGACATGTTGTGGGGAATCCCGAAATATTAGGGAAAAAAGATGGCGGTTATTATAAAAGTGATATTTTTGAGAATCATGCATTCTTTAAAACCTAGATTTTGTACCCGATATCTTGGTGTGCAAGATAGGTCCTCAAAAATTTTAAAAACTCAGAAAAAAGACCATATTTGGGTCTTCCTACATATGAACTGGATTTAGAACCAGTAATGTGGAAACCTAAACCTAATGTCTATCGATCAAAGCATCCTAATGCATTAAACTAAAGAATGAACCAGCACAGTTCCAGCGACTAAGATGCAATGGAGGCAGAAACACACGTAAAAGAGGAAAAAATATATAAAGCCAAGATCAGATACTTACACAATGTAATCGGTGGGAATAGAGAAATGGATGACTGAACGAGCAGTTGCAAGTATGATCTCACCAATTCAAAAAGTCCAACTGTGTTTTGTCTTCTCGGCTTGGAGAACATGCAAGAATCGGATGAGAATGGCTCTGGTATTTTCTCTCTAAAAAAATTTCGAATGTAAGGGAAAAATGAAGAAGACGACTGGAAGCTTTTTTATAGGCCCATGGAGATGTTGAAAGTCGAATCAATCTAAGCCATTGGCCAGATTCCGTGCCAAATCTGACGGTCAGGGATAAGTGATATGATGGTACTGTAAAGTTGGCAGGCGAACGATAGTAGGCAGGTTTCCAAGGTACTCAAGTACCTTGAATAAGAAATACTCAATTGACACGTGTCCATACTTGAGTATGTGTGACGGTGCGGTTCTCGAAGAAAGTAGTTCAAAAGTTTCCTTCTCATAGGATTTGAACTAATACTTTTGAGGGGGAAAAATGTTACACCCAGATTTCGAGACTTGAGGTTGTGACCTCGAAAGCTGGATTCGTCAGGTGTAAGCTCGCGAGAGCTAAAATACATGTTCGTAATCTAGATGCCGAATCTTCAAAGCAGGTGGCAACCTCGAAGATAGGTAGCCTCGAAGTCCTTATTAGCTCGAAAGATAGAACATCGGAGTACGTCCATTGTCGGGTGGCCTCGGATCAAGTTGTCCGAGCTTGACATGGGTGTGAGCTTGAAATAAGGTGGCTTCGGTGATATTTACCCACTCCACGCTGGTCTTGGGGAAAATAATGCAACTCGTAATTTACTCAGAGACCTAGACTGGCATGATACTGATTGCTGATCTCGAACGGCTTAATGAGTCGCCTGAGGAGACGCAGTCCACGCATTCAAGAGATATTTATTGTTGTAACTTCCCTACAATAAAGGGATATTAACTAGTCGGTTATACGCCCCCTGGTCTTCGCCAACAGGTAATTTAAGAAAGGAAGAGAAAGGGATTTGCTAATAATGAACCGAAACTGATATACGAACTTAGGAAATGGAAAGGTGACTCAAGACACGTTTTTTAAGTGGTTCAAAGGTTAAAATCCTTCTACTCCACTAGTCAATATTATTGCTCTATTCTGGGAATATGATTACAGGATATTTCTTACAAGAGATAATCCAACCCCTATCAACTCCCAGGGTCTCCATATTTATAGGAGAAGGCACCTGGGAGTTGGTAAGAAGGTCATCCCGTGACCTTCTTACCTATCATATCAACTCTGTGACATTCATGATTAATTCCTAAACCTGACACATAAGTGTGGTCAAATCGATAGGTAAGGAGATAATGGGCCGCACGGCCCAACCCAGTCGTGGGTGTCTGAATACGCACGTTCCTGCTGCGTGTCCGAGAAGTCAGGGGCATATCAGACACATGATGTCTGATATATGCACGTTTACCTTGCGTGTGTTGACTTTAAAAAGGGTCATAGCCTCCATATTCAACTCGTACCATGAGCTGGATACTTAACTCGACCTTCGGCCTTCAGAGTCCAAGCTCAAGTCTTGGGAAATCTTGGCGAACCCTTGGGATTCCTCGAGCTAAGGAGGTACGACCTTATGACGGGAGCTCCGGTCTTGGGGATGTCCACGAGATAATCATGATTAGGCCGCAGCTCAGCTTGCTAATCAGCCCGTGGGAAAATCAGGGCGTACATCTGCCCCCCAAGCCCCTGCTCGTGGTATACCACGTCGTATAAGACCACAGTAGGGGATTTTAGGCTTCCCCATGAACTCTTCACATTCCACCTCTTACGCAGGCGCCTGATACGTGGATCATCGTGGTTGGTGACGGTACGTCTTACGAGAACCGCATTTAATGGCCTAGCCTATGCCCAACCGTCGTTTCGTATTTCGAGCGGAGGGCCTCAGATCCCTCATCAGGGCCATCCAATGGCCCTCTACACGTGACCCTTCACGTATATATAAAAAGGGGTGGCCACCCTACGCATGGGCCACCCTTTCATTTGAAATTTCTCAAAACTTCTCTCCTTCTTCTCTCTTCATCTCAGAAGAGAAAACCCTCTTCTCCGTGACTGCTACACTCGGCGTTCAAGAAGCTCAGACGTAAGGATTTCTTCAAAGTTTTGGAAGCCAATACCCCAACGAAGCTTTCACCTAGGCGATACCTTCACCTACCTCCCAGCCAAACACTGTAAGTTTCCTAACCATGTGTGTTTTGAAAATATATTTCACTGTAGCTTAGGTAAATATTTTACTGTGGCCGCATGAAAGGGTTTTATGGGTTTTGTGGATACGGAGGGTGAAAGCCTTTTTAGGTTAGGGTATTTTTGCTGTAGGAAATCACTTAAGAGTATGGTTTACAGGATGCTTTTTCTGGGGAAAATTTCTGGGTAGGAGTTTTGGAGCTTTTGGGTGCAAAACCGGGTAGCTTACGCTTCACAGGCGGTTTTGCAATTTTTGCCTACTGAAACTTTCCCCCCAAGGAAAATTCTATCCTGACCCTCCTGACACACGAATTCCGAGTAATCGGGGGTCTGTTGGGAGCACAGTCGCGTGTTCATTGAACGGCGTGGTCCCACTCTCCAAGGGCTGGGCTTACCTCAGCTCGTGCAAATAACACTTTGCTTTTTCCTCATGCTTGGGTCGCCTTTTCTGAAATGTTTTCCTTTGTTCGTTAGGCAACCAGATGGCACCGAAAAGGAACGCTCCCAAGAAGACCGTCAACAGCTCGGCCTCACAGCAGGACAAAGGAAAGGCAGTGATGCCGGACTCCCCAATCCCCAACTTTGGGCCGGCGGTGGAGCAGGAGGTTGAGCTCGCCCCCGATGCCTTCTTTGAGGTGGAGAGGATCGTCTCAAAGGTCACCGACCAGGCGAAGATCAACAAAATCTTTCTCTCCCACAACATCGCCCTAGGGAGAACATCTGTGGTGGCCCGACCTCTCGCGGAAGGCGAGCGGAGCTGCGCGCCGCTCGATGAGGTATTCGCGGCCTGGAGCGGCGAGCATTTCAAGGCGGGGGCATTCCTCCCGCTGGATTAGTATTTCGCGGACTTCCTCAATTATGTGAGGTTGGCACCATTTCAGCTCCCCCCAACTCCTATCGGTTGTTGGCGGGGTTGAGATATTTATTTTTGAAGCACGAGTGGGAGGTCCCCACTCCAGCGGACATTTTATACTTTTTCTGCCTCAAGGCCAGCCCGGATCAGCGGGGGCGAGGCGACGGGTTTTACTACTTAACCCGATTCCCCAATACGGTTGCGGTCATCGAGCTTCCCAGCCACCCCAACGACTTCAAGGATCAATTCTTCATGTCGACGGGGTTCAGGAACTGCGAGCTCCACTACTTCAATCGTCCTCGTAAGTGTTTTTCATCCTTAGCTTGTAAGTTAAGTGTCGTTTTAGCTCCTCCCGTACCCCTTTCTGACTTAGACTAATTCTGCAGCCATCTTTGCGAGGACAGAGAAATCTGTGACCCTCGGGGCCCAATACAAGACGCTGGGGGGCTTGCCCCCCATCGAGAAAGATTACCGCGTGCTCGTAACAGACGAGACGATGATAGCCTGCAAGCTGATTTTCCCAAATCAGACTTTGAACCTCAGGAGGCCTCGGGGGCTTCCCCTAGCTCGCGACACCAGACCCGTCATCGTGGAGGAGGGCGTGGGAGATGAAGATGAGGAGGACGAGGGCGACGAAGTTCCCCTCGTGAGGAATAGGAAGTGGACCTTGGAGGTCGCCCAGAGGACGGGCGAGGAGAGGATCCAATCCGGAGCAGCCGCGGGTCCTTCTGGCCAAGGTAACCCTTACATGTTTAGGAGTCTAGATAGGGCCACAGCAGACCCCCGGCTGGCTAGGTTCAATCCTAGGCAGCTCGTCCATCGTCACCGAAGTGATCCTGACCTGAATACCACCCTGCTCCATTGTGTCGACTGGCTTGTGCTGGACTACCAAGATAGCCGGCCTAGGGGTACCGTAGTAGTAGATAATACCCTAGCCTTTAGGTTGATCCTATTCGAGGAGTATGGGACTAACCTTCGGACATGGCCATCACTCCGAAGGGGTGCCGTAGCTCTGGGGCTTAGGCAATTCGTAGAGGAATCTAGCCCTGAGTCAGCCTCGGAGCCAGAACCTGCGCCAGTTCGGGAAGTAATCGACTTAGATTCTTCTTCGAGCTCGGGGGGTAGGATTCCCTTAGTATTCATATACTTTTTATCTTTACCCCTTTGTTTTTGTATCTGTATGGCTGCTAACTCGTACTAACCATGTTTTTGTTTTGACAGAAGAAATGTCTCAGCCCGAGGAGAGCCTCCGAGGTGCGGTCTTCGGGGAGAACCCCTTAGCTGGGCCAAAAATTAAAAGGCTCCGAATGTCCAAGAACGCCGCTGGGGTCCCCACCAAGTCTCCGGCAAAGGATAAGGAGCAAACCCCGGCTGCCCAGGTTGCGGGAGAGATTCTTTCTGCTGCAGGGGGAAGCAACATGCCTCCACCGCCCCCGCGAGCTCCAGCCGCCGCCCGGGACGCAGGAACGGAGCTCGGGACTTCGGCGGTTGTACCCTCCGATGTACGCATCCCAGTCAATCCCCAGGACCTGGAGAAGATCCCCGAGGCCTTCCGGGGAACGGTGTATGAGTCGGCGAAATACGCCGTCAGCCACATATACAGGTTCACTGAGAAGGAGCTCCGAGCCATCGAGACACTGAGCCCGGTGGGCGTGCTGGAGTCTTCATTGGGCATGGCCATGACGGTAAGCTAGCTTACTTTTTTGTGGTTTTCATCATTACACTTTGCTCTGCTTTTTCTTTCCCTTTTTTCTAAGGCGATTGTCTTTTCAACTTCGCAGAGCGCCATTGCCCTTCACCGGAGCATCGTCAGGACCAAAACTCAGCTCGAGGACATGAGGACCGACCACCAGACCACCCTGCAGGCGGCTAAGGATGCCTTGGCGGCCTCGCAGGTCGAGTTGGAAAAAACTCGCTCGAAGGTCCAAGAGCTCGAGGCCTCTCTCGCCACCTCGCGGACAGACCTAGATGCCGCGAAGACTGAGGTCCAGGTCGCCCAGGCTGCCCTAGAGGCCGAGCGGACAACTTCGGAAAAATCCATGGAAGATCTGTTCTACCATTGCTGGGTCTACAATCCAGATGTAGACTTCTCCTTCATGTCAGCGAGCCTCTGGGAGCGCTTGCTGGTGAAGTTCCAAGCTCGCCTTGATAAAGAAGCGCCCTCGGAGACCGGGGATGGTTCAGGTGCAGCTGAGCAAGGCGAGACGGCGACCTCCAAGGGGCCACCTGGCGGAGCTTAGGGAATTTCTTCTCTTGTGCCCTTCAATATTTTTAAATACTTTTTATGTATCCTTTGCATGAGGTGCTTTCACCTCGAGACAATTTGAGTTAACGCCTTTAATTGATCCTCTTTCTTGCCTTTACGCATTTTGGTTACAACTTTTTTTTTTTTTTAAAAGCTTAGTTCGCGTTAACTTTTAACCATATCTCGAGCTCTTTAGGAAGAACAACGATTGATAGATTTAAATCAACTTCTAAGTTTTATGACCCGGTTAGGACTAGGAACTTAATTTGAAAACTCAGTTCGTGTTAACTTTTATCCATATCTTGAGCTCTTTAAGAAGAACAACGATCAATAGATTTAAATCAACTTCTAAGTTTTATGACCCAGTTAGGACCAGGAACTTAATTTGAAAACTTAGTTCGTGTTAACTTTTATCCATATCTCAGGCTCTTTAAGAAGAACAACGATCAATATATTTAAATCAACTTCTAAGTTTTATGACCCGGTTAGGACCAGGAACTTAATTTGAAAACTTAGTTCGTGTTAACTTTTATCCATATCTCGAGCTCTTTAAGAAGAACAACGGTCAATAGATTTAAATCAACTTCTAAGTTTTATGACCCGGTTAGGACCAGGAACTTAATTTGAAAACTTAGTTCGTGTTAACTTTTATCCATATCTCGAGCTCTTTAAGAAGAACAACGATCAATAGATTTAAATCAACTTCTAAGTTTTATGACCCGATTATATCCAGGATAGGACTTAGTTAGCGTTTAATCCTTATCAATATCTCGCATTTTTTAAGAAAAACAACGGTCAATCGATATGAATCAACTTCTAAGTCATTAAGGAGACCTGGTTATATCCAGGCACCATATGCCCCCCAAGTAACTGGGAAAGGGTCTTTTGTGGTTACTTTAGATCACACTTGCAAACATGTACAAAAAGCTGATTCTCATTCATACATAAAAAATGGCCTTCCAAGCCTTACAAGTGAATCATTGATAATATTTCTTTAAGTGGATGGCGTTCCAAGTCCACGGGACCGCCCCTCCATTAAGTCGAGCTAACTTATAAGTTCCCTCCATAATGATTTCGATGACCTGGTATGGTCCTTCCCAGTTTGGTCCTAAAACTCCATCTTTGGGATCTTTCCCGGCCAGGAAAACTCTCCTTAGGACCAAGTCGCCAACGCTAAAGGTGCGTTTTTTGACTTTGGTGTTGAAGTAGCGAGTGATTTTCTGCTGATAATGGGCGAGCTGGAGTTGCGAATCCTCTCGCCTTTCATCAACTAGATAGAGGGAATTGCACAGGAGCTCGTGGTTTCGATCTTGGTCGTAAGACTGGAGTCCATGCGAAAGCACTTTAGTTTCCACGGGGAGGACTGCCACACTCCCAAAGGTTAAGGAAAAGGGAGTATGACCCGTAGGAGTTCGATGCGAGGTCCGGTATGCCCATAGGAACTGGGGAAGCTGTTCTGGCGAGACCCCCTTTGCTTCGTCTAATCTCTTCTTGAGGCTCGCCATTAGGGTCTTGTTGACAGCCTCGACCTGGCCATTAGCCTGAGGATAGGCCACGGAGGAGAAACTTTTTACGATCCCGTATCTTTCACAAAACTCGGTGAACAGGTCGCTGTCGAACTGAGTGCCATTGTCGGAAACGATCTTCTTAGGCGGGCCGAACCGGCAGATAATGCTCTTAACCACGAAGTCAAGCACTTTTTTGGACGTTATTGTTGCCAAAGGTTCTGCCTCAGCCCACTTCGTAAAGTAGTCGATGGCTACTACGGAGTAACGGACCCCGCCTTTTCCAGTGGGGAGGGCGCCAACCAAGTCTATTCCCCAAACGGTAAACGGCCACGGGGATGAGATCATCTTCAGCTCGACTGGAGGAACTCGGGCAACTGCGGCGAATCGCTGGCACTTGTCGCACTTCTTCACGTATGAGATCGAGTCTTTGGACAGAGTTGGCCAGTAATACCCCTGCCTCAGGACCTTTAAGGCCAAGCTCTGCCCCCCAGTGTGGTCTCCGCAAAATCCTTTGTGCACTTCCTGCAGGATGGCCTTTGCTTTGCCTGGAAGAACACACCGGAGGAGAGGTAGGGAGTGCCCACGTCGGTACAACACCCCATCGACTATCGTATATCTAGGAGCTTGGTATAGGACTCATCGTGCATCGTTACGTCATTCAGGTAGCTTGCCCTCGACGAGATATTCAAGGATGGGGGTCATCCAGGTTGGCCTGGCATCGATCATCTCGACCTCCGTCCTGACATCTTCTATGCTTGGTTTCTCCAAGAATTCGACTAGTACTAGACCTAGGGTCTCCGTTTCCCCAGAGGTGGCGAGCTTGGCAAGAGCGTCTGCGTTAGCGTTCTGCTCCCGAGGTATCTGTTCGATCGAGCCTCGCTCAAATGCAGACAGCTCAACTTTTACCTTCGCCAGATAGGCGGCCATCTTGGGTCCCCATGCTTGATATTCGCCCAGGACCTGGTTTACCACGAGCTGGGAGTCACTGAAGCACTGGACGGAGCTCGCCTTCAACTACTGGGCTATCTTCAGTCTTGCCAGCAAAGCTTCGTATTCGGCCTCGTTGTTGGAGGCTTTGAATCCAAATCTCAGTGCCGAGTGGAATCTATGTCCCTCGGGGGATATCAAGATGATTCCAACTCCGGAGCCGTTCTCGTTGGATGAACCATCTACAAAGACCCTCCATGAAGCCTGGGGCGAGCTGATTTGGGGTGAGTTTTCTGCGGGATCCTCCTGGAATCCCGTGCACTCTGCCATGAAATCAGCCAGGGCCTGACTTTTTATAGCAGTTCAGGGAGTGTACAGAATCTCGAACTGAGTGAGTTCGATGGCCCACTTTAACAAACGTCCCGATGCTTCAGGATTTTGCAAAACCTGTCTTAAAGGTTGATCGGTCATGACGTGAATCGAGTGGGACTGGAAGTACGGCCTGAGCTTTCGCAAAGCCGTGATAAGGCAGAACGCCAATTTCTCCATCAACGGGTATCGGGATTCAGCCCCGAGAAGTCTCTTCCTGATGTAGTAGACTGGCTTCTGAACTTAGTCCTCTTCTCGTACCAGTACGACACTAGAGGCGTCCTCAGTGACAGCCAGGTAGAGGAAAAGGGACTCTCCTGCCTTGGGTTTGGATAGCACGGACGGCTCAACCAGATGTGCCTTCAGGTCGAGGAATGCGCTTTCGCATTCTACTGTCCATTCAAACCTCTTGTTTCCTCGGACCAGGTTGTAGAAGAGCAAACACTTATCGGTGGACTTGGAAATAAACCGGTTGAGGGCTGCTACTCTTCCTGTCAGGCCTTGGACATCTTTTCGTGACCTGGGCGAAGGAAGTTCGAGCAGTGATCTGATCTTGTCGGGGTTTGCCTCGATTCCTCGGGTATTGACTATGAACCCCAGGAATTTCCCTGACGCGACTCCAAAAGTGCATTTATGTGGATTTAGCCTCATGCCATATTCCCGTAGTATCTTAAAACATTCTTCCAGGTCGGAAACATGGTTATCGGCAGTCTTTGACTTGACTAGCATGTCATCAACGTACACTTCCATGTTTTTTCCGATCTAGTCTACGAACATTCTATTTACTAGCCTTTGGTAGGTAGCTCCGGCGTTCTTCAGACCGAACGACATTACCTTGTAACAATAGACGTTAGTCGGGGTCATGAAGCTGGTGTGTTCCTGGTCCGCCAGATTCATCACGATCTGATTGTAGCCTGAGTACGCGTCCATAAAGGACATGAGCTCGTGCCCTGCCGTGGCATCTACCAACTGATCAATCCTGGGCAATGGAAAGCAATCCTTGGGGCAGGCTTTATTCAGGTCGGAGAATTCGATGCAGGTCCGCCATTTCCCGTTAGGCTTCGGGACCAGCACGGGGTTGGCAACCCATATTGGAAACTTGGCTTCACGGATAAAGCCGCATTTTTTTAGCCGGGCTACCTCTTCCTCTAGGGCTTCAGCTCGAGCTGTTCCTAAATGCCTTTGCTTCTGGGACTTGGCGGAAACACTTTTATCTAGATGAAGTGTATGCATGATGACACTGGGGCTGATTCCCACCATGTCCTCATGGGACCAAGCAAACACGTCCAGATTACCTCGCAGAAACTTGGTCAGCTCCGCCTTCCTCTTGCCACAGAGGTTTTTCTCGAGCTTGACCGTCCGTGACGAATTCTGCGGATCAATGTTCATTTCCTCGAGCTCCTCAATTGCCTGGAGCTCGGATCTGTCCTCGCCTATTCGGGGGTCAATATCCTCACTTAAGATGACATTTTCCCCCTCGGCGCTTTGAGGTTTTTCAATCTCAGGATCTACCAAGGGTTCCTGAGATTCCTCTTCACCTTGAATGGCCATTGCCAGCTGCCCGGGTTTAGATTTTCCCTTCATGGAAATGTTGTAGCATTCCCTGGCAGCAAGCTGATCGCCATGGATATTGCAGATTCCCGTCGAAGTAGGGAATTTCATCGTGAGGTGGTGAATGGACGTGACGGCCTCGAAAGCTATGAGCGTAGGTCATCCCAAAATGGCGTTGTAGGCAGTGAAGCAGTCAATGACCACGAACTCGAGGAGTTTGGAGACTGTCCGAGATCCTTCACCTAAGGTGATCACCAGCTCGATCGTCCCCATCGCTGCTGATCCTTCTCCCGAAAAACCATACAACATCATGGAGGTTGCCTTCAGCTCGGCGACAGTCAAACCCATCTTCTCTAAGGTGGATCGAAATAGGAGGTTCACCGAACTCCCATTGTCTATCAGTACCCTCCTCACTCTCCAATTGGCGAGCTGGACTACTATGACCAGAGGATCATTGTGAGGGAACTGGACATGGCCCGCATCTTCCTCCGTAAAAATGATTGGCTGCCTCTCCAACCGCTGCTGCTTTGACTGACGATGTTCCGGGATGAACTCCACTCCGTTATGAGCCTTTAGTTCATTCACGTATCTTTTCTGGGCGCCTCTGCTCATGCCGGCCATGTGCAGACCTCCAAAGATGGTGGATATCTCTCCTCCTACCATAGGAGGAGGTACATCCTGGTCTACCTGAGACTCGGGCTGACTGGCCGGGACTTCAGGGGTAGGTCGACTTGCTGGAACCCTGTTCCGTGCGTATTGAGCCAAGGAGTCGGCTCGAATGAGAGTCTCGATCTCATCCTTTAGATGTCTACAATCGTTAGTATTGTGGCCAACATCGTTATGAAAACGACAAAACTTGGAAGCGTCTCTCTTCCCCTTGTGGTGCTTTTATGGCTCCGGCCTCTTCCAGGGGACTCGGGTAGAGTTGGCTAGGAAGATATTCTCCCTAGACTGGGTGAGCTCGGTATAAGTCGCGTACACGGGCTTAAAATTGTCTATGGACTTATTCTTCTTTTGACCGTGTTGGCTGCCTTCACCATTCCCCTTTCTTTTGCCTCCTCCGAGCTGGTTGTTCTGTGTGACATTCTGGGTCGCTGCCACAACCTCCGTCCCCACTCCAGCGGTCTGTTCGGGGGCCTGGCTGGTTCCCGCAGCTGATGCTTCGGCCTCCTCCAAGTTAATCCATTCTTGGGCCCTGTTAAGGAATTCGTTAACCGAACTGACTCCCTTCCTTTGTATATCCTTCCAGAGATCTCCTCCAACGAGGATTCCAGTTCTCATGGCCATGAGCTTGGAGCTATCATCCTCGTCTCTGGCTCGAGCAGCGACGTTCGCAAATCTGCTCAGGTAGGCCTTCAGAGTCTCACCGGGCTGCTGCCTCACATTAGCCAGGGAGTCGGCCTGAACGCGGGCGGCCTGGGAGGCTCGCAATGCCCTTTTGAAATCTGCCGAGAAAGTCTTCCAGGAACTGATTGAGTGCTTTTTACCTTGTTTGAACCACTGCCTGGCAGGTTCAGTCACTGTGGAAGGGAAGAAACATCTCAGCTCGGGGCCAATGTTATTAGCCATCATGAGGGTGTTGAACATCCCTAGATGGTTCGATGGGTCTCCATCCCCATTGAACTTTGACAAGTGAGGCATACGGAAACCAGATGGGTACGCCGTTGCTGCTATACTGGGGGCGAAGAGTTCCATCTCGTCCCCTGAATTGTACTCATCTTTTTCTTTCTCTGTCAGGAGCTTCCTCATTAGCTCCTCCATCTGAGTTAGGCGTTCGAGGGTTTGGTCCTGGTGTCCTTGGTTATTCCGGGGCTGTTCAACAGCTCCGGATCCATTGTACATATTTGGTGGGTTATTGCCCTTCCTATCTTGAGATAGGTTATTTGGGGCATTCCCTCCGTTACGTACCTCGGACAGGGCCTCCCCTGATCGAGCGTGGCTATCTCCTCCCCCCTGCTCCCCTCTATGGGAGTTGAGGCGATCTCGAAGGTCGCCTCCTTGGGTGACTCGAGGACTTTACGCTGAACTCAAACGCTAGCGCAGGTCTCCCCCAGAGAGATCACTCCGGTGACTGCCGGTCCAGTGGCTTCTGCTAGATAGGCTTGGAGACCGCCTTTGGTGGTGAGGACCTGGGTTTTCACTTGGCGCCCTGCTACGCCGGGAAGGTCCAGCTGATGGTTGATCTCTCCTGCTATTTCCGTAGGCAAGAATATCTCGAACGGATCGAGGAGGAGACGGATACCTGGTCGGAGACGGAGGATTCCTGACTGGAGAGGCGATCCTGGTTTCGTCAGGTCGGATTAGATTCGGTGGGGGCCTTTCGGCCCTGCCAACCCACTGGTCCCGCGCCTGGCGATCTGGACGTGGCGCAGGGCGGTTGTTGGGGACGGGCTGATGCTGTGAGCCCTCCCCGGATTTCCTTCGGGAATTTCCTCGAGCTCTCCTGGGCACGCTCGAGGATGGTTGGGAGCTAGGAGCCGACGTTCTGACCGAACGGCTGTACTACTGTTGTTCGGCTCTAGGCATTCCTCTGAAGTCTGCCTCTTGATGGTGTGATGGAGGAGTGGAGTTGGGCGTCAGAAGTCTGTCTGAATGGCTACGCCTGGACCGATTACCCCGGCGAGACTTAGAAGCCTCGTCTTGCCTCTCTCCGACGTTAACGTTGGTTGTGAGAGGGGGTAATCGGGCCAACACATCCTTGATCTGCTGATTAGCTATTGCTAGCTGGATCCTCAGCTGAGCATTCTCCATTTCCATCGCAGTGTAATAACATGGGTTCGGGTTAGGCGGCCGAGGCGCTGAACTTCCGGTGTCGTCTTGGCCCGCCGGCTGTTTTCCTGGCCGCTGCTGGACTTCAGGAACTTGTTCACCAGGGGTGGCAGTATGATGAGCCTCCTGCTCATCATGTTGCTCTGCCTCGTTACCGTGCCTGGATCGAGTTTTCACCATAGTTGGATGTTTGCGACAGCACTGAATCGGACTTGCTCTCAATGAAAGCACCAAACTGTTGACGCGGTTCTTCGCCAACAGGTAATTTAAGAAAGGAAGAGAAAGGAATTAGTGCTAATAATGAACCGAAACAGATATACAAACTTAGGAAATGGAAAGGTGACTCAAGACACGGTTTTTAAGTGGTTCAAAGGTTAAAATCCTTCTACTCCACTAGTCAATATTATTGCTCTATTCTGGGACTATGATTACAGGATATTTCTTACAAGAGATAATCCAACCCCCATCAACTCTCAGGGTCTCCATATTTATAGGAGAAAGGACCTGGGAGTTGGTAAGAAGGTCATCCCGTAACCTTCTTACCTATCATATCAACTCTGTGACATTCATGATTAATTCCTAAACCTGACACATAAGTGTGGTCAAATCGATAGGTAAGGAGATAATGGGCCGCACGGCCCAACCCAGTCGTGGGTGTCTGAATACGCACGTTCCTTCTGCGTGTCCGAGAAGTCAGGGGCATATCAGACACGTGATGTCTAATATATGCACGTTTACCTTGCGTGTGTTGACTTTAAAAATGGTCATAGCCTCCATATTCAGCTCGTACCATGAGCTGGATACTTAACTCGACCTTCGGCTTTCAGAGTCCAGGCTCAAGTCTTGGGAAATCTTGGCGAACCCTTGGGATTCCTCGAGCTAAGGAGGTACGACCTTATGACGGGAGCTCCGGTCTTGGGGATATCCACGAGATAATCATGATTAGGCCGCAGCTCAGCTTGCTAATCAGCCCGTGGGAAAATCAGGGCATACATTTACCCACTCCAAGCTGGTCTTGGGGAAAATAATGCAACTCGTAATTTACTCAAAGACCTAGACTGGCACGATGTTGATTGCTGATCTCGAACGACTTAATGAGTCGCCTGAGGAGACGCAGTCCATGCATTCAAGAGATATTTATTGTTGTAACTTCCCTACAATAAAGGGATATTAACTAGTCGGTTATACGCCCCCTGGTCTTCAGGGGACGTTTCCTTGTATATAGGAGTTACAAACTTTAAAGTCATTAAATTTATTAATGAACATAATAACTTCCCAAAACATGTGGGATTGTATTCTGTTATCTCCTCTATAAATAGAGAAGTCATGTACCATTGTAGAGGACCGAAATTTTGTGATCTTGAGATAATCTCTGGAGAATTTATCCCTGAAGAATTTCCAGAAATTTCCTAAGTTCTAATAAAAAAGACTCGTGGACTAGGCAGAGTTAACTGCTGAACCACGTAAAAAACTCTCATTGTTTTATTGTGTTATTCTTGCCATAGTTTTTACTGTTTACGTGCTCTACATTTTAAGTTGACGAAAAACGGCGTCAACATATAATTTTGTATTTATTTTCTTTAATACTATAAGAATAAAAATTATAAATTAATCAAAGAAATTAAACATATATATTATTTATAATTTTTAAATTCAAAATCAATATTATGTTCTATGTCATAAATTTTTATTAGAAAAGATTCACTTAAATATTCAAAATTTTAATTATTTAATTAAGAAAAAAATTATAGTGTAGTCATTTGATCAAAAGATTAGTTTCAAAGTTATTATTTCTTCTGATTAAATTTTTATTTTGAAAAATAATAATGGTAAATAATTTTAATTGTTTTCAATATATGAAGTGATTGGTTAAACATTTGTAGAAATAATATTTATGCTTTTTTTTAAATAATGGAAATTAATTAGTAGACTTTTGTTTCCAAAATTGTATTTTAAATAAAAAGAATAAAAAATATAATAGATTATTTTATAAATTTAATTATAGTAAATATAATTTGAATTGAGTATAATTTAATGATTTGTAAAATATTTTATAATAATAAAATTATGATATGTATATTAAGTGATAAATTTAATTATAATAAATAGTATTACTTGTAGATATATGTATTATGTTTAATCAATCATACATTTAAAAAAAATACATATTATATAATAAGTAATAAATTTAATTATAGTAAATAGTATTACTTATATATTCATCATTTAATATATATTTTAAATATAATTTATCAATTATGTATATTTAAATATACATTATAGCAAATTATATGTTGATATTAGACACAAAATGCCAAAATAACTTCACCAATAATTAGTAACAAAATGTTAAATTTTTATTAGAAAAGATTCACTTAAATAGTCAAAAGTTCAATTATTTAATTAAGAAAAAATTATAGAGTGTCATATGAATCATTTGATGAAAAAGATTAATTTCAAAGTTATTATTTCCTCTAATTAAATTTGCATTTTGAAAAATAATAATGGTAAATAATTTTATTGTTTTCAATATATGAAGTCATTGATTAAACAATTGTCGAAATAATGTTTATGTTTTTCTTTTAAAAAATAATAGAAAAATTAATTAGTATACTTTTGTTTTCCAAAATTGTATTTTAAATGAAAAGAACAGAAAATAAAATAGATTATTTTGTAAATTTAATTATAGTAAATAGAATTTGTGGTGAGCATAATTTAATGGTGTGTAATATTTCTTTTAATAATAAAATTATGACATATATATTAAGTGATAATTTTAATTATAATGAATAGTATTACATGTAGATTTGCATTATGTTTATTCAATCTTACATTTTTAAAAAGATTACCATTATATATTTAGTAATAAATTTAATTATAGTAAATAGTATTACTTATATATTCATCATTTAATATATATTTTAAATATAATTGATTAATTATGTATATTTGAATATATATTATTGCTAATTATATGATGATATTAGACACAAAATACCAAAATAATTTTACCAAAAGGGCAAAATAACTTGTTACTTTCCCTCATAGATATACTAATATGTAGTGAAGAAACTAAATGTGAAAACTTGTGTTCTAAATATATATAAAAAAATAATCTACATACATGAATAATTTATTAATGTGAGGTTGATTTGTATTAGTAATGTATGTTACTCAATATCATAAGCATCCCAAAACAATACTCACTCATAAATAACTTGAGAAAAAAAAAATTATACTTATAAATAAACCCACGAAAATATTGGTGGACACTGATCAACTTTTTCGGCAGCCGCTATTGCCTTCATATAGATTTGGACCACCTTGCCTATTTCTTTGATAGAATCCTCTGTGTATCTTCTTTGAAAAAAAAAATAGGCCAAGTCATTAATATAATTCTTATTTTATTAGAATCGAATTTTTACAATTTTT
Organism: Humulus lupulus; assembly: GCF_963169125.1. Lineage (NCBI taxonomy): Eukaryota > Viridiplantae > Streptophyta > Magnoliopsida > Rosales > Cannabaceae > Humulus > Humulus lupulus. The sequence continues at coordinate 70,411,578 of NC_084794.1, read as the reverse complement.
TTAAAATTGTTTTATAAACTTGTTAACAGTGTTACATTTTATCACATTTTTTAGGATCTTTGTGGTATAAATAGTTAATATTTTGTATTTGTTGCAGTTTTATAATCAAATATATTTTTTACGGAAAATTATCTAATGTTGTCAAATCAATATAGTGTTCATATTGGCGGTGTTAAATTGAAAATGTGATTTTATTAAAATATTATATTAATGATTGTCACTATTTTATTTTATTTTTAAAGAAAATTGCCTAATTAAAACCTCAAACCTCAAAAGAAAAACCCAAATAGGGTGTTTGGTGGAGTAAAGTGAAGATGAGAATGAGAATCTAAAACATTTCTTATGTTGGTTCAATTTTTTAGGGGGTAAAGTTAATAATTTTTGTGGGCCCCACATGTATTTTAAGGGTAAAGTAAACCATTTTATACACTTGAGTTTAATATCACCTCCATCCTAAACCTCTCTTCACTTTCCAAAGTCACTCAACTACGCAGAATAAACACCCCTAAAGGAAAAAAACTCAAAAGAGGAAAAAGAGTAACAATGAAATATCATTGATATTAAGCATCAACTATATAATGTGGTTAGATACAATCACAAAATCATACCCAACAAACAATATTATGAGTAACATTCAGAGCATGGTTAGCTAAAGCATGAGCTACCCCATTCATCAATCTATAACAAAACTGAAACTTTATATCAAAAAAAGCATTACAAATAACAATGATATCTTGAATGACTAGGCCAAGAGAGAAATCAAGAGAGACCTGATTATTAATTTTGTTCAGCACTGACTTGCAATCAGATTCAATGATTTTAGAAGAGTAGCCCAACTGTCGGCATAATCTCAGGCCATTGAGGATAACCATTGTTATGATTGGTTAAATACAAAAAGATAAGTGCTAAAATACAAACAAGGTATAAACACTTAATGAATTTCATATAGTGAATATGTGAAATTTGAGTTTCAATTATAGGCACTTTAAAAATGTGTTTTTGGGTCCAAAATGATGCATGGAAGTATCTAAGAGTCCCCAAAAAGTTTGGTAGTATTTGGAGCATTTTAAGACCTCTGGAGGGGTCCAAAATCAGAGAGGGTGGCGATGCATTGCCACCCAAGTGGCGTAGCATCGTCTGATGCTTAGTGTAATGCCACAAATTCCCTAATGTGGCTTAGTGCCTGGATTAGGGGGCTGTGAGACAATAATTGTATTAACTGTGTGCTTATGTGTTATGAGCATGTCATTATGTGAATTGTATTATAATATAATTATGCTTGCATGTCTAGGAGTATTAAATATGCAAGTGGGCCCGTTTCTTATTAGAATGACATTTTCGTAATTTTGGCCCTTTCAGGGTATAATTGTAAACATGTGTGTTTTATCTTTAAGACCACATTATTATGTGGATATATTTTGGTTAATCGGCATGAGGCGATCCTACTGAGCAAGTTAGCGGAAGAGTCACAATGGAGTCAAATACCCGGCTCAGGGTGAGCCTAGAGGTATTTTGGTAATTTAGCACATTAGCGGGGTTTATCGGGTAATGAGAGATTAAATGATTATTACTTGAAGATAGTTGTGATTTATTTGGATATGTGGAGTTTATTAGGAATTAGAGGGAATGGTGGTAATTGACCAAAGTGTCCTTGTGAGCATTGGAGAGGAAAATTTGGGTTTAAGAGCATTTGGTAGGCTTAGGCCTGACTTAGCCAATTTGAAAGCCTGTAGAGAACTAGAGAAACTGTAACGCCCTAGCTACCCCAGAACAGTTACGGTGAACGGTGGACCGGAAATTTGACTCGTTACCTGAGTCCTTTGGTCAAAAACGTGATCTAAGTGTAATTAACAGGTTAAGGTATGAAATCAATAAAAAGGAAATGGAGATTTTATTACAAACTGTTCTGCAGAGCTAAACAAAACATTTACAAGTGGTTCTCAGTACAAAATGGTCATTACAGTTTTAAGTTTACAATCCCGCCGACCTAAGCGGCAAAAGTAGGGTAAACCCCCTAGTTCCTCTGAGAACACCTTGACCGTGGTGGTCAAGCGGCCGCATATGTACACACCACCACATCAGCTCTCCACTCAAGGCTAGGCGAGCTTTTCTTTCCCTTTACCTGCACCACATAGCACCCATGAGCCAAAGCCCAGCAAGAAAACATAACACTTCTCATAAACATTATCAAATGATTATCATTATAATCATACTGAACATAAAGCTCTCAACAAGCAAACGAACATCACATGATTTTAGCGGGAGAGTGGCTGCTAGGTAAGCCACTAGCCTCTAGGCTCTCTTTTCTAGCGGGAGAGTGGCTGCTAGGTAAGCCACCAGCCTCCAAGCTCTGTTTGTTCATTGACCCCCAGGGTCGGTCAGGCATTAATGCTCCTTGAGTCATTCAATGCTAATAGTCGATTAGATCTAATCTCCGTTGGCTTGCGTGAACCACGCTAAGTCTATCCTTGACTAATAAGTCAGCGCTAAGTGACCAGTGTCCAGTATCACCGCCGAACTTGACTAATAAGTCACAGCTTCACAGCTGACACTAACACCTTAGCCAATTCTGACTGACAAGTCAGTGCAACGTGACCAGTGCCCAGTACCACTGCCGAACCTGACTAATCAGTCACAACAGCTTCACAGTTGATACTAGCACCTTTACACAACCTGACTAATTAGTCAGTGCTATGCACAAGCGAACAACATATGCTAAGCATTCCATGTTCAATCCATGTCCATATTACACAATCAACATGCCTTACAAATATCCATGCACGTCACACTTGGGGTGCAGTTTTCTTACCTCCGGTTCGAGCAAGAACAAATAAAAGAGTGACCCTGAGAACGATCGACCTTTTGGTCCCTTAGAGGTTACCTGTTCATAACCAAATTATGGGATTCCATCAATAAAATGAATAATAAAAGGTTCCCAAACCAAAACCTAACCTCCGGGACCTCAAACACTACTCAACCGGGTAGTAGGTTCATTCCCGAGGCCTTAGGCTTGAATCCCCATGCTAAAAAGCTAATTCTGACCAAAACTGCCTTAAGGGCCGCGGCCCTCCTTGGCCATGCCGCGGCCCGCCCCTCAAACAGAGGCGCCTAAACCCAGCAGCCCCCAAGGGCCGCGGCTCACCCTGGCCATGCTGCGGCGCAACACTCAGTTCAGCCAAAACCCCTGTTTTTCTTCCCTTGCGTTTTCCCTTGGAACCAACCCTTCAAACCCAATTTAAACACCACCCAAACCTCTCTCAAACACCCATTTAAACCACCAAACATCACCCATAACTATCCCTCATCATAACCCAAGTAAAACATCCCAAGAACTTCCCTTGATTCCAACAATCCACCATAAAAGCACAAACTGAAATCTAACACTAAAACAGAGATAAACCAGCAAGTTAATGGACAAAGCTTACCTCAAACCTGGAATTGAACCCTCTCCAATGGCTGAACCAAGTCTATAACTTAAGCCCCTTGATTTCCTAGCTTAGTTCCACCCCTTGAGCTCAAAATCTCCAAAGAAGAAGCAAGGAAAATGAAGGTACGGGAAGGAAGAAACTTACACTCTGTTTTGGTTTTGTTTTCTCTACATCCTTCCAAGAAAAAATACCATTATACCCCTAGGTCTTTAAAAGCTTCTAAAACCAACTCAAGGGTAATTTTGACACTTTCCACCTACACCGTTAATCATAATTAACGCTTCCCAATTCCCGCTAATCTCAATATTCTCAAACACCAATATTTCACATTCCGTTACCCTTTAATCCCCGGTAACACTCTAATCATTAAAAGCACCCCGAGACTCACCCCGAGCCCCGAGCTTAAACCCGTTATGACCAAACCGACATTAAGCATTCCTTGATCGTCTCATGCCAAATAGCTCGAACAAACCCACATTATAATGTGGTCTCAAGATATATCACCAACATGCGTACAAATAATCAATTTACCCTCAACGGGCCAAATTACCATCACACCCCTGTGGATAAGAAATATGGACACATATGCATGCATTTCACATCATATCATAATATAATCAATATATACATGCATTTAATCAATTAATAGCATAATTAAGCAAGTATGGCCCTCCCGGCCTACTGTTCACGCCGTTAAACACAACGGAGAATTTCTCCATTCTAATAGCGAGGAATCAGATCTCTGTTTAAGCGAGCAAGTTTATAGGTGCCTGGATGCAGGATTTCTTCAATCTGGTAAGGCCCTTCCCAATTAGGTCCGCGTACTCCAGCAGCCTGGTCGCGGGTGTTTAGGAAAACTCTTCGAAGTACTAGATCTCCGATGTTGAATTTTCTTTCACGTACTTTAGAATTGAAATACGCAGCTACTCGGAGTTAGGCTTGCTCACGCTTCTCATCGATCAAGTCCAGGGATTCCATCAATAGTTGGCTGTTAGAGCCTTGATCGTACGTTATTCTGCGATGCGAGGGTGGATCTAACTCAACATGCAACATATCCTTATACCCATAAGCCAAAGAGAATGGAGTATTGCCTCTTGCTGTTCGGTGGGAGGTTCTGTACGACCAAAGGACTTCAGGCAATTGTTCTGGCCATGCCCCCTTAGCTTCTTCCAGTCGTTTCTTCAGGGTATCCTTTAGCATTTTATTGACTGCTTCGACTTGTCCATTTGCTTGGGGATGAGCGACTGAAGAAAAGCTCTTGATAATCCCATGTCGTTCGCAAAAGTCCGTGAATAAATCACTATCAAACTGTGTGCTGTTATCTGAAAAGATTTTCCTTGGCAATCTGTAGTGACAAATGGTGTTTTTAACCACAAAATCCAGCACCTTCTTGGTCATTATGGTTGCGAGTGGCTCGACTTCAGCCCATTTAGTGAAGTAATCGGCGGCAACCACAACATACTTGACGCCGCCTTTTCCTGTGGGCAGAGATCCGATTAAATCTATACTCCACACTGCAAACGGCCACCGACTTTGCATCTGTTTCAGTTTATTAAGGGCTACTCGTGGGATTTTGGAGAACCTCTGGTACTTTTCACACCTCCGTACAAATTCCATTGAGTCTTCATTCATTGTATCCCAGAAATACCCTTACCTCAGGATCTTTTTCGACAAGATTTGCCCCCCAGCGTGGTCCCCGAAAAAGCCTTCATGTACCTCTTTCATCAATTCCTTGGCCTTCTCTTTTGAAATACACCTAAGGAGTGGCATTGAGTATCCCCTTCGGTAAAAGATTCCATCGACTAGGATATACCTAGCAGCCTGTCGCTGAAGGGTCCTAGCTTTGTTTCTGTCTGTTGGTAACATGCCTTGTGTCAGATACTCAATGTATGGTGCCATCCATGTATCCGCCACCTGGATCACCAGAGTGGTCTCCTCTGCTTGGATGCTTGGCACAGATAGTCGTTCTACATGCACTATGTTCAAAGTATCAACATCCTTCGCACTTGCTAACTTGGCCAAAGCATCAGCGTTTGAATTATGGTCACGAGGTACTTGCTGAAGGGTGTACTTGTCAAACTGCGTTAATGGTTCCTTTGTTTTATTTAAAAAGGCAACCATTTTTAAACCTCGGGCCTGGTACTCTCCCATGACTTGATTTACCACCAACTGAGAGTCACTATAGATGTCAACTACCTTTATATTCATGTCCCTGGCTAATTGTAACCCAACGAGCAATGCTTCATACTCAACCTCATTGTTGGAAGCAATGAAGTCAAACCTGATTGCACAGTGAAATCGATGCCCTTCAGGCGTAATTAGGATCACCCCCGCCCCTGCATGATGCTCATTGGAAGAGCTATCTTTAAATAACTTCCATGAGGGAGGTTGGTTTTGAGACTCAAGCTCTTCAGGCTCTTCAGTCTGCTCGCTATCTAGAAGTTCAGTGAATTCTGCAATGAAGTCAGCCAGGGCTTGCCCTTTTATTGCTACTCGCGGTAAGTAAGAGATATCGAACTGCCCAAGTTCAACCGACCATTTTAACAATCTGCTCGCAGCCTCTGGCTTTTGTAGAACTTGTCGTAGAGGCTGGTCGGTCAAAACTGTGATTGGGTGAGCTTGAAAGTAAGGTCGCAGCTTCCTAGAGGCCAAAATTAAGCAATAGGATAACTTTTCAATAGGTGGGTACCGCAGTTCCGCTCCAATTAGCCTTTTGCTCACATAATAAATAGCCTTCTGGATGCCTTCTTCATCTCTTACTAAGACAGCACTAGCAGCATATTCTGTAATCGCCAAGTAGACAAACAAAGTTTCCTCATCGATTGGCTTTGATAGAATGGGTGGTTGCACCATGTGAGTCTTCAATGCTTGGAAAGCTTGCTCGCACTCCTCCGTCCATTCAAATTTCTTGTTGCCTCTGAGTAGATTAAAAAATGGAACGCACTTGTCCGTTGATTTTGAAATAAATCTACTGAGAGCGGCAATACTTCCGGTCAAACTTTGAACATCTTTAATCTTTGCTGGCAATTTCATATCGATCAGGGCTTTGATTTTCTCGGGATTGGCTTCAATACCTCTCGAGTTAACTATAAATCCCAAGAATTTCCCTGATCCTACCCCGAAGGAGCATTTGAGGGGATTCAACTTCATCTTATATTTGTTCAAGACGTTGAAGCATTCTTGCAAATCCTCTATATGCCCTTCTGCCTTCTTCGACTTAACCAGCATGTCGTTGACATAGACGTCCATGTTTTTGCCAATCATCTCCCTAAACATGTGGTTGACTAGTCGCTGGTAACTCGCACCAGCATTTTTCAAACCGAAGGGCATAACTTTGTAACAGTAAAGCTCGGTGTCAGTCCGAAAGCTAGTGTGATCCTCATCAGGTGGGTACATACTAATCTAATTATATCCAGAGTATGCATCCATGAATGAGAGAATCTCATGCCCTGTAGTGGCATCGACCAGTTGGTCAATCCTAGGGAGTGGGAAACAATCCTTGGGGCAGGCTTTATTGAGGTCTGTGAAATCCATGCATGTTCGCCATTTGCCATTCGGCTTGGGAACTAACATAGGATTAGAGACCCACGATGGATAAAATGCCACTCTGATGAACCATTCTCCTTCAGCTTCTCGACTTCTTCTTTTAGGGCCTTTGATCTATCTTTGTCGAGCAGCCCTATTTTCTGTTGCACCGGTGGAAAACTCTTGTTGATGTTAAGGACATGGCTGATGACTGCAGGGTCTATTCCAACCATGTCTTTGTGCGACCAGGCAAAGACTTCCTGGTTTTTCCTCAAAAACTCCACTAGTGTTTGTTTTGTTGTTGTCTCTAAGTTTTTACCGACTTTCACAACCCTGGTCGGATTTTCTTCATCGAGTTGGACCTCTTCAAGGTCCTCGATGGGTCCTATTTCTTCCTCAAAATCCATAAAACGAGGATCCAAGTCTCTATCCTCACTTTGGGCAACACCCTATTTGGTGACATTATCACCTGACTGGGCCTGAACATCAACTGCCATTCGAAACTCTTTTCCGGGAACATCTCTCGACAAACCTTTCTTTTCTTTGGTTATCAAGGCGTTGTAGCTTTTTCTTGCTTCCCGCTGATTTCCCAATATGCATCCTACCCCCGCGTCTGTTGGGAATTTCATGGCAAGGTGCCATATTAAAGTGACGACTCGTAGGTCGACTAGAATTGGCCTCCCAATTACAGCGTTATATGCCGAAGGACAATCAACTACTATGAAAGTAGTGAGTAATGTCTTGTTAGCAGGTACAGTACCTGCTGTAACTGGAAGCCTAATCGACCCAGTTGGGATGAGCCCTTCACTGGAAAAACCATAGATGGTTTGGTTGCATGGCTCCAGGTCCATGACGGACAACTTCATTCTCTCTAGTGAAGAGTTGTATAGGATGTTGATCGAACTTCCTGTGTCAACCAACACCCTCTTCACCATCATGTTGGCGATTTGTACGTCTACGACCAGCGGATCGGAGTGTGGGAATCGTACGTGCTCGGCATCGTCTTCAAGGAAGGTCATCAACTCCTCCTCTGTTTGAGCCTTCTTTGGTGATCGATCCTCCACACTCATCATCTCGATGTCCTGGTCGTGGTGTAGGGTTTGAGCATATCGTTCCCTTTCCTTCTCACTATCCCCTGCATGGCTTGGGCCACCACAGATGGTGAGTAAAGTGCCTGCCACAGGAGCTGGCTGTAGGGGTGGCGAGCTTTGGCGTGCAGGCCCCTGCTCGTTGCCACCTTGAGCCTCACGCTGAGACCTTCCTGCGGCTCGTACATACCTTCTTAGATGTCCCTACCTAATCAGGAACTCAATTTCATCTTTCAACTGGTTGCATTCGTTAGTGTCGTTCCCGTAGTCGTTGTGAAAACGACAGAACTTCGTCGTATCTCTCTTGGAGATATCTTTCCTTATAGGTGCGGGTCGTTTATAAGGCACGTTGGAGATAGTCGCCTGGTAGACTTCTGCTCGGCTTTCGACAAGGGATATGTAGTTGGTGAATCTTGACTAATATCGATTGCCTTTAGGGCATTTATTGTCAGAGGCTGACGGCTCATTGTTTGCCCGTTTTCCACCATTCCTACCATTTCCATTCCCGTTGCCGTTGCCGTTGCCATTGGGTTTCTTCGACCCGTTGGCGGCCTTGGCAAGTTCTTCCTTTAGCCCCTTGTCTTTTGTTGGCAATTTCCCCTCACTGGAAATCGCATCCTCGAGCTTGATATATCGATCAGCCTGATCCAAAAACTTCTGGGTACTCCTTACCCCATTCTTTCTTAGGCTACTCCAGAGGGGTGAATGGCGCCTAATCCCAGCAGTTAAGGCCATCATCTTGCCTTCATCACCCGTTGTCTTGGCTCCAGCTGCTGCTCGCATGAAGTGTTGGACATATTCTTTTAAGGGCTCTCCCTCCTTCTAGCGTATCTTGACCAGTTGGTTGGCCTCACTGGGATGTACGCAACCCACATAGAATTTTCCGTAAAATTCCATTACGAACATCTCCAAAGATACTATACTAGCAGGAGGGAACTTAAAGAACCACTCCTGGGCAGTGTTAGACAGTGTCACGGGGAAGATCCGGCAGCGCGCGTCTTCCGACACTTTCTATATATGCATTTGTATCTCAAACTTGTTAATGTGAGATACTGGGTCTCCGTACCCATCAAAGTTTGGAAGTGTTGGCATCTTGAATTTACTGGGGGTTTCAGCCACAGCAATCCTTTGTACAAATGGAGTGCCCCTCCTCCTATCGTACTCTATGTGTGACGTCCGTCCCCCGACCAGCTGTTGTATTGCCTGGTTTAGAGCATCAATCTGAACCTGAACCGCTTTTGGGATCGTAGGGTCGACCTGAGTCGGGGGAGCGTACTCATCATGCCTTTCCCGACGGTCGTTGAGTACGTCCCGTAAGTCATCATCCCTTGTCTCTGCTCACTAACTCCTAGCCGATCAAAGACGTTCTGCTGCCTGGGTTGCTCCCTAGCATTATAGCTAGCTGGCCTATTTTCTCTAGGTGGGGGGCTTCTGCCTCCGCCTCTTTCCTCATTCCTCCGACCAGCATTTCCTCTACCAGAGTCAGCTTCATTATAATCGTTGCCGTCTCTAAACTGGGGCTCACTACGGCGTGACCGAATGTTCACACTATTTTCTCCTCGGGCTGGAATTTCCCGAGCGTCAGGGGGTGGCCTGTGCTGGTCTTTGGGTCCCTGTGCATTGTTATGCCTTGGGGGGCCCTTGCACGCAGAGCCTAGCTCGATGTTCCTTCTATTGGCAGAAGGACGCTGTCCCCTGCTTGGTGGATTCGGCTCTTCATCTCCTGGGCGTCTAGGGCTGCGGGGCGGCTGCCCGGCCCTATTCTGCCTCGGGCGCTGGGGATTGCCTCGACCAGCTTGAGATGGAGGCTGCTGCTCAGAATCCCTAGCTGGGACATCATCTTGAGCCACAGGTGGCTGCTCTGACCTTTAAGGGCATGCTGGCTGGAGTGGAGGACTAGGATTGGGAGTCCTCTGAGGCGGCACACTCGACGGCAAATCTCTGGCTGAGAGGCTGGCACAGCCTGACTCCAAGCTAATTGGATGGCTGCTTCGAGAGCGGCTATGGCATCCTTCTGTCGACGGTCCTTGTCCGCTTGCCGCTCACTCTGCTCATGTCGCTGGCGTTCAATTTCTCTCTGCTGCAGTGCCATTGTCTCTGCAGCATCTGATTGGCCCTCATATTAGCCAACTCATCCTGCAACACCCCCAGTGTTGCACTCAGCATTTTCGAATCTAATTCCTCCTCTTCAACTCTAAATGTGGTTCATTCTCAGCCACATTTGGGGGAGGAGGTTGGGATGATGCAGCGCCAACGGTCTGTCCAACTTTCTTGGATGTCTTTGCCATTAGATTTTCTTGCATTTTTTTATCAATCTCTCAATGAAAGCACCGGAATGTTGACCCTCAATTTGGACAACGATACGGAGTCAAATATATGACCGGAAATGAGACGACAATTAAGAGTTTAATCTAATGGTAAAGAAGAAAACACCAATGATTTATAGTGGTTCGGCCCCAATGAATGGTAATGACCTACGTCCACTTAGCGCTATTATTAATATTGAATCCCAATGCTGTGATCAAAGAACTAGGGTTCTTGAGTTTCACAAACCTTGGGAGAATTACAATAAGACGATGGATAATCGCACTATAGGCTCTCTCTCAAGCTATTACAATAAGTCCCCTCCTTAAGCTATTTCATGCATATTTATAGGCTCAAAGGGGGTTACATGGGACATTGGGCCTTAACTCTCCTTAATATCTGTGTATCAAGGTAATAAAGATGAAATAATAAATATAATTATTACAAGATCACAATCTTATAAGGGAATAAACCAAATCATACGACCAGACTGGTCGTACCTAATAATCAGTCCTGATGAAGCAATGTGTAGCTGGTCGATAACCGAATAGTACCTTTTCACGTCAACTCTGCCACGTGTCAACCACGTGTAATAAATCCTTACCATGTCATCAGCAACCATTTTTGGGTAAACAGTTTCCATACGGCTCAGTGGAAGTGCAAGGCAAAAATGGAAATCCTTTCAACGTGAATAGGCAGCGGTTGAAGCCATACATGGGCAGTGTATTTGATCAGGCAAAGTCAATTCTCCTCTTGAAGCCCTTTTGAAGAGGAGTTCAGTGTCTGGCTAATTGACGTTAACGACAGCGCTCGTGGGAGGCACCCCATCTACTTTTATTGCTTTTGTACTTGTAAATTATGAATATTTGGTTTATTTTGTACATTTGGAATCGTGGAAAGCGTGAAAAAGAAAAAGAAAATGAAACAAAAAATTTCTTAAGGGTCGTGGCATGGTCTTATTGAGCTGCGGCATGGCTCGTTACAGAGGCCCATGAATTTAGAAAAATGGAGGCTAGCCGCAGCATGGAGATGTAGAGCTGCGACATTAGGGCTCGGTTTTCCCATAAATTTTGATGCGGGCTGCGACATGGAGTGTGTAAAGCCACGGCATGACTTCCCAGAATCTCAAAATTTTTGAGGCGGGCTGCGACATTGAAAGGCTAGGGCCGCGACCCGTGTTGCACAGATAGAGTTAAAAACCCCAATTTGGCTACCTTTTTTTTCATTCTCTTCTCCTTCTCACCCTTACCTCCATTTTCAAAGCTCATTTTGTCATTTTGAGAGTTTCACTTGGCAAGGAGACAAAAAGAAGAAGGGTTTTTAACATTCAAGTAAGTGTCACCTCTCCTTCTTAGTGAATTCGTATTGGAAACTTGGACTATTTGAGTATCTCATTTTGGATTGTTTTGTGAATTTTTCTTGAGAAATTAAGTGGTTTTTTCTGGTGTAAGTGGTTGGTTTGTTTGTTACTTGTGGTTTGGTGATTTTGGGGAGTGGGAAATCAAGGAGGGGTGCTTCCCTAATCGTTTTAGGAAAGTGGAACGTTTAGCGATTGTTGAAGGATTATTATGGCCCCTAGACCTAAAAGAAACCTACCTCGCACTGCCAATCAAAAGGATGCTTCCACATCCCGAGACCGAAACCCACCACCACCGCCACCTCTTACTGATTATGAAACTAACTTATTTGCCAATAAGCAGGAGGCCGATATGTTCAAAAAAATTCATGAGAAATCTGTGGATAGGGAGAGAGGGTTTGAGTTTCAAGATGAACCGTTTGAAAATAATCCCGCCTATGATCTCATTCGGGATGAGATAGAGAGATAAAATTGGGGTGTTTTCTGCAACTCCACCCGCGTTGGCATGGCCAATTACTCCCAAATGTTTGAGTTTTATTCCAATTTCCCTTACCTTAATGCAGAACAACAAAACTTTATTCGGGGTAAAAGGGTGCCTACTAAAATTTATTCATTTAATTCATTGTTGCACCTCCCTACTTTGTCTGCGCTTGACGATGAGCATTGACAGTTGGCTTACTTTAGCAAGCCAGATTATAATGCAGTGGCTGAAACATTGAGTATGGAGGGGGCTCGTTTTAATTATCAGCATGGCAAGCCTAAAGACATGAACCGGTGGCAACTTAAACTGCTTGCCAAGGCATGGGTTTATTTTGTTAGTTCCCGCATATTGCCTACCTTTAACTTATCTACTATTGATAGAGAGTGTTGTTTGTTGGTATATGCTATCATGAAAAAGATGACAACTGATATGGATTGAGTCATTCGTTATAGCATTCGCAATATCAGTAGGTTCAACACCACTGCTGGCGTTGCCCATGGTACTTTTATCTCAACCCTGTGTGCCACTTATGATGTACCGGTCTTTGCCAGTGATCTAGTTTGGAAGCCCATGGGGGTGATTAATCAAACTCTATTTGCTGCCTTTCCTCCGGCCTCTCTTGTCCCACCATTACCTGAGCAGCATTATAAGCGTCGAAGGGCCAATGAAGCAGCCGACACTGACCTCGTGGACGAGGAGGGAGTTGATGGTGTGGGTCCTAGTAACCCCACATCACATTTGGCACTTGGCGGGCCTATTGATGACCATACTCAGCATACAGATGATCGACTGGATTTTATCATTTGCCAAAATCAGTATTTAATCCAGTCGCATCAAGCGCAAACTCAGTATTACAATGATTACATGGTTCAATAGAATGAGTATGGGCGTGTTCATGTGGAAGAAGTGAATGCTTTGGTAACTAGGTGGACTATGAGTTCTGTGGATGAGCACTATTTTACCCCTCCACCACCGTTTCAACCATACCATCCACTGCCACCACCACCGCCATACTGATGTGGAGTGTCTTTTGAGGTAAGTCTTCTCTCCATAGTCTTCCTATCACATTGGGGACAATGTGACCTTTACGTTTGGGGGAGGGGCTTATCATTTTGAATTTGTTTTTATTTTTATTAATTTTCTTTTAGTTTAATGTTTGTTATTTTAGTTGTGTCTTTCGTGTCGAAAAGTTAAGCCGATGAAATTTCTTTATTAATGTCGTTTGTCATCACTTGTGAAATAAAGATTGTGTAAACAGCCGTGTGCTTGGTTTGATCACTCTTTGGATTAATTTTAATGCTTCTTGGAAATTTTAATATGTTGTGTAAATATGAGTAATTAGCATATGTTATACATGTTTACTTGGATATGAGGAATGAATTGTGGAATAGGATAGAACTTGCATTGCTTGTCTTTTGAGACAAAATCCTTGATGACATGTGTATTGCAAAATGATCTAGGCAATTTTGTTGGAACGTTTGAGCCTTTCAAGCTTACCAATATTGTTTTATCCTTAGTTTGCTCCTTTGTGCCTTGACTTGTTTGATTAATTGTTTAACCACACCATTAAGCCAAAAATGTACCCATTATTATTTTCCCTTGTCCTTGAATTATGCCATAAGCTTAGAAATAAGTTTGGCGAAAAGAATTGTATTGGGTGAAACTGTTGAGATATGGATAAACTATGTATTTTAATGATTGAGAGAAATGTAAAAGTTCTTGCAACATCACTAAGTTATGTATACCATTCAAAAAATGAAAAAAAAAACAAAAAAAAGGGAGAAAAAGAGAGAGAAAAAAGGAATTTCCTAAAAGAGTGATAAATAATTACGTAAAGTGATGTTGAAGCATTGTTTTGTGATTTCTCAACTGTTGGAAAATTGGTGAATTGGGGGATAATTATGAAAGGCAGGAAGGTTGGTTTGACTGGTTTTCAATGTGCTTATGGTATAATCAAGCTTAAATGTCTTTTCAACTACCGTTACCTAAGCCACAATGTTATGAACCTTAAAAGTCATGTTGATTCCAAAACATGTGTTGTTGACATTAGTGGAGAAAGGAAAGTATGCAAGCATATTGAATATTGGTTAGTGGATTGTTGGTATGAGTGAGACATGTATGATGCATTTTAATTGTTCATTTTGTAATTTACAAATCATAGTATAATTTCCAATGGAGGCATTCAGGTTAATTGTTAGAGTGATCGGATTGAAATTCTGGTTGTAAAATGTAGTTGATATTTTATGAATGATGACAATGAGATGTGAATAATATGGAGGTTTAACTATTTGTGTATGTTATGTTTTAAGTTTAGAGTCAATCTTTACCCGAGGGCGAGTAAATGTTGAGTTTGGGGGAGTTTGTTGAGTCTAATTTATTGTCATGGTTAGGTGGTGTTTGAGGTAGTCTTTTACGTCGTTTTTCTTTCATTTAGTGCGGGTTTACGCTTTTGTTTGTTTGTGTTTGCAGTTTTTGTGAATAAAAAAGGAAGATTTGAGTACTTGGAAGAAATTGGTTCAAAAAGAGAAGAAATATCCAAGTTTCTGTGTTGTTTTCGACAAAGGATGGATCTCGGCCTGATTTGAAGGCGTGGTAATTTTCGGACTTAAAAATACATGAATTGAAAAATTCCTTGAGGGTCGCGACTTGAGCACTTTGGAGCCACGACCAGCCCTTTAACATAATATATGTTTCAGAGTAGAGACTCGGGTCGCGGCATGGCTAAGGAGGGCCACGATATGGCAGAGATAAATCCCAGATATCAGAGACACGGGCTACGGCATGGTGCAAGGAGAGTTGCGACCTTGAGTTGTAGATTCTCAGGAATTAGGGACATGGGCCACGTCATGGTGCATGTAGAGCCGCGGCCCGCCTCTCCTAAAAATGAAAAAAATATATATAGGTTTTATGAAAAGGGGAAATGAGAGAACACGGAGAGGGAGAGAACACAGAGAGAGACAGTTTGGGGGTGGCTGAAAGAAGCTTGGAGAATTCTCAATTGCTTATTATTCATCTATTTCTTTATGCTATTCTTGAATTTCTTTGTGATTAGAATGACAATTATGAACTAATTTTCTGTTTAGGGTTGTTAATTGAATCACTTGAATCCTTATTATGAACTAATGCAATTATCGTTTCTTCTTCATCTTCTCTGCAATTCCTTACAATCTGTGCTTATTGATTGATTATTGATTGGCCATCTATAGTCATTACCTGTATGTTTTTGAATCAAAATCTAAGAAGTGCGATTCGAATTTGCTTTGGTTGTTTAGGATACAATTC
This sequence comes from Humulus lupulus, assembly GCF_963169125.1. Lineage (NCBI taxonomy): Eukaryota > Viridiplantae > Streptophyta > Magnoliopsida > Rosales > Cannabaceae > Humulus > Humulus lupulus. The sequence continues at coordinate 70,396,113 of NC_084794.1, read as the reverse complement.
TAATTTGGAACGAGAGTATCTAGATTAATTGTGTAACTATTCTGTGAGTCTATGCAATTAATGTTGTCTTTGTGATTAAATTTACCATAGAAATATAGGAAATTGTCACTTAGGTTGAGTTTATAATTCATAACATGATTATAAGCTGCTTTTGTCAACTAGTTAATTGAAAAAGGAAGAAAGAAGAAGAATTTGGTAACTTGTATTATGGATTAATAAGAAGAATAGTTGATGAGATTAGCTGTCCTAATTACTATCTCATTATTAAAATTCATAGATTTTCTGTTACTTATTGTGTTTATTGTTTTCTATATTATTGTGTCTGCAATTTATATTTTCTTCTGCATGTTTACAAAAATCAAAAGTTTAATTGACCAAATAGAAACAAGAAGATTAATTGACTGGTAATTGGTGATTCAGTCCTTGAGGACGATACTTGGTTTTACCAAGATTATTACTAAATTGCAATACGTGCACTTGCGTAGCTATAATTTTTGTAACATTGAGGAATGTCCTGAAGTCCCTCTCGCTACTGTTGCTAAAACTACAAGGGAAGAGTTTGATAATTGGATCTTATCAAACAACAAAGCAAAGTGTTATATGCTTGCGAGTATGAGCGATGTGCTCAGAAAGAAAATTGAGAACACTGAGAATGCTTATGATATCTGGGATTCCCTTCAAGATATGTTTGGGCAGCATTCAGATCAGTGTAGGCATGAGGCCACTAGTTCCTACATGACCAAGAAAATGAAGAAATGAGTTTCTGTCAGAGAACATGTATTAGACATGATCAATATAATGCATGATGCCATTATCCATGGGGCAATCATTGATGAAAGGACTCAAGTAAGCATTATACTTGAATCGTTTTCTCCAGCTTTTAAAGGTTTCACAACCAACTATGTCATGAAAAAATTATCATATAACATGAAACAGCTATTGAATGAACTGCAAACTTATGAATCTCTTAACAAAGGTTCTGAGAAAGAAGGAGAAGCAAATGTTTCTGATTCTAACCCATCCTCTTCAAAGGCTAAAATCAAAAATAGGAAAAATGGAAATGGAAGGGACAAGGAGAAAGGAAAAGACAAGAATTCAAAGAAGCCTAAAAATTCATCCAAAGGCAAAGAGAACAAGAACACCAAAAGCTCCAAAAAGAAGACCCCAAAAGGGACTTGTTTTCACTGTGGAGTAGATGGTCACTGGAAGAGAAATTGTCCAAAGTATCTCGATATCCTGAAAGAGAAAAAGAAAGGTAAATTTGATTTACTTGTGCTAGAAGCTTGTTTAGTGGAAGATAATTCCTCATCTTGGATAATAGATTCAGGAGCTAATCATGTTTGTTTTTCTCTACAGAGTCTTAGTTCAACAAGGAAGCTTGCTGATGGAGAGGTGACTATGAGGGTAGGCAGTGGTCTGATTGTCTCTGCAGCAGCATTTGGGATAGCCCATCTGGAATTTGAGAAGAATAAATTTCTTGTTTTAGAGAACGTTTATTATATTCTTGGATTTTCTTGAAACTTAATTTCTGTTTCTATGTTGCATGAACAAGGTTTTAAAATTTCTTTTAATAATAATTCAATTGTTATTTCAAGATATGGTTTTAAGATATGTTCTGAAAAATCTATTGATGGGCTTTATAAACTGCAAGCTAAAGAGAAATCTTCCTATAATTCTGAATTATTTAAAACAACTCATCCTAGATCTATTAAATGACAAAAGACTGAAATCGATAGTGAACATATTTGTGGCACTTGAGATTAGGCTATATTGGTCTAGACAGAATTAATAGGCTTGTAAATGATGGTCCTTTAAGAGAACTATTTATTAGATCTCTCTCTGTCTATGAATCCTGTTTAGAAGGCAAAATGACCAAGAGACCTTTCTCTGCTAAAAGTTCAAGAGCTACAGAACCATTTCAGCTGGTACATACAGATGTTTGTGGTCCACTTAATGTACAAGCAAGAGGAGGTTATGAATACTTCGTCACTTTCATTGATGATTATTCAAGATGTGGTTACCTATACTTAATGCAAAGAAAATCTGAAACTTTTGGAAAGTTCAAATAATTTCAAATATGTAGTTATGTGATAATAGTGATTAATTAATTAATTACAAATTAGTTGTAATTAACACAATTAATTAATATTTAATTATTTTGCAATTTTCGAAATTATGTTAAATAATTAAATTGATTTTCGAAATTATATTAAATAATTAATTAATTATAATTTTTAAAATTATAATAAATTAAATATTTAATTTTGAATTTTATATTGGTTTTAATTAATTTGTAGAATTAATTAAATATTTTTATTTGAGTAAGTTCAAATTGCATTTGATTTAAAAGATTGATATTTATTCAAATAATTAATTATCTTTGATAATTAGTTAAAAATATATTTAATTCAAATTTGAATTAATTATCAGATTGTTAGATTTTTATCTGATAAAGTAGTTTGAATAAATAATTAAATAAAAAAAAAATCAAATATCCCTAAAATATAGAGTGGTACACAACCACACACAGTGGCGTGTACTACATAATTTTCAGGGATAGATTTTTCAATTTTATTTATTTAATTAATTAATTAATTAGAAATTTCAAAAATTAGTTTTTAGATATTTTCATTAATAAGATAATTAATTAATTAAAAGATAAATTGTAAGTTGGTTACAAATTTATTTTTTAAATTTGAATACAAGAGATAAGTCTTACTTAAAAATTAGACTGAAGAGACTCAAGAATTCGCTCTGTGAAAAAGAACGATACTTTTCTATCTCTCCTTGAAAAAGATAAAGAATCAATCTCAGACCTATTCTCTTGATCTCATGTGTTGAGTACATCAAGTAGAATCACAAATTAACTATCCTTTATTCTCTAAGTGCCGACATACTTCTTGAGGTGTAAAGAACGTTGTGGAAGATCTTGGTGTGAGTACCTGGGAGTAGCTTGGATAGGAAGTTCGTTCAAATTACGAAAAGATAGCAAAGACACTTGATAGGCATCAAGAGGTATGTTTTCTATTCTTTTCTTGCTTATGATTAATGTATGTATATTAATGGATCCGCATATTTAAAGGTAGTTTAAAAATGTTACAAAATTTTTGTTGTACACTCGGCCAATCCACCACCATTCCGCTATGTATTAGGATACTCGTTCCTAACACAAATCACATCTGGTCCAGTTCTATACATCACTATATATAAAGTACCTTCACTAAAGTGTCATACTACACTAGTGACCCGGATCTAGGTCTCTTGTATTCATAATACTAGCAAACCGTACTAGCAGTAATTAATTTAAAGATTACATAACTTTATTTTACTGTGAACTGCTTTAAGTTTGTTATCTTAATCTCGATCCTTTCATACCAAGATGAGATTAAGACCACATAGATAAACTTTGGAATTTTATGATATTTACTTAATATTATCAACATAATATCGAACATAGTCTATATATATATAATAATTCAATTAAATTATTTATTTCATTTAAAATACTTGTCAACTACAATTGCTTTATGGACACTTGTTACACCCAAATTTCGAGAATATAAATTTATGATCTCGAAAGTCAGGCTCGTAAAGTGTAAGCTCGAAATATGCAAACTGCCCATGAGATCAGTATTAATGAGAATTGAGTTTGACAGCCTCGTTCAATATTAAAACGACGACGTCGTGATTGGTAAGCTCGTAACCACGTGATCTCGAAAGTGTTTCGAGGTTACGAGACAAGCTCGAAGCTACAGTGACAAGGGTTCAACACTCGTTACATTTTCCTGGTCTGCTTGTATTAGCATAGTAAAAAAGGTTCGAGCCTGGGCATTGCACGCTTGGAGGAGATGACACCGATAAAGTTACTTAATAAGATCGAGGGAAGTTGAGATAGCAAGATCGTGATGAAATTCCAATCCCGAAGATATGTAAGTCGAATTTTCAAGATCGATAGTCAAATGTGGACGCTGTTACTGTTTAAGAATCCCTATATTTAAGGGATTGGTTGTAATCTGTTAATAAATCCCTTATATCAGGGGATTTATATGCGTATTAAATATTTATATGCATTTAATTATATTTATATTAAGATTTTTGAATCATAACTCCCCGAAATGTGAGGGGAGATATTCTGTAATCCAGTCTATAAATAGATTGGGGAAATTCATTTGTAGACACACTGAAATTGGGACTGGAAATACTCTGCTGAATTGCTTCCAAAAAGCTTTGAGAAAATTCCATAGTTGAATTACATCGACTCGTGGACTAGGCAAATTTTAACTGCTGAACCACGTAAAAAATCATGTTTTTCTGATTTTGTGTTTAGTGCTCTTCATTTCTAAGTTGATGAAAAACAGCGTCAACAACACTATTCCCAACAAAGCTCACTTTGTTGAGAAAGTGCTTGACAAGTTTAGTAATCTCAAAAAATCAAAGAGGTGAATATACCATTTGATTCAAGCATAAAACTTTAAAAGAATAATGGTAGAGTGGTGACTCAACTTAAGTTTGCAAGTGCATTAGGGAGTCTAATGTATGCCGCTCATTGCACTAGAGTGGATAGTGCATATGCGGTTAGTAAACTAAGTAGGTTTACTAACAACTCAAGTATCGAACATTGGAAGGCAAATTGAGAGAATTCTAGGGTGCCTAGAGAGGACCAAGAAGCTAGATCTCCAACGTTTTATAAGATACTTGAAGGATAGTCTGATGCAAGTTGAATATCGAGTGTGGGAAAAAATATATTCACAAGTGGTTGAGTGTTTATGCTCAAAAGAGGAGTGGATTCTTAGGGCCCAAAGAGACAAACATATATTGCACTCAACCATGGAGAATGAGTTTATAGCTCTAGCGGAAAATGGTTAAGAGGCCAAGTGGCTTAGGGATTTCATGAGGAATATCCCAATGGTTATAAACAAGCCACATTAGCTAGAGCTTATAATGGCATGAGAAGTCTAGAGATATAAGTTTAAGACATGAATAGGTGAGACAATTGATTCAAGGAGGAATCATATTGATCTCATATATAGATACAAGTGGGAACTTAGCGGATCCATTTACAAAAACCTCTTGCGAAGAGGTTAGTAAGTTCCACTTCAAAATGGATGAGAGACTAAAACTCCTAGAATAATAGATTCACCAATGATAGCAACCTAATTCTCAACTTGTACAAATCAAGGGAAAAAATACAATGGGTAAGAACAAGTCATTGACAAGTGAATAGTTTCAACACTAAAACTTATTGTGAGTTCCATCCGAGATGGTTAGTGTTGACCCTCTTTTTGGTCAACTGATACGGAGTCAAACACTTGATGTGATAGAAGGTATTGGAATTGATCTAATGGAAAGAACAGTAAATGATACAACAAATTATAGTGGTTCGGCCCCAAGAATTGGTAATGACCTACGTCCACTTAAGCTATTATTGATATTGATTCTCAAAGGAGTGATCAAAGAACTAGGGTTCTCCGAGTTTCACAAGCCTTAGAGGGATAAAAAATAAATCAGAAGATAATAGCTATAATTCTCTTGTAAAGCATAAACTCAGAATTAGCCAAAAGTAAAAGAAGTCCCATTCCTTGAGCTATTTTTCTTTATTTATAGGCTCAAGGAAGATTACATAAATTTGTTACAGATATTCTTTCCTAATTAATCGGATACTCAGGAATCATGGGAGATAATTTCGGATATTGTTATAATTGCATAAGATCTTCTCAAAATATACGGAGTATACGACCAAGCTTGTCGTATATAAAGTCCAAATGTTACGCTAGGGGAACCTCCCTGGTCGATAGTCGAACAGAACCTTTGCCAGGTGTCAGCCACGTGTTAAAAATGTCTGCCATGTCATCCACACATATTCTTTGGATAACAGTTAGTGTCGATTGCTACTGAGTTAGGGTTAAGCCTAGGGCTTTTAATGAATTTCAGTTGAGTGCAACAAGCATCTATAAAGGTAGCAAAGATGTTGTAAGAACTTTACCTATGTGAACTTATAGGTGGTGCCGCCTCTCATGGGAGTTGAAGTTTCTCCCTAGAAAGTTCATGAAGAGATGAGAACATGGTCATGATAGTGCTAAGCGAGAAAGTTGAAAACAAAAGATGTGGTGGAGGTGTGTGAGGTATCACCGGATTTATCATATGGAATACTTGGTTCAAGCTTTTAAGCAACTAATGATTTTGATAGGACTTTGTGGTATTTTCACTAAGGTAAAGTTCAAACCGAAAGGTACTTTATTTTATGCACCAAAACTATTTAAGCTAGAGAATGAGGCTTGTATTTAACCAAGTGGAGGATTGTTATGATTGATTAAATATAAAAAGGTAAGTGTTAAAATACAAGCAAGGTATAAACACTTAGTGAGTTTCACATATTGAAGATGTGAAATTTGAGTTTCAATTGTAGGCATTTTAAAAATGTGTTTTTGGGTCCAAAGTGATGCATATAGGTATCTAAGGGTCCCCAAAATGTTTGGTAGCATTTGGAGCATTTTTAGGACCTTTGGAAGGATCCAAAATCAGAGAGGGTGGCGATGCGTCGCCACCCAAGTGGCGTAGCATCGCCTAATGCTTAGGGCTTTAAAAACCCTAGCAGGCGATGCATCACCTGTATGTAGGCAATACATTGCCTAATGGAGTCCGTTCAAGTTACGTAAATTGTACTAAATGACGTGTTTTATAAGTATAATCTTATTGGTTAGACCTAATGGTGGTGCCTACTCTATATAAGGGTCAAAATATAGTTTTGGAAGATTTGATCACTCTCTCCAATTGTTACGAATTTTTTTCATGCAAGTATATTCGTTCGTTTCACAAGTAAAATAATGTAAGAAAGGTCGAACCCACAAGGACTGTTACCAAGTACCAATCATTAATCCTAATATTCTATTTAGTTAATGATAATTTAATTATAAGAATTAAGTAAAGCTATTGAATTAAGAACGTAATTGCAGGAATAAAAGATAGCAAAAGAAATAGAATTCAATAATTAAATGAACTAGGGAAATTAACTTCATCTACCATCCACTTTATATTTCAGTAATACCAATTATACTATTCAATTCTGTCTCGTGATAGCACGTCAACAAAAGTAACTTATATTCATACTAGGATATACAAGTCTTAACCTTATGTAAATTTTCTACATCTCTGTGATAAATGAACATAAGACAGGCATTAAGTTAGATAACCCTAAAGCTACATGGACCAAATAGGTACTCTCATCCTATAATGAAATCTCAATTACAACATAATCAATTCTCACTTCTTAGATTTCGAATCAAAATCATATAAATCATGTAATAGATGGCCAGCCAATCACAAGCATTAAACATAAATTCGAATAGATCACGAGATAGAATAGAAATCATAAAAAATTGCATTAATTCAAAATAAATTATCAGTAGAATCCATTAACACCCTAGAAAAAGAGTTTAGTTCGTGACAGAATTCATAATAACCATAGAACAATTAAAAAGCATCCAAATTACATAAATTAAAAGTAGAAAAGAAGAAAAACTATGATGTGTTATTTGATTTCACTTGCAATCCTCCACAATGTGTTTCTCTCCATCTCCTAGGGTTACTCTACTACTTAAAAATTTCATTAAGAAAGCTTTTATAGTCCCTAAATAATTATGTGTGAAAGGAAAAAATTTCCCTTGAAAAATACCCTAAATTTTATTTTCGTACAAACTGTCTCTAGAGTATGTAGCGTCGCAGCTCTATCTGGTAGAGTTGCGACTCTAATTCCAATTTTAATAGAACCTCAGTTTTGTCTCCTTGGTGCCTCAGCACTAATTTTGGCTTATTCTTTTTTTTTTCTTCTCAGTAATTCTTAGGGCTGCGGCTCTACACCATAAAGCTACGGCTCTAATTTCAATTTTTCACCAAATCACCAATTTGACCCCTGGTTTCACCCAATTTCCATTTCTTAGCCCGTTTAACACCATTTCTTCAATAATTAAGCACTTTCCCTCCAATTCCAAGCTATTTTATTAATAATCACACTTAATCCTGAAAACACAATAAACACCTGCATAATATCGCACAAAACCAAATAAAAGACTAAAATTGCATCTTAAAACATGCCATAAAAACATACCAAAACTAATCCTAACACCAATCCCTCTCTAACCTCTCTCTCTCTCTAGCTCCAAGAATCTCAAGTTTTCTCCAAGAAACTCATAAAGAAAGTGCTTGACTTTATGAGTTTAAGGCTTGTTCAATCTGAATCCTCATTTCCTCTTAGAAAATGACTCAAGCATCAATGGTGGCTAGGAAATAGAGTATTAGGACATCGTTAAGAAACATGTATAAGCCTTGGATTTGTTGTTTTGCTTTTGTTCTAAGGATTTTCTCAAAGTGGTGGCTCTACAAGAGCTTTTGAAGGTTCATCAAAGTTGAAGAAGATCACTCACCAACTTGGGTTTGCATAATCTTTCTTAATCTATATTCTGTTTGTGTTAATCAAATTTTTGTGTAGATTCTAAATTTTGAAGTGGTGTTATCTCACTCTCCCCCAACAACCATAGCCTCGGCAAGTTTAGGTGAAAAAGTATCAGTAGAAAACCACATTGCTGAAGTAAGAATTTGACCTTGAGCATCACGAACAACCCCTCCAAAACCCACCAACCTTCTAGCCACATCAATAGTCGCATCTACATTAGCTTTCACAATTCTATCAGGCAACTTTCACTATTTTATTAGAAGTGAAAAATAGGGAATAATAGAAAATCCTATTTTTTTAATAATAATTTACATTAACACTCTTTTTATTTAAAATATGGATTCATAATAAATTATATAAATAAATGAAGAATATGTGTTTCTTCACAACAACTTTTTTTTTCTTTATAAATCTCTTCACTCATTTCTAATTAATCAATTTGTTGTATTATGTCTCTATTAAAATTAATATAAATATTCTCAAATAATTTTAAACAATAAATTATATATTTTAACTCACCATTTCCTAACACTTTTCATAAAACATTCATAAAATTAAATAATCAATTAAAAAAAAAACATATCTATTGAACTAAATTGGTAATGTATTGATCCAATAAAATAACAAAATGACAAACTAAAAGGGTTCTCAGTCCTAGCCCTGATCTAGGCAGGTCAGGCCTATGCCTAGGCAGCCAAGTTAAAAATATAATTTTTCTATACAAAATAGGCCCCAAATTATGAAAAATACAATTTTTTATATAATATTTTATCAAAATATCACATTTTATATTGGGCTCCCACAAATTCAGGGTCAAACTTGATGGTTGTAACTTGAAACTCCCTCTAAAGGCACTTGAAAAAGTTGAAGGTTTATTCAATACTCATGATTAAACATCATCTTCATCATACCAAAGAAAAAATTCAATACGCCAAAATATCCATTTAGCATCACCCAACAACATTGACTGGCGTTGTAGGAGAGCGTGTCATATTGGTTGTTGCCTTATTGGAGTAATAACAATAGTTGCTAACAGTCACCTGTATTGCTAACTGTTGTTACAAGTGTTAGTTAATAACCATTGTCAATGCTCTAATGAAATACATTGTTTCATTAGAGCATTGGTGATGGTTGAGAACTATCGCCAATATAACTATCCCCTATAGGTCATATATAAACAAAAACAATAGCACGACAGGTCATTTCCTCTCTTCTTCCTCTCACGCTAGATCGAGTTCTTCTGCCTCCATTGACGTTGACCGAGTGTTCTTTGCCTCCTAATGTCATCTTTACCCATTTAATTCCTTTCTTTTTTAGCTTTAAATATATGGTTTATATGTGTTTTATAGTAATTTTGATCCATGGTTTAGTTTTATTGTAATAGATTTAAGGATTTCAAAGTTTAAAACTCTAAAACTCAAACCACATACAACTAATGTTTACACTTGATTACATTATTAATTTTATGTGCATTTAGCTTTTGATATATTTTTTTTCCTTTTTTCTTTTGTAATTTTGTTATGTTGTTGAAACCAAGAGGCATTAATAACAAATTTAGCAATGTCGCCTAGTGTAACATTTTTGTGACAATTATTAATTGTTGTTAAAAATGAAAATAATGACAATTATTAACTGTGTCTATAGCCTTTTGGCGATAGTTTTACAACTGTTGCCAAAACCCTGACCTATGTCGTCAAGACTTTTGCGACAGTTTTGCAAATGTCACCAAACATAATTTGTGTAGTAATTATATGGTTGATGTGTGATATTTTTTATACGTAAGTGTACATAGTCACACAAGTAATATATGATAAATAATGAAGCAACTGGAAAATGTAAGCATAACTCATGCCAAATCCATGGCAACAAAGGAAAAAATACCCAAATTGGGAGAAAATACTCGCTCAATACTCTATTTCAAAATATTAATAATCAATCACTGTGCATTACATTCTCACTCCTAAGGTTATATAGGCCATTAACAAATATGACATCACAGTAGAAAACACATAAAAGAAATCAACTAACACATTTGACTGTTCTAGATTAAAGACACCTCATATATTTCTAGATTATTCTCACTACATCATTCACCATTTTCTATGAAAAAACTCGACTTCAAGTTCATTTTGCAAGAATGGTAAACTCCAAACAAGAAATCTCTTTGAAGCTCTTCCTAAATCCAAAGTGGTACCAAAGTAATACCTAAATAAAATGATAAGAAATGTCAAGCTCATCTTGCCTTTTTACTCTTGAATCCTCCAAAATCAATACTAAGAATACCAATCAATTGGTCAATCATAAGTATTGGCTTCACCACCAGTTTGTCAAAATTTATTTTTTCAATTGTTGCCCCTTCAATTTCAGTGATATCAACATCCTCTATAAGTTTTTCTTGATCACTATTGCTTCCATCAACAATCACATTTTTCAAATCAACACAAGAATAATTTTTCATATCTTCAAAATAAAACCTTTCTTCCAAAAATACCTTCATTTTAGGTAGAGTTGTGGATCTATCTTTTAACAAAATGAGCTTGGAATTGATTGGTGGCTGCATTTTTAGCATGGTATTGCACCTTAAAAAAGGGTAGTCGATAGAAATTGCACAGCCATCTAATTGATTATGTTTTGGACCATTACATTGGTGGGCTTCACTTAGAACAAAAGAATTATGATGCATTTTGAATTCTTCAAGTTGTGGGTCATTTTAAAGGTTTGTTGGACTAAGGTTATAACAAGGGTACTGTCCAAAATCAATTTGAGAAGCTAACACATCCATTTTCTGTTTGCTAAATAGGGCCACTAGTTGGAGTTTACGTAGCTGCCACTCCCTCCATTTCCTGCACTTCTTGCCGCCATTGCTGGAGTGTTCCTGCAATTTTCATCATCGTTAAAGGTGGAGATATACTTCAGAGAGGTTATTGTTGCCACGTCGTCGAGCTCTCGCACCACTTCCAGCAGTATTTGTTGTGCTAGATATATGATTCAGAAATATTCTTCAATGTTATACAATGTTGCTTTGCCATCAATATTCATTATAGTATAGTGAGTTTGTGAAATAATCTTGAGAATGTCATGTTGAAATGCCAAACAAATTTACTCTAAACATTGTGCAAACTCACCTAAATGTTGAACTAGGTTTGTAATGGGTGAAATATGAGGCTCAAAGTTTGGATGGTTATGTTCATGGTGATGGTGGTGGCATGAAGTTGGATATAAGTGAGGTGAAAGTGGTAGAAGGTCATGGGTATATTTTATTATAGATAAGGTGTTGTTGATTGATATGGGTGTAGTAAGAGAGATGGTTTGTGTTGGGTGAGATACACCATTATCCTTGACAAAGTCCAATAATAAGAATCTACACACAATTATCCTTGACAAAGTCCAATAAAAGATTGAGATAAAGAAATGCAAACCCTAGATATAGAACAAACTCTTGGATCTTCTTGCAAGCTTTAAACACTTATTAGAGCACCACTTGAAGCATCATTTTCTTTAATGAGAATCAAAACAATGCTTATACATGAGGAGTATTGTTATCATAATTCTCTATTTCCTAGCCCTTGATGGATGTTTGAGGTTTTCTCTAGTAGGAAAGCAAATTGGGATTTAACAATCCTTAAAATTTACAAAGACAATCACTTTCTTTATGAATTTCTTGGAGAAAACTTATGATCTTGAGATCTAGAGAGAGGGGTTAGGGAGAGATTTGAAAGAGTGATCAAGTCAATCAAAACTCTGTGAGAACCCTTTTATAGTACAGACACCGTCATTAAGTCTAACCAATAGGATTAGAACTTTAAATACATCATTTGTAGCTTAAAATAAGTGTTTGTACAGACAGGTCAGGTGACGCATCACCTGTCTACAGGCAGGCCTCCAAGGTGGTGACACAACGCCACCTAGGCAGGTCAAAATTCTCAAAATTGACTTTAAACACCTCCAAATGCTCCCAAACTTTTTGGGAATCCTTAGATACCTCAATGTATCACTTTGAACCCAAAAACACAATTTTTAAATGCCTATAATCAAAACTAAAATTTCACATTTTCACTATGTGAAACAATTTAGCGTTTTACACCTAGCTTGTGTAAGAACACTTGGATTTTATATTTTAACCAATCCTAACATCCCTTACTTGGTTAAATACAAACTTCTTCATCAAGCTCAAAACAATATTGGTGCCTAAAATAAAGTATCTTTCAACTTGAACTTTACCTTAGTGAAAATACAACAAAGTCTTATCGAAATCATTGGTTGCTTAAAAGCTTGAACCAAATATTCATTATGATAAAACTGGTGATACTTCACACACCTCCACTTGATCATTCATTTTCCCACTTTTCTTGCTTAGCACTTGTTGACCAGCGATTTAGTCAATTACACCGATTCAAGTTGAAAGATAGTTAATAATATAAGAGAGTTTAATTCAGGTAATCGATACAAAATAATTTATAGTGCTTCGACCCCAAGAGTTGGTAATGACTTATATCCCCTTGCTCTTTTATTAATCAAGAAGGTCTTAGACTTAAGATCAGAAGAACAAAATTCAACTGAGTTTCCTAAGCCCGAGATAAAGTACAATGCGACAAAGTTTTTGTATGTAAAGTGTGCATGAAAAATAATGACTGTGAGAGATCTCTATTTATAGAGTCCCTTAGTGGTCCATGGGCCTTACAAACATGGAATGGGCAACACACATAATGTGGGTACGTTACAACTGAATATATAATAAAAGAGTATAATAAATACATTCAAATAACAATTATATAAATATCCCATAAAATTCGAGTCATTCTGGTCGAGTGAGTTATCCCTTAACCAAGTCTTCTTTTGAGCAGCTTATATGATTAGGGTGCCATCAAGCTAGTCCTTGTTGTCGACTAGGTCATTCCGAGCAATGATCTTCGTGTGGTAAACTTTAACATCTTTATCCAATAAGGATAGTTTCTTTTCCTTTGGTCGAGTACATTCGACTAGTACAAGCAAATCAACCAGCATGGAAAATTTTAATATTCACTGCTGCCACGTGTCATTTTAATATGCCACATCATCATGTCCAATTTTGGATTAAACATTTTCCCCCCAAGTTTATCTTAGCATGACCAGCACTAGATCAACTTGCATGCTTCAACCAGACTAGTGTCCTTTCAAATTCTGACACATTGAACAAAGCAATAATAAAAATGATACATTTTCTCTTGGTAAATCAACTGACAGCCTTTCGGTTTCCAATGCGTATTGTAGTCACATCAATTGGAGTAATGATGGTTCCTTTTAGTAAAAGGAATGATGACTTTTCAACTTCCTATGCAGCTGACGTCACATACTCTTGGGAATAATAATGACCTTTTGTTAATCTGGTGACATCATGGCTGCTCGCATTTGGGCAAGGCTCTATATATCATTGCATTTTCCCATTTCCTTTACCTTCTTCAAATTCTCCAAACTTTCTCTTTCCTTCAAGAAACCTCTCAAACCCGAAGCTTTTCTTCTTGACTCCTAGAATTATGATCTGCCTTTTTAGAAATTTATATTTAAAATCATTCTTCAAGTAAGTTCTCGATCATCCACTTGTAATTTTTTGCTTTGATTAATTGCCAATTCTGTGATAAATCTGAGATTTTTCTTTCATGTTCATCCTATTCTTGGTGTTGCCTTAGGGTTTTTCTGAAAAATTGTTGATTTTCTTGGGAAAAATAGTGTTTTGGAAGTAGGAAAATGAATTCTACGGCCTCGTGTATGCTTAAATTTTTGCTAGATGCTAGGAAAATTCACAGAATCGTAAGAAAATTCAATTTTTGAATTCTAGAAAAATGGTGGGAAAATTCCCTCCAAAAGGTAAGTGAAAAGGTTTGTGAAAAATCTTTTTAACTGCCTTTTGGATCCACTTTTAGACTTGGTTGAATACAACATTATGTTTATTCGAGCAGCATACTACTTTAGTCACACATATGCTTGTCGAATAACTCTCTTCCCCTTTTATTTTTATTAGATGTATGCATGTGATTATTGGGGAAGTGATTATTCCATAGACCCTGATATACTCCAAACGTTGGTTGATGTCTTTGATTAGAATCGACCAGACACCAATTCCAACCATGATAATCCTGAAACATCGTCTCGACCAGGGGTTCAAAATCATCAATATCATTTCCATTTTAACCCCGACCAGGAGTATCGTTGTAAGGTTGATGAATTACACCAAGGAATAAGGAAATTCCTTCCATGGAATTGGACCTACATTGTCCATCCCGATTTTGTTGACACTCTCCCGGTCGGAATCCCGACCAATGAGAGAGCAACGGGCAAGGCTTCAATGGTTGAATAACCTACAACTGTTGCTTTTTGTCGCACAGATATGGCAAGAGTAAAGAAGATGACCTAACAAAGGAAAACACGATCAGCCAGTAAGATTCGAGCTGACAGTGGAGCTTACCAACACTATACAACTTCGAGCAAAGTGAAAGTCAAGGAAGAAAAAACATGTCAGCTGACACACAGTTCCAGCAAGTACTATCTCAAGTTGTGCTTTAGAGAGCTATCCAGTGAAGTATGGCATTCGGGAAATCAACATGGTTACCCCACGAGTCGACCAACACGCCAGTTTCCCTAGCGGAGCTTTTAATGCCTAGTCGCGTTTCCATATAACGGTCGGTGCAACCTTGCCTTTGCACAATTATTTCAGTGGGGGGGGGGGGGGGGGGGGGCGAGTACTTTGACATCGCCCCCTTCCAAATCACTACAAATGGATATATCTAATGCTTTCAACATTATATATCTTGTATCATCATCGCAAGTGGGAGCCTTCAACCCCCCATGAAATCCATTACCTGTTCGAGCTCAAGTCCAATCCGGGCCAAAAGAGTATTGGATTTTTTATTTCTTCCATAGAAACATAACCAGAGTGTATCTCACAGATACCACGTTCAGGAGCAACGCTGGTTAGTACCACAAGGAGTATTTTTTGACGACCGACCTGGTCACGAAAAATCTATCCTTTCAACGAGGTTTTTCCTTTCTTTTCAACCCGGTTAGATTTGTACTTAGCTTTTTCTTCACTTTAGTTGTAGGCCCATGGAAACAACCTTTTCCTACTTAGGGTATGCTCGATCGAGCAGATATCTTGGCTAGTCTCACCAGCGACGAGAAAAGTTGTCAACAGTTGGTGAGCATTGCCAACCTTAGGCTGGTCAGCATGTTCCAGCCTCACTAGATCGCCAAGGACACTACAACTGAGAGTGCCACTGGTGGGAAAGCCAACGAGAAGAATTTTGATGAAGAGATGGGGAAAAATGAGCAGCCTCAGTCAACCCCCACATCCACAAGGAGAAGAACAATGGGAATAAACATCTAAGAGGAAGGGGAGACTCGCCTTAGCAACCCCTGAATCCTATGGGAAGGGAAAATAAGTGTTGGTGAAGGATCCCTTCGATATTTCTTTCTCCTCCTTGGATGACGACGACGACCTTCCAAGTAATCACTTAGAATATAACATTAGTTCACTAGTAGCTAAGTGTAAACGTAAACTTTTCAACTCACCCTTTTCCCTTTCGAATCTGCTCAAAAGGGAAATAGAGGTGGATGCTTTTATTTCTTCCTAGGAGAATCTCTCTTGGTCTAATAATACTTCTTTTTTAAGCTTCTCAGAAAAGTGTAGACTTTGGTACCAAACTCTCCTTTTAGTTGCATTGCTCGAATCCTTTAGTGCATTTTTTCCTTATTTATTTTTCTAACATTTGCTATTGTTTGCAGCCATGTCAAATTTTAATGTTTTTGATCTATATGCATCAACCTCTCCCCCTACCTCGACCAAGAAGCCTTCAGTAAAAAGGAAGGCCATTAATGCCGAGTCGAGCAAGGAACAACCTCTCACCAAATAGTCCAATCCGAAAGATCCTTCGGCTCTAGCAGCTCCTCCGACCAACCAAACACCTCCTCATGCGAGCAAATCTCATTCTTGTTCAACGATCAACCCAAGCACCTCCCCAGAGACACTTCAATGCCTCAAAGCCTTCATCGAGGAGATAAAAAATCGAGCAACAAAACTTTCTCAGCATCATCTAAGTGTAGAACCTTTTTGTATTCTCGAGGAATCTTCTGTGGATATGGCCATGGGTCGGGCCATCTCAGAAGTACTGTCAGTAAACATTTTTTTCATCATCTGTATATTCGACCAATTTTATTATTTTTGCTCTTGTCTAACTTTAGATTTTGCAAGATGTGTTGACTCTAACTAATACTCACCCTCGAGCAAAGGGAGATGCTGAGGAGCTTAGAAGAAAATGGCCTCCTTGGAGCAGTCTGGAAGCCTTGCAAAAAAGAACAAAGAAGATGTTGAGCATATAGAGAATGAGTTGCTCGATAAAAACAACGAGATCGAGAAAAAAATCAAAGTCATTTAAGCTCTCCAAGATAAGGAGAATAAGCATGCTTACCTCCTCGCTGATCGAGAGTAAAAGCTGCAAGAACACGAGGAGCGGATAAAAGGACTCGAAGAGGAGATTTCTCAACAGAAAGAGAAGTACTCGTCGGACATGACCAAGTTTGAAAATGCCTCATTAAATTTCTTCTTCATGTTTTGGAAGAATAATAAGGAGGAAAATTTTGAGTACCTTTCTGCTGAATTCCGGAAGAAGGAGATTGCCAAGTGCATTGCTTGTGAGGCTGCTATCCCAAAAACTCCTTAGTCAGAGATCTCCTTGAACCCAGATGGCGACCAGGAGCATGAGGAGGTGGAGGAGAATGCTTTTTATCGACAATGATGCTGCTTCTTTTTACTTTTTTATTAAACTTAGAAATACTCGAGCAATCATGCTTGTTGTGTAAAGACAATGGTTGCCCAGGCAGCTTTTAATCTTGGATACTTGTAATAATTTTTGTGCACACTAATACACTATGTTGCTCATTTAATTTTGACTAGATATAACATTTATTGTCATATATGATTTCTAACTTCCTTACTCGATTTAATGAACAAAGTTTTTAATTTCCCTATTCAACTTAACGAACAAAGCACAATACTTTATAAACTTTAAAAAAATTTCTAAGTACTACCCAGTCGTGCTTTATACTCTTTTACTTATGTGTGATTGTTTATACTTTATATGTCCCCCAAGTGATCAAGGAGGATAGCGTCCTTGGTCACTTGCCAAATAACTAGACTTGTTTGAACTAATCTTGTGTTGGTATTAATTTTAATAAAATCAAAGACGCAACAGAAGGGGGTGGTGGTTTAAAAATCATTAATACCAAGGCAGGATCAATACATATATTTATACATTAAATCTACACACAAAAATGAAAGAGGAATACCTTTTGTAGCCTATCAAGAGTCCTTAAGTCTTTTTGTATAATCAAACGATCTTCCTATCCACGTGAAGACTCACACCACAATCTTCCAAGCCGTTCCTCAAACACACATTGACGTATGTGGGAAGGTAAAAATCATTGGTTTGATTATTTAGGCTCTTTAAATGTTCTCAACACATGAGATCTAGAGAGTTTGGAGAAGAAAAGGCTTTAGAGAGTTCTAGATAATTTTTCAGGCTTAGAAAAATCTATTGATTGTTTATGACTGATACGCCTGATAAATATCGCATCTTTTTCAAACTTTTAAAGATAATAAACAATTTTATTTTCTTTAATTAATTCAAATTTTATCTATTATATTTTATTTTAATTATTAATTTTAAACAAATTAAAACTATAATTAAATAAACAAATAATATTTGAAATTCAAATGTCAAATCCCAGGGATACGTGGCACTAGAGTGTGGCACCACTCACTATGCATGCACAGTGAGTGGCGTACATCACACTCTTGTGTCCCTAATTTTCTCATTTATTTGTTTAATTAAGATTAAGATAATATATTTATTTAAAAATAATATAAATATTATTTCAAAAATAAATTTCATTTAATTCAAAATTAATCTTTTTTTTAAGGGAAATACCTCATTAAAACCCCACAAGAGCAAAATCCAAAAGCGCAAGGGGGGAAAAGAGTGTTTGACAAGTGTCATTGATAATTGGCATCTGCCATAATGGATGATACAACTTCTCTGGGAAACCCATGCCACCACACATGTTCATCTCCCATAGTAAGGGCTAGTTTGGCTATAGAGTGTGCAACTCTATTAGCATCCCTTTTATAGAAATTGTAGTTAACAAGAAAAACATCATTACAACAAGAAATAATATCATTAACTACAATACTATGAAGAGATGCATCCATGATTTTGTCCCTTAAGCATTTGATAGCATGCAAGAAATCTTACTCAATGATAATAGCATTATAGGCTAGCCACCTTGACACCATGTAATATGGCCTTTAATTCTGCCACTAGTGGTTTATAAACTGCTTTTATTGGGTAGGCTGAAGATGCCAAGACTTCACCACAATGATTTCTAACAACTAAACCAAAGCCAATCATTCCCTTTTCTTTGTCAATGGATGCATCTATATTGACCTTTATAGAATGTATTGTTGGAGGGGACTGCCTTTGTAATGGACTGTGGCTCAGTGTTTGCTTGGTACTTATTTTCCCATGGGTTGAAATTTGAAACTTCTCTAGGTAGTCAATATCCCAATTAGTAATCATCTCATTCATCATGTATCTTTCCTCATGCACAACTTTGTGTCTCCTATACAATACCCTCCATGAAAGAATCATAAGTTTTTCCATTTCTTTGTTTCGCAAAGTGTCGAGATTATCTAGAAAGAAATCTAACCACTTAGTCTGGTGGGGTAGATTAGCATGGATAACGGAAGGGAAAGACTGGTAGATGGGTTCCAAAGAATGGCAGCCCCATGTGGAATGTAGACTCATCAGCTGAAAAGCAAAGGGGGCACACCTTATCAATTTTCATGACATGAGTAGCAAGATTAACCTTACATGGTAGCTAGTCCCATAGATCTTTCCAACAGAAATGTTTTACCTTGGGTGGTACATTAAAATCCCAAATTTTGGACCACTAATTAGAACGTCCTGAAGATGACGAAGCTTGTCCATATCTTGCTATTCTAGTCGCCAACCAATAGCCGCTTTTTACAGTATACCACCCCCAAGCTACCATGATGTCGCACAAGTCTGTCATTGGGTGAGCACTCTGAAATCGAGATGGAGAGAATGACCTCCGATTTGTGTTTGTTGTGGACAAGGGTTTGGTTCTAAGTCCCATTCGGATTCATCAACTTATCAACAATAGTATGAAGAGGGAGAACTCCCTGGGAAGATGAGAGAATTCCATCCCCCCTCAGTATCCATTTATGATAATAGATTGAGATATTTTTGCCCTTCCCAACATTCCAGCGGACCCCTTTTTGCATCAACTCACGGCCCCAAAGGACGCTTCTCCATAGAAAGGAAGCATTTAAGTTAGCTTGTAAAAAAGGTGAGTTGGATAAATAAAAACCTTTGAGAACTCGATCCGCAACTGAAGTAGGATGGTTGTAAATTCTTCATGCTTGTTTTGCCAACATACTTTGATTGAATAAGAATATGTTCCTAAAACCAAGGCCCCCATCCGACTTATGCCAGCCCACCATAATCTGGCACACAATCTATGAATTTCATTCCCCAAAGACGCTGGTAATCTAAACAGGTTCATAGAGTAAGAAAGAATGAACTGAATTACATTCTTAAGCAGAACCTCCCGCTCCCCCATTGAGAAGAATTTTGTCTTCCAACTAAACAATTTTTCCACACCCTATTTCTAATACCTTGGAATAAACTCTTTTTATCTTGCCCTGTGAAGCATGGAAGACCCAAATATTTTTCGTGACATGAGACTATATTGACACCGAGTGAGGTAGCTAGCCATCCTTTAACATCAAGTGGCACATTCAAACTGAAACAGAATGTTGATTTGTCAAAATTAACCTTCTGGCCTAAAGTTGTTTCATACCACCTAAGGACCTCCATAAACTTTGACATTGCCTAAATGTTGGTCTCCATAAAGAGCAGAATATCATATGCAAAACGAAGGTGAGAAACGGAGGGACCATTTCTTCCACATTGAAGCCCTGTAAGAGGTCCCTGAGTACTCTCTCTATGAACCAGCGAGGATAGTCCCTCAGCACAGAGAAGGAACATATATCCCCACAAAGAGTCTCCCTATCAGAGACCACGAGATGGTGTAAAATTTCCCTTGACTTCACCATTGATAAGCACTGAATACTTAACAGAAGAGATACATTTGAACACACGATCCACCCATGATTCATGAAAACCAATTTGTGACATCATTTTACAAATGAAGGACCATTCTACCCTGTCACAAGCCTTAGCCATATCTAGCTTAATGGCCAAGTAACTCGTGGATCCCCTCGGTTTCCTCTTGAGAGAATTCATGCATTCAAAACCAATAAGCGCATTATCGGTAATTAAACGACCTGGAAGGAAAGCATTTTGCTCATCTGAAATATTATCACCCAAACTTTCTTTCATGTAGTTTGACATAGACTTTGTAATGATCTTATACACAACATTGCAAAGACTGATAGACCTAAAATCATTGGGGAGTATAAGGTGATCAACTTTGGGGATTTAGAAAATAATGGCATCATTTACCTAATCAAAGGAGCACTCACCATTTAAGAAGTCTAGGCATGCCCGAGTAATGGTAACCCCAACCGTGTCCCAATGTTTCTGATAGAATCTCGCTGTCATGCCATCCCTACATGGACTTGTACTTGGATGCATTTGAAAGATATTCATTTTGATATCCTCTTCGATGAACAACCTCGTAAGTCTAGTGTTCATAAAGTCTGTCACTTTTGGGGTCACAGCTTGGAGAACAGGCGACATATCTATCACACTAGGGGGTGTTTGATGTAAAAAGTTTCCAAAATAGTTAAGGAAAATCAATCCGTTCTCCTCTACCTTATCAACTCTTACCCCATCTGTGTTGCACAATTATGAAATAATGCTCTTCTTCCTTCGAGCAGTAGAACACTTATGAAAATATGCAAGTGATCACCAAGTTTGAGCCAATTGTTCTTTGATCTAGAGGCCTAATATTTTTCTTCCTTATAATGGAGGACATCCAAATCATTTTAAATTTTATGAAACTTTACCATTTGGTTTCGTCTAGAGGCGATTCCAGTTCTAACAGTTCAATCTTATTTTTCTTGATCACAGTGCGGAGACCTCTGAAACAATTTTTGTTCCAAATAGAGAGTTATGATGCTACCCTTGCGATACCATCAACTACTCGAGTCAAGTCTGCCCCATCACTGTTTTTCCATTCATTCTTGATGATATATTCACAATTAGTCTCCCATGCCCATGCATCTTCAAAGTGGAAGCGATTGCGACTACCCCTCTGCCTCTGGAACCGTCATCTTAGTAAGTAAAGAATGATGGTTGGACCCCCAAAACTGAGATGATTCACCTATGCTTGGGGGAAGATATCGACCCAGTCCTTAATACATAACATTCGATCGAGGCGTTCCTGAACAAATGTGTTATCAGGATGGCGATTACACCAAGTGAATCACAGGCCATTAAAACCCAAGTCAATTAAATTACTCTCAACGAGAGCTTTCCTGAAGTTATTCATGAGATACTGTGGACGTTATCCTTCCCCACTCTTCTCTCTGTTGTCAATAATTTCATTAAGATCTCCCCCACAGAGCCAAGGTCCCTACTTTAGAAACCAAACTCTTGAGATCTTCCCAAAAGAGGGCTCTTTGAGAGGTATCGAGATCGCCATATAAACCAGTAAATCTCCATTGTGGAAAATTTTTAGATCGAATATAAACATCAATATAATTCATAGAATAGGAAATCAACTCCACAATTACATTAGAAGACCAAAACAAACAAAGGTCATTGCTACGACCATTTCTTTCAACAACAAGTTTGCCAGTGAAACAAAATTTAACTCTAAGGAATTCCAAACGATGTCAGAAGCTTAAAGTCTCGAAGATAAAAACTAAATCTGGCTTATGGTCTTGTATGTGGGACGTAGAGCTTGGAATGTTCGATCGTTGCCCACCCCACAGACATTCCACACTAGTATATTCATGGCATTTGGCGGTCCTACTCCGCAAACACCGTTGATATCTTATCGAAGTGGCCTTCATCCCCAACCAAAGACAGTAAAGAAAATAAGGGGATAGAGTGCAGGATAGACGCCTCTATAATTAACAATGCGACCCAACGAAGTTCCGAGAGGACCTTAAGTTTACATTTAGAGTTCTTTCTGGGACTTTGGAATTTAAGGACAACAGCCCGAAACAACGTTTTCTTCTTTCTTTTTGGTCGGTCTTCATGAACTTGGGTCTTCTTACTATCTGTTTTGTTGGCAACAAGGAGTGGTGAGGACAGAATTGAAGCTGGTAAGAAATGAACCTTATTCTTGCATGGGTTCATTCACGTAGGTAAGGTGGAGCTCGAATTCTCATTGGAACCCCTATGTTCCAACTTTTGGATTACATGAGCCACATGTCCTTCATTAAATGACATATCCTTAGTTTCTAAAACCTTCATGCACACATTTGACCTTTCTTTACATGTGATGACAAGAGCATCTGATCCGATTTTATTGATATCATTATTTCCCATCATATCCTCAGTTGTGGTTCTTTTAGTGATAACCAAATCTCCTATTTTTGGTGCACAATGAGTGCTAATGTTCCCTACCTCAATTATAGGAGTGATAGAAAATAAGGGTCCACCCAAAATAGGCAATAAATCTCCACTAACCCCATCACAGGGCAAATGAGATATGCTCTTCTCCATAGTTTCCTTATTCGGATTGGTAACAATCAGAAAAATCTGGTCATTACTCAACTTTCCTTTTCAGAGCCTCTCCTTCTCCCAATATAGTCTCCCACCGTAGGTGGTGGCGGGAGCAATTGTTCGATCTCCATCATTGATGCAGATACCACTCCTAGAAGTCATGCCCGTGGAGCTTGCGATATTGGACGAAGGGTCCTTTTTTTTCCATCCTATGCTATCTGCGGCTGGTGTGATTATTGATTTATCCATAATCGATCTAGGACCTACATTAAAATCAAGGCTAGAACGACTCATTTTGTTAGCCGCTGAAGACTTTAGTGAGTGCTTCGCTGAGCTAGGAGCCTTTATCCAGTCGCTATATTTAAATTTCTACAGGCCATTTTTGAAAAAATTTCTTAACCGTACATTCTCTAAGGGGATGGCCAAGGATGCCGCATGCAACCTCTCATAACGTATAGCAATGAGATTTACCTGAACACCTTAAGTAGTTCCTTTGTGACATTTATCATCACTCAAACTCGTATGCACTTCCCAAGGTAGTTAACAAAGGCATTAATGTCCACCTGGAGAACCTCGCCAATCATGCCACCAAGCTTCTATCCCCAATTCCTTGTCATACAGAAGATTGGTAGGTTATAGAATTAAGGCCGTAGCGTTGCTGAGTTGAAACACATTGTTGCATAATTCCCTACCCCAACAGGTTCTTTTAATAACAAAAGGCTATTCTCAAAGATCCCCACAACCCCCCAAAAGAATTTGGTTTTGATCCACGTCTCTTGCGAAACGAAACATAAAAAGACTATCCCCAAGGTATTCAATCTTATACGCCCCTCGTGTCTTCCAGATGGTCTGTATCTAAGCAATCAGAGGGTCTCTCGGTGCCACTCTTGTTGTAACAACACATCCAACTAGTGATTTCACAACACTCATTGCCCTTTCTTGTTGCAAATCTGCGTCAAAATCTACTTGAATAACATCCTCTTTGTCATCGTCGATGTAGAGAGATTCACAAAGGGCTACAAGATTTCAACGTCCATAGGAATCACCAAGAAATTCAGCCTATAATTCAACTCTGATGACCTCACTTCATCGTAAGGGAAAAGAGAGAGGAAACATAAACTGATTTTTTTAAAGCGTTTAACAAATTAAAATTAACATTATCTTTTAATTTATCAGTTTGAATAGTTATCTTATACTAATATAATATTTAACTATCTATAATATTAATCCAAACTTTAATTAATATTAATTTCAACTAAAATATAGTTTTTCAAGTAAAAACTAATTAGTAAAATAATTAATTAATGACACATAATTATCACCTATCCCTGTCAAATTAATTCATTTGCAATTTAGTCATTTTCTCCATTATTTCTTCTTGTGACATCTTTACCCTTGATAGTGTAGTACAGAGGCGACTCGGGGACCATGGACCTATAATATTAAGCTCCAATAAAACTAGAATATTAATTAAACTCTTTAATTAAATAATCTTATTTATTAATTCTATTATTACTCCACTATAAATATGAAATTGCACTCTTAGTAATTATATAATTATATTTACAAAGTATTCTCTTGCAGTCCATTGATATAATTAATATATGTAGTTCTGTCCTCCATTTATTGGTTTGCTAATTAGACTGGTCAATGTTTACGGTTTTACCTTTCTAATTACCTCCAATCCTTTAAGTACCATTAATTCACCACTGAATAATTATTCTATAATCATATTATAGATTTTAGCTCAATAACTATTCAGTCCCAAAATTAACCCTTAAGGGAACCAAAATTCGATCCGTTAGGAAAGCATGGATTCCATTATTCTAAAGTCATGTTCCTAGCCATTCAAGATATTTAATTTCCAAAAAAAAAAGTCACTAGCCTCATTATATTAAGAGACCTTAACGAATGAATCAAAATATCCAATAAACATGAACATGCGTTCATGACTACTTAAGATTTAGACTGATCTACAAATGATCATATTTTTATATATGAATTAAATCTTTTTGGCAAACGATAAGTTTATAAAGAAATTAATTCACATCGGTCGTGTCATATATAATCAGAATTGTATAAAATACATTTACCAAGATGTCTATCCACATCAGTAATCCAAATGTAGATTATTTTCATCAAACTATATGCTTAGTAAACCATACTAGCAACCATTGATTAAAGATTTCATAATTTAATATGTTGTTGACTATTTTATTCATTATATATGATCTTAATTCTCTCGTACGTATACACGATCATATTCTCATAAATGAATAAGGAAGTTTCTAATATATATGTATAAATTATTTAAACAATAATTTCGATAATCAAATATAATAAAATTATACTTTTATTTAAATCAATAAAAATATCTTTTCACATTCTTTTAGGGAACAAACCCTAACAATCTCCCACTTTCCCTTAAAGCAAGTGAGGCATCTCTCTCAATTGCATATTTCGTACATGACCCATAAAAGATTTTGCAGGAAGTGTCTTGGTAAACGTGTAGCGCCTCAGATTTTTACTTAGTTAGATAGTGTTACCTTATGCTGTAGTATTTTAGTTTTTGTAGATGTTGGTTCAAAGCCAGGATTTAGTTAGAAACTCGTAGAGCTAGTTATGGATTTTATAAGTTTAGCCTATAGTTTAGAAATATTAATTTTATCATAAGGTTTGATTAATGAAGAAAGTCCTGGGAATATTATTTATTATAACCTAAGGTTTAGATAGAATAATTAAGAATGTGACATTTGTCACATGTATGTTTATTAAAGATTTAAGGTTTTAGATGAATAAAAATAATCATGGATAAGTCTAGGAAGTCTAGAACATTTCCTCAGATGCTAGGATCTCATAATACTTAGTCAAAGTAGTTTAAACAACTTTAAGTATGCTTAAAATGTGTAAAAATGTGGTTCAGTATATCAGCATAAGCCGATATATCGCAGCTATAGGGGTCGATATATCACCTATGCTTTTATGAAAAATACGTCGACTTTGCATTAACGAAACCACAGACCCTTGAGATTATGGTGCAGGCGATATATCACCTATAGGGGCGATATATTGGCTCTAGTGGCTATTTTTAACTTTCGTGGAATCTGAAGCTAGAAATAGCCCTCAACAACTTGGACTTGTTGTTCCTGAACGTTTTTGACCGAGTTCTGGGCATCTGTTGAGCGAAAATTTTTATTTTTAATCCTTTTTTTATTCATTTGAAATGGGAGTTACTTTCACTCCTTAAACTATATAAATAGGACCTTGCACCCAACCATTTTCATCATCTTTCAAACACTTTTCATATCCTTCAAGTGATTATTTTCGTTCTAGAGAGAAACACTAGGGTTTTGGGGTTAAACCTTTCAAATCTAAAGCTTTTCTAAACGCTTGGGAAGTAAGCTTTTGTGTGATTTCGGTGTTTGATGTATAGTTCGAAGCTCTAAACTATCTAAGGTACTTTTAATCTTTAGGTTTAGTCCATTTCCATTATTCTTATTCTTTCCTTTTATTTCAAAAATCTAACTCGTTATAATGACTTTTGGTCAAGTATTCGATTTCTTTGAAACTTAAGTTTTTTGGTAAGTCTTCATTCCGATGGTTTAGATCTTCTCTTCATCTTCTTTTCTCTAGAAGACTTATGATTTCTTTATGTTTGGTTTTAGGAGTTTGCGATCCCGCACTTGTCTTCAATATCCCGAATTTGGTAAGGAAAATTAGGTAGTTTAGTTTATGACCTAGTTTATGTTTTGTATGACCTTACACTTCAGGTACAATAAAGGGGTAAGTGTGTCTGAACCTAAGGTGTCCAATGATGTATGATAGACTTATGTCAGGTAGGCTCGGTTGCAAAAATTTTATGACGGACCTAAGTTGATGTCCGGTGTATGACAGATTTATGTCTAGGGATTAATTGCCACCCCTGTATCATCACTTATCTTTTTATTATATTTGACTTGTTATTATGACCTATGACTTATAGTTATGATTATGACTTATGACCTATGACTTATGACTATGAACTATGATTTAGAATTATGATTTAGGTTATGATATGACCTAGGCTTTTATGATGTTGTATGATTAGTATAAAAAAGTTTTGTTATGACTCTTGTGAAATTTATGATATGTTTGATTATATGATTATGTGACTAACTCTTGTTTGTATTTTCCTTACTAGGCTTAGAAGTTCACCCCTTATGATGTTGTTGTTTCAGATAATTAAAGATAGAAAGGCCAGTGGCGAGTGAGACCTAGGAGTTTCGTGATGTACTCGTGGGGACTATATAGTTGAGAAAGATCAATCGAGGCTATTTATTTTTATTAAAGAATGTTTTCGTTTAAAGTTTTATTTAATGTTGCTCATTTTAGTATGTTAAAGACAATTATTTTATTTTTGTAAAACCATGGATCTATTTATTTATCTTAAATTTTCATTCAATAAAAGAACAACGATTATATTTATGCTCCAACTCTATGTTCTCGATAATTTATGAGAAATTAGGGTGTTACAAAATGGGTCTACCAGATTTTGTTCCGATGCTATCTTCATAACTGTCACATCATCTCTATGCTCGATCTCTCTTACCATATGATATTTTCTTTCTATATGTTTCCCTCTCTTGTGGCTTCTAGGTTCTTTTGAATTAGCTATCGCTCCACTGTTGTCAGAGTACAAGAGTAGTGACTTCTCCATATCTGGAACCACTTCTAGTTCAGTGTAGAACTTCTTGAGCCAAACCGCTTCCTTAGCTGCTTCACAAACTGCTATATACCCGACTTCCATGGTAGATTCTACAATACTGGATTGTTTGATACTTCTCCATATTACAACCCCTCCACCAAGAGTAAAAACTGACCCAGATGTCGATTTACGATTGTCTTTGTCTGATTAAAATTCATATCAGTGTATCTAGCAGGGTTTAACTCACCCCCTGAATAAACAAGCATATAATCTCTCATTCTTTGAAGATACTTGAGTATGTGCTTTACCGCAATCTAGTGTTCTAAACCAAGATTTGATTGGTAACGATTGACGATTCCCACTGCATAGCATATGTCGGGTCTTGTATACAACATAACATACATTAGACTCCCAATTACTAAAACATAGGGATACTTTCTCATGTCCTCTTCTACCTAAGGTGTTTTTTAACATTGTTTATTGGAAAAAGTAATTCCATGTCTGGACGGTAGCTGACATTTCTTGGAATTCTCTATTGAGAATCTTTCTAGCACTTTATCTATATAATTATCTTGAGAAAGCGCCAAGAGCTTGTTCTTCCTATCCCTTAGGTTTGGATTCCCAAAACATAGCTCGCTTCGCCCAAATTTTTCATTTTGAACTTTTCAGCTAACCACTTCTATACATTTGTCTGTGTCTCTACATCGTTGCCAATGAGTAGAATGTCACCCACATAACGACTTGGAATAAAACAATTGGTATGATTTGATTTAAAACTAACATAAGTGAGTAATTGAAATAGCTGACAATAATAACAAAAAAAAAACAAGATAATAATATAATAAGAGTAAGTTAAAATTACTAAATCCCCCAAGAATGCAAATGTAACGCCCTGGCTACCCCAGAACAGTTACGGTGAACGGTGAACCGGAAATTTGACCCGCTACCCGAGTCATTTGGTTAAAAACGTGATCTAGGTGTCATTAACAGGTTAAGGTGTAAAATCAGTAAAAGGAAAGGGCACTTTTCATTAAGTAAATAAACTGCTCATGAGCCTTTTAAAATGTTTACAAGTAGTTCAAGTTACAAAAGAGTTGCTACAGTCCCAAATATACAATCCCCGCCGGCCTAAGCGGCAAAAATAGGGTAAACCCCTAGTCCCTCTGAGAACTCCTTGACCGTGGCGGTCAAGCGGCCCTGTATGTACATTACATCGCCCAAGCTCTCCACTCAAGGCTGGCCAAGCTTTTCCCTTCCTTTACCTCCACCACAAAGCACCCATGAGCCAAGGCCCAGCAAGAAAACATAGCAAGACATGATATAATATCAACAACGTTCATAATAACCATTCAGGACTATCAGTCCAACAAGTAGGTGACAATAGCCAAAAGTCACAGTAATGAGCATCGCTCCCTCTAGCCATGTGACGATAGGGTCACCAGGGCTTAACTGATAGGTGATTCTTTCATAAGCTTGTTCAGGACAGGTGCATGGTGATTGGTCACCAACATAACCTTCCTCACGACTCTAGAGTCGAAACTATGGACAACGTCCCTTAGCCTTGTGACAAACAGTCACCGGGGTCATATACCTTGGCTATAGTCATCTGGTCGTAGACCAGGCAAGCGCTTGTAAGTTTCTCGACCCTAGGGTCGGTTAGGCATTAATGCTATAGAGCCATTCAATGCATGATTCTCGACTTTAGAGTCGGTCCCTGACTAGTCAGTGTCTCAAGCAGGTAATCAGCATTCACTAGCACTTAATATGCAATCCATGTCCACATATATCAACCAGCATGCCTCAAATATCAAATCATACATGCCATATACCTGTACAGGGTGCAACTATATTCATACACTGTTTTCTTACCTCTGGTTCGAGTGAGAATAATTATATGAACGACCCCTGAGAACGATCAACCTTTAAATTCCTCGACGGTCACCTGGTCATAACCAAAATATAGGATTCATCAATAAAAATGATAACCAAGGGTTCCCAAACCAAAACCCAGCCCCCGAGACCTCAACTACTACCCAACCGGGTACTAGGTCCAACCCCGAGGCCTATGGTTTGAATCCCTAAGCTAAAAACCTTATTTTAGCAAAATTGGCTCTAAGGGCCGCGGCCCCCTCTGCTGCGCCGCGGCGCGCCCCCCTGACAGAGAAGCTCCCCATCTGCCAGGCGCCAAGGGCCGCGACGCTCCCCTGCTGCGCCGCGGCACTCAGCCCAGAATGGCTAAGTCGGCCACACGAACCAGTTTTCTCCCTGTGCGTTTTTCCTCTCAAACCAGTCCCTCAAACCATCTTAAAACCTTCTCCAAACATGTAATTGAACCCCCAAACCTTACCTATAACACCTCCTCACCAAAACCCAATCATCTAACACCAAAAACTCCCTTTAATCCTCACTCCCCACATCAAAATCCATGAGTTAAAAACCAGAACGAAAACAGAGTACTAACTGAAATTAATGGCCAAAACTCACCTTGAGACTAGCTTAAACCTCCCACACAGGCTAACACAAGTGCTCCAACCCAGCCTTGAGTTCCTCTAGCTTGAATTATCACCAAGAACACACAAAACCCTCAAAGGAAAAGTGAAGAAGATGGAGGAAGGAGGATGTACGGGAAAGGAAGAGGCAAACTCTTTTTTTTTACTCTGTTTATTCTACAGCTTCAGCCACTTAAGTCATATATATCCACCCCTAAAAAGACCAAAATGCCCTTGTGACATCTAAAGCCTTTCAAACTACTCTAGGGGTAAAATTGGTACTTCTAGCTTAACCCGTTAATTATAATTAACGCTTCCCATTTCCCCCTAATCTCAATATCCTCAAACTCCAATATTTCATAACTCGTTACCCTAAAATCCCCGGTAACGCGATAGCCTTTAATATCACCCCGAGACTCACCCCGAGCCCCGAGCTCAAACCTGTTATGACCAAACCGATAATCACGTTTAACGATCGTCTCATGTCGGAATACTCGAACCAATCCACATTATAATGTGGTCTCACAATATGTCATTAACATACAACAAATCTTCAATTACACCCTCAACGGGCCAAATTACCATAATACCCCTCTAAACAAATGTGGACTCACAAGCATGCATTTAACATCATATGATAATATAATTCTCATAAACATGCATAAACACATTTAATGGCATAATTAAACAGTTATGGCCCTCCCGGCCTACTAAACCAGCCATTAACCATAATAGGGAATCCGGGGCATTACAGCAAACTCAATATTATAGAGTAAATCCTTTAAGTTTGTCAACTGGAACTCATATAGATATACATAAAAAAAAATTCAAAGCATCATGCTATGGACTCTTTCACTAAATCAAACATATTCTTATGAAGATCTAGAATTGATACACTAATAAAGCACCAATTTTCAATGGATCATGCAAGGTAAGCAGTTTATTCTTATACCATCTACAAATTACACTTAGCCAATGTGATATTCAAGCATCATTCAAGTTATTATACTAAGTAAGCATTTAACATTAAACACCTTATCAATAAGCAAAACTTTAAATGCTAAAAACATCCATATAACATAATCAAAATTCATATTCTAATGTTCATTACTAATTCCAGCTAGAGTTTAGCTCATGTTCACAAATACAAAAACACCAAAACTAAATTCATACTCGGTTATTTCAAATCACAAATAGGAAAATGAAAATACAAAAGAATAAGGCTAAAGAATGAACAAAAATATAGATGAAATTGTGGTCTTCTTCCTTTGTCCTTCTTGCTCGTGTACTTCATTTTCCCTCATCTTTTTTTTCTTTGAGGGTGTTTTTCTAATCTAATCCACATTATTTAGCTCATAATCAATCAAATCTGCACTAAGTGCGAATTTCATATTTTAGATCAAATCCAATCGACACAATAGTTCAAATCCAATCCAATCTATAATAGTGAGAATTGGATCGATTATTTTTTTAATATATATTATTTAATAATTTTTACTAAAATTCATAATTTTTTTTCTCATCACTAAAATCATACATATGAGTTCTAAGTAGATTAACAACACATAGTCATAACAACAACAACAATATTAAGCTAATCTCCAATTATACATAACAACAAGCTCCTTAAGTCTAAAAAAAAAAAAAAAGCTCATACGTCTTCAACAACACAAAATAAACAAAACCATCAAGTTCCTAATTCTCTAACAACACAACAAGCTCCATGTTTTAATTTTATTATATTTGAAGTTTGTTTTCTTTATTTTTTTTAATTTCATATACAAAATTTATAAAAAGAGGTTTAAAGTTTATTATGATTTACAATTTTTTTTAAATATTGTTTTATTTTTAAATATTTAAAATATTTATAAATTTTTAAATATATTTAAATATGTGCAGATTGAATTATATTAGTTATTTTAAAAGTGAAAGTGCATTCAACCACAAGGGAAGATTTTAAATTTTCTAATCCACACAAGTGTCGATATCTGCACTTTACCGATTTGATTGGTTATCGTGCGGATTGGATGAGATAAAGTATTTTCTGAACACTCCTACTCTTCTTTTTTTTTTTCTTCCTTTTTCTGGGTATTTTTCAAAGGTAAATCAGAGGATGAATCCCCCAGTTTTGACTTTTCTAGGCTAGGGTCCATGCTGTCATTTTTCCTTCCACATCAAAATCCTAAGTCAAAAACACAAATGCATCTAGCTAGCATTCTTTACACGTGAAAATTCCATGCTTTACAATGCTTATGATGCCACAACATTGTTCTATGTTGTTACAGCAAACTTAATTAGAATTTCACATGCACACACACACACACCATTAATTAGATCATTTTTACTTCTTTCTTTTACATTTAAAATTTAGCTCATGTACCATTATTCTTTATATTTCTTAGCTCTAATCATCAACAACTATAAACTAAACTAAAATCAAACAAAAGTAAAAATTAATTAGCTTAAATATATACAAGAAAACATAAATTACTCTTCTTTGTTATGAGTTTTAAGTTCAAAAGTACAAAAGATAATTCTTTTATTTTACAGTTATCAATGGCAATACTATTTTAATAAAATATTTACATGTTTAAGGAATAAATTTTCATTTCAATAAATTTAAAATTTTACAAAATTAAGTATTGGATATATAGCATTTTCTTTTTGTATGATGCTTAAATACTCACTAATACCCATGTGATTTATAAAAAAAATACTAAATTACATCCTTGTATTTTGAAATACTCATTTATTTTATCAAACAATACAAAAGATACACTTGAACAAATTTTTATATTATTTTTAATAAGATATCAATACCTTCTTATATATATATTCACTAATTAAAATATAAATATTTTTACAAATTTTTTTCACTTTTTGGAAGAAAAAATTATTTTGAAACCATTTAAAGAAACCAATTATTTTATATAAAAATATTAAATAAATTTATAATCATTTTAAAAAATAAATTTTTTAAACAAATACCATATTATTCATACTTTAGTAATAAACTTTTATTTCAAATAGTAAATTAATATTTTTAATACACACTTGAAAAAAAAAATCAACGATAAATTTAATAAAAATAATTAGAATTCAATACTACATTAAGAAAATCAGAATAATTCTCAAGCCAAACAAGTTATCCGTCCATTCAAAGAGTATGCACAACTAACGCATGAATATTATTATTATTATTATTATTGTCTCATCGACCAACATATATTAGGGACCCTATTAAGAAATTGGACAATACACTTGCAACATACTTTAATAAAGAGCCAAACTTGTTAAGATACAATATTATAGTGGGTTAGAGAATGCAGATAAACTTTTATCTAGCTCAACAATATGAATCCGCAGTCCAAGAAAAGACGAACAATCTAATGTTATCATAAGTGCCACACAATCAGCTTGGATGACCGTAAATGTTAATGTACATACTATCCTTCATAATAGAATTAAAAATAACAATTGAGAAAAATAAAAAGAAACATAAGTAATAGAAAACTAATACCTTCTTATATATCTATACTATATATATATACATTTATGAATTAACTATTTTGTTTTTTTGTTTTTTTCTAGCAGGTGAAAGTCATCATTTAGCCTGCTTAATTTATTATTATTTTTTTGTCTTTCTTGTAAAAATTTATCTTTTTGTGAGTAAGATTTGTTTCGTTCTTTCTTATGCTATCTTTCGATTTATTTCTTGTCTGTTACTCGAATTCTAAATTTTAACAGAGCCCATACTAAGTTTTTATATATATACGATTCAAGTACTCTCAAGTGTCAACATAGTTTCTTATTATTTTTTGTTTCATTATATATTATACTTTTGTAAACTTTTTGTGAGATGATACTATATACAAGAATAGATTAATACCAGGGTCATTCTTGTTTTGTCATTATGTTTTGTGATCTTCTTTTGCCTTTTTCTTTTGTTATTTTCTTCTTCATACTAATTGCATATATTGTAGATAAATAAATAAGACTTATGTTAGTAAAAAAATGTTACCTACCCCACTTTCTTTTGTTATAATATTTTTTGTTGTTATTTTTTTTTGTCTTTTCCTTATGTCATTTTCTTTTCCAAATAATTTACCACATTAATAGATAATACACATAAATGAATAAGAATATTTTTTTTAATACAAAAAATGTTACGACGGTTATATGATTGTTGAGTCTAATTTATGTATTTTTTATATTTTGTAATGTAGATTAATAAAAGAAATTCTTTACTAAAAAGTTATAAAAAAATATTATTTCACTTTTAAAAAAAATAATTTGAAAATTGTTAAAAAAAATTAATTATATTAAAAATAAAAATAAATTAATATAAAAATATTTCAGCCACTTTTTCCAACAAATAATTTATGTAAAAGGTTTTTATGATAATATTTTATTTTAAAATGTAAATATATTTTTATATATTTCATTTTTATTTAAATATATTATATTAAAGAATTGACTATTGATTGTATTGTCTTTTTTAAATATATATTTAAAATTTATGTGTTATATATTTTAATTATCATAAATATATAATGTATATTATTATTTAAATACTATTTATTTAATTTATACTATAATTTTTTTTGATTGTGATGAATTGTTTATTTAATTTTATTAAAATATATATTTTATTAAAAAAATAGTTTAATTTTTAGAACGGATGGTGCACGCTTTTTGCACGCACTATTCACTAACTAAAATATAAATATTTTTATGAATTTATAATACAAAATTAAATAAATTTATAAATATTTTAAGAAATTAATTTTTTGTAAACAAATACTATATTATTTATACTTTAGGGATAAAATTTTGGAAAATTCTATGGTAGGGCCTTCGAAAAGAGCCCTATCGTATGACTCTTTTTGTGTTTTCAACCTTTAAACAGTTTTCGGCGCGATTTTTTTTTATGACCATGTATATTGTAGTCATTTAGAGCATCTTGCAAATTTTCAGAAAATTCTGAATAATTTACAGTGCCGAAAACTAAGTTCAAACATGCTATTTTCCACGTGCATAAAAAAATTAGTCACGCATACAATAATCTGTTTTCGGCACTGTAAATTATTCGGAATTTTCTGAAAATTTGCAGGATGCTCTAAATAACTATAATATACATAATCATTAAAAAAAATCGCGCCGAAAACTATTCACGGGTTGAGAACACAAAAGAGCCCTATGGTATGGCTCTTTTTGAAGGCCCTACCATAGAATTATCCTAAAATTTTATTCAAATAATAAATTAATATTTTTTTATTTATATAATTTTATAATAAAAAATAATTTTAAGTAAATAAAAAAAGAATATTATTGTCTTACTATAATTAATTTCTATAAAAAGATTATTTAAATAGTTGCTATAGAAAACACATGGCTGGAAATAGTTTTCTTTCTTATTGTTATTAATTAGTCTTAATTCAAGTCCGTGAAAACTGAAATGGCAGTCTGGTTCACTATCAAAGAGTATTATTTCGCAGTATGTACTAGTGACCATATATTTAAACATAAATTATTATTTTGATTTTTTTATAATATGAATTTTTTTTTTGTAAATCATTATTATTTTTGTGAAGAATGTAATTGACTATTTAGTTATTTTTAAAAAAAATAAAATCAACTTATTATTTAACTATTTTGAAATAATTTATTATCATTTGTTAGTTTTTAAAATGGGATTTATTGAAATTAAAATAAAAATAAAAGCAGCTTATATCACTTCGTGTAATTCAGATTGCGAGTCTATATCTTTTCTATATACAAAATATGTAGATAACATAAATTTTTAAAGGTTTGTTTTTGTTAACTTTAACATAATATTATTTTAAAACTAATTAAAAATAAATATTTATTAATTATATTAAAATAAATTTAAATATTATAAAATATAATTATATTAATATAAATTTAAATTCAAATATTATAAAATATTATTATTATAATAATATATAATATAATATTAGATATTTAATAATTATATTAATTTAAATTTAAATATTACAAAATATTATTACAATAATAATATATAATACGAAAGTCTGTAGGTATTATCATCATTGCAAGACATCCAAGCCTGAGCTCCCCCTTCTCTCACTGCCATGGCGCGGTGCAGGAAGGTGGTGCAGAAGCTTGTTCAGGCTGACCCACGTCAAGAGCTCCCTTCATCCATAGATTTACCATTGGAGGCTCCATCGGCTGAGCATGTGTGTGAAAAAAGAGTAGATGAGGCTGTGTCCTCTGTGACCATTGAATTTTCTGATCAAGCGAAGGAAGGTTCTTCTCCTATAGCTTCGATACTGTCTAAGGATAGATCTGGTTCGTGGGCGGAAGAGGTAGAGACCCAAAATTTCCAAGAAGAGGCCAAGGCTACCTGGTCACGCTTCAAGGAAGCTCTTCCGTTTCAGGGGGATTCGAAATTAGAATTTACGGAGCCTCTTCAGAAGGATGGACAAAAGATAGCTCAGCTGGATATTGAGGAGATAGAAGTTGAGGCATCATTCTGGAATTCGGCTTTGATCTGTGTTGTCATTGGTGCTAATCCACCATTACCAGTTTTTGAAGGTTTTATCAACAGGATTTGGGGAAAGTTTGGGATTGACCGAGTACCACGGATGAACTCTGGGTTTACGATGGTCAAGTTCAGAGATGAAGCTACACGTGATATGGTTTTAGAATCCGGGGTTATCCATTTTGATAGGAAGCCTGTCATTTTGAGACCTTGGACGACTGATATTGAAAATCTGAAATCGATCAAATCGGTACCTGTTTGGATTCGTTTGCCTGATCTGGGTTTACAGTATTGGGGTACCAAATGTTTAAGTGCATTGGTAAGTACCATTGGAAAACCAATCATGATAGATAAAGTCACAAAGGATCGTTCGTTGATTAAGTTTGCCCGAATCTTGGTTGATATGGAAATATCAGAAACTCTTCCAAAGTTCATCAACTACATCAATGAGAGAGGCCAAGTAATGGATCAATTGATAGACTATGAGTGGCTGCCCACTAAATGCACTAATTGTAAAAAGTTAGGACATATAGCTTCTTCTTGCAAGCAAATGGACGGTTTGGTCTGGAGGAAAAAAGAGGTATCAGGTGCTACTGCAGAAAATCATACTAAGACTGATGCTTCAGGAAGTAAGAACAACCACAAGACAGATATTTCAGCTCAGGCAGTAACAGTAGAGGAACCGCACCCCCAGAATGGGGAACTTCAGAAGGAGAAAGGTTGGACTACACCGAAAAAACTAGGTACCATGAAGGTGAAATCCCCTGCTATTGGCCAGAAAACAAACAATGCGTTCAGTGTTCTTCAAGAACAGCAACAGTTTCTTCATGATCCCTCTCCATTATTGAATTTGAATGGACAATTTTAGCTTAATGAGCTGGAACATTAGAGGGTTGAATAAGAGGAATAAGCAAATAGCAGTGGGTGATATTTGCAAGTTAAATAAGATAGGCATTGGGGCTCTTTTAGAAACCAAAATAAAAGGTGATAGAGTAGAGGAGGTAATGAACTCTAACTTTATAAACTGGGATTATTACAGTAGCAAGGCTTTGGAAGGCAGGATCCTTTTAATCTGGAAGGGCAGTTGGGTCAAAGTTGAAGTTCTGGTTGATCATGTTCAATTTATTCACTATAAGGTTCTGATCTGGGCTACAGGACAATCTTTCTGTTTCACTGTGGTTTATGGTCTGAATCAGATAGAATCGAGGAAAAGTCTTTGGTCTGAGTTGGCTACAATCTATCTTCCTATCAAACCGTGGTTAGTTCTTGGTGATTTTAATTCTGTCTTTGATGTAGAAGATCGGATATGGGGTAAGGTCATTTCACCTAAAGAAGTTGAGGATGCTAGGAAATGGATTGATCTTGGGATTGTGGAAGAAATGAAATTGCTGGGCTCTTATTACACTTGGTCGAATAACCAAGATGGTAATAATCACATCTTTTCCAAATTAGACAGAGTGTTCATAAATGAGGATTGGATTGATATGTTTCCAAATGTCAATGCAATAGCTAGTTGGGAGGTAGTTTTGGATCATTGTGCCATCATTTTGAAACATATTTCTGTTATTAAAAATGGTTTGCGCCCCTTTCGATTTTTCAACATGTGGACTAATCATCCGCTCTTCAAGCCTACTATTTTGGCTAGCTGGAATAAAGATTTACCTTCAGAGGGTTGTGGATTACAACAGATCTCGAGGAAATTACATCGTCTTCAATATGTTTTGAAGAGATTTAATTGGAAAGTGGTTGGTAATATAGTCAAAGAGTTTGAGGAAAGCAAGGTGTTGTATCAGCAAGCTAAAAACAACTTATTTTCTGACCCGAAGAGCCAAATTCTGAGCGAATTAGAGAGAGCTTCTCACCTGGAATTTAAAAAGAAAGAGGCTGCCTATGCTAGCTTCTTATATCAGCACAGTAAGGTAGATTGGATGAGATTTGGTGATGAGAACTCTTCTCTGTTCTATGCCAGTATGAAGAAACGGAAGGTGCTCAATAGGATTGTTTCATTTGTAGATGAAAATGGCAGTGTTGAAGTGGACTACCCGAAAGTTGTTAGTCATTTTACTCAGCATTTTCAATCTATTTTAGGTGAAGCAAGTGCAGCAACTGGGTTAGTAGATACCTCCGTAGTGCTCTCAGGACCCACTCTCTGCATTGGAGATCAAGCTTTCCTGATCAAACCATTCACTTACAAGAAAGTCAAAACAACTATGTTAAGTATAAAGGCAATAAAGAGCCCGGGACCAGACGGATTTGGGGCTGGTTTTTATAAGAGTTTATGGTCAGTTATAGGGAAAGAAGTGGCAACAGCAGTAATTGAGTTCTTTGATCTAGGCCACATTCCGAAGAGGCTGAACAGTACCATTTTAGCTCTTATTCCCAAAGTCACTCAACCTTCTAATGCCTCAGAATATCGCCCAATAGCCTGCTGTAATACACTATACAAATGCATATCTAAAATGCTTTGTAACAAGTTAATTCCTATCCTTCCTAAGGTGGTAAATCAGAACCAAGGTGCTTTTGTTAAGAATAGAAGTATTGCTCACAATATTCTTATTCTCCAAGACCTCCTTAAAGGCTATAACAGGAAAAGAGTGTCTCCTAGGTGTTTAATGAAAATCGATTTGAGCAAAGCCTACGACTCTATTGATTGGAATTTCCTTGAAAGTCTGTTAAATGCTTATAAATTCCCTGGAAGGTTTATCAAATGGGTTATGGTATGCTTGAGAGGTTCTTCATATAGTATTCTAATGAATGGTCAGCTTTACGGTGATTTCAAGGGAGGTAAGGGGCTGCGACAAGGTGACCCTATTTCCCCCCTTCTATTTGTCCTAGTTATGGACTACCTCACCCAAGCTCTTCATTGGGCTGCTAAAGATAAGCATTTCAGATTTCATCCGCTCTGTAAATCTTTGAATATAACTAATCTGTGTGTTTGCGGATGATTTGTTGCTAGTGTGCAAAGCTCATCTCAGCTCAATTCAGATTATGCAGCAGGTATTCAAGGCTTTTTCTTCAGCTTCAGGTCTAAGCATTAATCAAGCCAAGTCTTGCATTTATTTTGGAGGTATTGCTTCAGCTGAGAAGGAGAAGCTTCTGTGTATTTCTAATTTGAGAGAAGGGCAGTTTCCTCTTAAGTATTTAGGAGTTCCCTTACGGCCTACTAAGTGGAAAGCTATGGATTGCGATATAATAATTTCGAAAATTCGACAAAGGATTCATGGTTGGGCTAGTCGTAACCTTTCTTACGCTGGGCGTGTGCAATTAATTCAGTCAGTTCTTTTGGGGATTAGGAACTTTTGGATGAACATATTTCTCCTTCCTCAGAAAGTTATCAAAGATATAGACTGTTTATGCAGAATTTTCTTATGGGGTGGCAATGGAGTTCGAAGCAAATTTCATTTGCCATCTTGGGATCATGTTTGTAGGCCAAAATCTTATGGGGGTTTAGGATTCAAAGAGAGTGTTCTATGGAATAAGATCAATCTTGCAAGATACGTTTGGGCGATCTCTTCTAAACAGGATAGCTTGTGGGTCAAATGGGTTAATTGCATTTACTTAAAAGGGGTCCGAAACTGGGATTTTGATCTTCATCAAGATACAAGCTGGTATTGGAAAAAGCTAGTAAAGGTGAGTAAGTTACTGTCTGAAGCTGAGATTAATGCAGCTGTTTGTAAGGGGAAAATAAGGCTGAATACACTTTATCTGCATTTCATTTTTGGTTCCCCTAGCAAAGGTTTGAAGAATATTTGGTGTAAACTCTCAGTGCCTAAACACAGGTTCATTCTTTGGCAAGCTTTTCACCAGAAACTTCTTACCAGAGATCTTTTACATCACTGCAACATACCAGTTACATCTCAAAGCTGCCCGGTCTGTGAAACTGAAATGGAGAGCCATGCTCATCTATTTTTTGATTGTCCATTTTCAAGGAAAGTGCTTCAGGCAGCTGCTAAGTGGTTGGGTAATCTCATATGGCCTCGGCAGTTCCAGGATTGGGTTTGTTGGCTGGAAGAGCCAAGGAAAGTTGATCTGGCTCGGGTTATGGCAGCTTATTTGGCTGCTTCAGTCTACTATATTTGGCAAAATAGGAACAAATGCTGGGTGGAAAGCTGCTGTTATTCAGTTGTTCATGTCGATTTGCTTATTAGAAATTCAGTCAAGTCTAGAGTAATCAATCTGTACCATAGGAGTAAAAAATTGTCTTTGAGGGAGAAATTAATGATTAATTTTTTCTCTAATTTGTAATTGAGGGGGAGTTTATCTGCTCCGACCTTTGTTTGTATTTGTTGGTTTGATCAATATAATTTCCTTTTCTTGATAAAAAAATAATAATAATATATAATACATAATCTTAAATTTTATTAAAAAATTTATTATTTATGTTTAAAAAGGCTATCACATTATATATATTTATTTAAAAATCATAAATAATGATACAAATTTAATAAAAATAATTGATAAATTCTATAAATAAAACTAAGGTAATATATATCGTACTTTGTTTTGTTTGTATATAATAGATAATAGATATTTATAAAGAAGATATTTATAAAGAATTAGAATTAGATTTAGAATTAGGAATCTGAAAGAACAAAAAGTTTTGGCAAATTTATCATTTTGACATATATTTTGGCATTTTGTTTGGATCCAATGAAAAAGACAATTTAGAATGAAGAAGAACCCATAAGCCGCATTTTATAAAACCGTGTCGGCTCATATAGCTCAGCTTCAGTTCACACGTAGTTTATGTAATATATATTCTTTTTTTTCTTTTTATAAAAAAATTAATGTAATACATATTCTATAAACGAAAAAAATAATGGAAAAAAAGCCGAAGACAATACAAAATATGCCAACGCAACACACAAGTCTTAGTCAAATAACACAAGCACAAGAAAATTCTTAAGGGTCTCATTTTCTTACCTTCTATCTTATAAAATTTTTCATTATGACAAAAAAAAAAAAAACACAAGAAAGCTTCTAATTGGAGACTCAAAACATAGGGCTCACATTTGTTATGATCTTGTAGTTGAAGCAGACAACAAGGAATTGACTCGTTGATTTTTTACCTTTTTAGATTCCACACTGAAAACCACAAATTTTAGGGAAAAAGGAAATGGGCATTTGACAAAAACAAGGAAAACCCTCCTCTAATGTCTTTTGCAACTTAGTACATAAGCTTAGTTTGATTGTTACAACAAAATTAATGGTGAAAATAAGAACAATAATATAGAAACTAAGTAGATTGGCATAATTTTTAACGACTAATGAAATCTTTGACATTTAAGGAGAAAGATACAAATAGCTAAATCTTTCAAAATTTGCACCTAAATCTTCTGACAAAGATGGCTACTAATGAGATGTTGTTCCTAAAAATCCGACCTATATATAATCCGAGAGTGGAATTTTGAGGTTATTGCCTATTGGATTGGGCTTTGGAGAGGAATTGGACTGGCTAGTTTTCAAATTGTTAGAAAGTAAAAGTGATATTTTAAAAATCATTCAAGTAAAAGTGATATATTTTAAAGTCGCATGTTTAAAACGAACACCCATCTTATGTAATTTTCATATGGTAAATGATTGACTGAGTTTTTTTTCCTTTTAAATAAAAAAAGGGATTGGTGATAAGGTTAAGTGCATTCAAACAATCGGTATCAATCTTTAACATCTTGAAATTGTTTTCAATGGCCATCTTAATGACCCCTTCAAGGATGGCATAGAGTTCAGCAGTTACAGGTGTATTGCCTGACTGAGAGTATTCTTTTGATAGGTTGGCAATTGTGTTTTTAGTTATATGACATAGATTAGGCAGCTGTGATTTTAATGATACTTTATATAAATTTAATGAATTTTGAAAC
This sequence comes from Humulus lupulus, assembly GCF_963169125.1. Classification (NCBI taxonomy): domain Eukaryota; kingdom Viridiplantae; phylum Streptophyta; class Magnoliopsida; order Rosales; family Cannabaceae; genus Humulus; species Humulus lupulus. Next base: position 70,353,354 of record NC_084794.1, on the reverse strand, counting down.
TTGAAACTTCATTAAATGATTTTTTTGGTAGACCAATTAATGTGTACTTATTAATAATCGTTACATTAATTGTAATGTTTACTTACACTAATATCATAATTTTATTTTATTTTTTTAAATAAAGAAGGAATTTTATTAGCAACTGTCCTTCAAAATTACATTAAGAATAGCAGGAGAGAAATCACCTCCCCTGAAAGTACAGTCAGGAACATGACAGGAAGCTATAACAAGAGCATGAGCAACACTATTCGCAGACCGCTTAACAAATAAAATTTTAATATTTTTAACATCACTCCACAAACCCTTACACTCAGTGATTAGACTCCCAAAATAAGAGTCCATTGAAATTGAACAACGAAGGGCCTGGACAATTGTGAGGCAGTCAGTCTCGATAGTCACCCTATCCCATGATTTCTTCTTGATCCAACTCAATGCCTCTCGCATCCCCATTGCATCATAATTTTATCAAAATAATAATATTATGGGGATAATTTTCCCTAAATATAAAGACGTTAAAAATAATGTTAAAATAAAAACATATATTTGGTGATGATATATTTTTTTTCAATATAAATGGGTCTCTGTCATGACCCATTTTTATGGGGTGCCTAAATAAGGAATGAGATAAGAATAAAGACAAAACTAGTTGTAAGCCAAAGCGGGCAGACATGTGTTTAAAGACTCAAATTTAAGAGAAAAAAAATACAATTTTTATTTTTACAAAAGGCTCCCATTTTATTATTATTTAAAAAAAATTATTTTATTTATAAATATTATAAAAATACAAAATTTTGCATTTGGACCCCTAATGCTTCAGGTCAGTAGGATATTTTTTTTATCCTCGATGTGCCATCCCGTCCTGCCTTACTCTTGTCCTTATATACATCCCATTAGTAGGATATTTACTTTTTATTGTAATTATTATATATACCTCTCTTCGGTATAATAATTGTTTAGAAAATAATTTTTTTTATTTTTAATGATATTTTAATTTTTTAATATTAACTTTGATGAAATATTTTTATATTCGGTGATAGTTTGTAAATATTTAAATTTAAATAAAATAAAATAAATAATTAAAAAACTTAAAATAAGATATTTTTGAGATATTTTATAATGATAATTATTTAAAAATAATAAATAATTTAAAAAATTAAAATAGTATATTTTTAAGATATTTTACAATTATTATTATTTTAAAATAATAAATAATTAAATAAATTAAAATATGATATTTTTGAGATATTTTACTATGATAATTATTTTAAAATAGTAAAATCATATGTTTTATAACTTAAATAAAATTGAATTAAACTCAAACTCACTTATTAGAATAATATCATATTAAATATATAATATAATTTATTGCGAATTAACAACAAATTACTTTTTTTTTTATAAAAAAATTAGAAAGAAACTTAAATATAAAATCCACGTATAATATTTAATATTACATTAAATATATAATATATAATATACTGTTGTTACTCCAAAATTCAAAAATTATAACAAACATAAACTTATAAAAAAAAAAATTATTTAATTAAAATAAGATATTTATTTCAAAATTAATATGACTTTAATATAAATTTAATAAAAATAATTAATAAATTCTATAAATAAAACTAAGCAAACATATGCATGTTGCTTGTATGTAGTATAATATAGTAATAAATATGTATTTTTTTCATATAATACTGTATTAATATTCATTATGTTTCAAATTTGCCTATGTATATATATTTGTTGTGTTGTTTTAGTTTTAGTTTTAAATAATATTAAGGGATTTAAATGGGAGGAAAGGACAAGATGGGAGGGGTATTTCCCATCCCGTTTCTATCTCTACATATAGTACTGCACAAGAGGCATTTTTCATCATATTTACAACTTGCCAAAGATGTTGAAAAATATACTTTTCGATTAACTAAAATTCAAGTGTTTTGCAACTAAAGAAAAACCTAAATGAGAACAATTTAAAAAAAAAAAAAAATCCAAATGGTCTGCATGGGCCTTTAGATGGGAAAATTTGATAAATACCCAATTTAGTTTTAAGTTAATTATAAATAGCTACATAAGTAATTTAATTTAAAACTTTACCTAATTTTAAATGTACATTAACTAAACTATCCTCATTTGAATTGATTATAATATAATTTTTTCCAGCATCTTCTTCAATTTAACTTGTAAAATGTAGAAGATGCTAAGCTTTTGGTTGTCTATCATGAGTAAGTGTTTGATTAGGAAGAAAGAAGAATTGTATAACGAGTAATTTAATAGACAAAAAATTTTAATAGTTTCTAAAAGTTCATATGAGAAATGATATGGGGACTCAAATTATGCACCTAAACATTATACAAAATAACGTAATAATTTATTTTAACTAATTATATTTATTTCAATTGTCACCCACTGTTTTAACTATGTATAATGTTTTAGTGCATAATTTAAGGGGAAAAGTTGAGAACTACCAACTTTTAGAAGTAGTTAACTAAAATTAGACACTAAATATATTTAGTTGAACTTTACCCATTATTATCATGAGATTTCCCAATTTACCCTTATTTGAGCACATGATTCTAAGTGTTTTGTAATGTGTATTATATGTGTCATATTATAGTTAAATTATAAATGCATTCTAATTGTAATGTGTTTAAGGAGAAAAAAAATGTAATTAAAGGAGTATAATGGGCACATTAATTGAAAATTTGAATACTAAAATAAGAATTAAAAATAATAGGTAAAAATTAAAGGACATCATTTAAAATGGGTACAAAGTATAATTTTTCCTAATTTTTAAGTGCACAACTCAGTCGAATCGAGTGAGTATAGAGCTTAATTTCTACTTGGGTTAGGGGTCTACTATCTTTTTGGGCTTCTCTCCAGGGCGTTTTGAAGGTCAACAATCTTTATGGGCTTTTAATTAAGGGCCTTCAAATGATTTACGATATTTATGGGCTTGTAGTCTAGGGCCCATTATAGGTCTACAAGGGATTTTTTCATAATTATGGCTTTTTAGCTATTAATATGCAAAAATATGGTAATTAAATTTTTTTTGGTTTGTATGGACAAATTTAATTAAAATAAAATCAGATTATGGGAAAAAAATATGGCATAATACTGATTTTTTACAAAAATATGGCATAATAATGATTTTTTTACAAAAATATGGGAAAAAAATTCCATAAAAGGGAATACAAGTTTTAAAAAGCCATAAAATAATACTTGTAAAATAAAAATCATGTTTTTGAAAACTTGATTGAAAAACCCATATAAAATATAATTTACAGGGTCTACAATGCTTATGAGCTTATGGTCTAGCCAGCGATTAAGGGCTGGCCGTTTATACCGTCTGTCATGATGAGTTTTCTAAGATCACTTCTTTACGTTTTTGGAATTTTTTAGCCCATTAACTAAAGAACATTCAGAATAACACCAATTTACGAATTTAAACCAGGGGAAGGAATGACTTGAATGTATTGTCGAAGAAGACATTTTCCTATCAAGAAATTCAATGTTGAATTATTGAATTAAAACCCAGAAAAAAGACAAATCATTTAATTGAACACTCACTCACACACTCACACTGTATCAATATATATAAATATAAATGAAGAAAGGCCCAATTCGGTAGGTGACCATATGCGAGTTATGTGGATGAGAAATTAGGCACATGGAATATAAATGTTAATGAGCCTGACCTCCCATGCATTATCAATGTTAATCATTACGAAACATTTTTCTTTTTTTAATTTTTATTTCCTTTCTCTTTTTAATCTTTGGAATAATATGGTTGTTCCATATGTGTCTGATAGGCTGTCTTTATCTCGTGAACAACCCAAATGGTAGTACGAGTACATACAGTACTACCATATATAGTTAATTAGTTTGGTAAAAATATTACTACTCCTCAAATATTTCTATATACAACAATCACAAAGTATTATACAAATTTAAAAAACTGGGTTTCCATCAAATATCATCCATATCATAACTATATATATATATATATATATATATATAATGGATATGTTATTTAATCTTTCCCTCTATTTTACACTTTCGGATCGGATCTATTTTAGATGAATTATTACTTTAACAGACTTTACATACATAATTCCTAGGGAGATAAAAGGTGTATGTTTTTAATTTTTAGTTAAAAAGGAAAAGCTAAGTGAAAAGAAGGGATAAATAAACAACAATAGAGAACAAAATAATTTAGCATACGGCATATATATATATAACACAATTTTACTAGCTTATTATTTATCTTGGAACAAACTTTATACCTTAATATTTAATTAATATCATTTTAATATTTTGTATATAATAATTCAATTTAAAATTATACATTATTTCTACAAGTTTTGATAGAAATGTTTTTTAGTTATGAGCAAAATAACCTTAATTTATTTAATTAAAATCAAAACATATATTTAAAATTTCTTTTTATAAAAAATATAGTATTTATTAAACAATATGCATGACACCAAAATATAGATATATATATATATATATATATATATTTTGTTATGATATAAACATTGTGTAAGGTTTTAGATTCAATTTGCATTTGAGAAATATCAGTTTGATAAGCCAAAGTGGCATTAGTTCTAAAAGAAAATATCATATTTGTAGAATGAGTTTATCTTGAATTTTCAGTTAGAAAGTCTTGAATTGGGCAAACGCCAATAATGGATCACTTCCTCTTCCTCTTCTGTAATGTCCTCCATATTAAACACTCAAGTTGGGCGATAGATCTCCAATGGATGTGGTGCTCTCTAAGATGATTATCAAATTGCCTAAGAATGGTGTGGAAGTGTGTGTATCTAATGTGGCTCCTATGGTATGAGGGAAATAAGGTGAAAAGGAAAGTGGAGTTAAGATCCCAAGATTTTTGGGACTTAGCTGGGCAACAGTACTTCTATGAGATTTCTTCATGCTTTAGTTAGGGTCATGGAAGTGGGTCAGTCTTCGGACCTTTCCGACACGTGTGAAGTTTCAGAGGGCTCTATATATTGTGCATGGCGATGGAAGTCGTGCTGCTCCATGCAACCCCCCATAACCCATAGAGTTGAGTGGGCCAAGCATTTTGGGTCCAAATGAGTTGAATAGGTCCATTATTAGTAGATGTGGTCAGTCTATAGGAGGATGTTCGCTTTATGGGAGGAGGCCAAAGTTTGGAAACCACTTCGGGACATTTCAAATTAAATGTAGATGCAACTCATTGTGCTAGAAAATGTATGATTGGGTTTGGGGCCGTGGTGCGGGATGATGCAAGAAGAGTTGTTCGGTTCCTTCACGCAACACCCTCTCAATTCAATCTCCTTTAACTATGGAGCTCATGGCTTGTTTGGAGACGTTGAAGTGGTTTCGTAGAGAAGGCATATTAGGATATCCACTACTTGGAAAGCGGTTGTAGTAATTCTACTCATTATATACATGATTGGGGTGGTCTCTCTTTAGATGATGTTATTGTTAGGGGGTGCTCATCTGATCTGATCCAATCTTTTTACTTATAACCAACCCAATCCAATTAAAAGTCGGATGTTAGAAATCATCATCCAATCTAATCCAATCCAATCCGATTTAGCCTAAAAATCCAATCCAAATTAATTGTGATTGAATTTGTGTAATTTGATTGGATTAGGTATTTTATCTTTGAACTTAAATTTAAATATAAAGAAATTAACAAGTAAAAAAAAATACAAAAAACTAGACACTATATAGTAATAATACTAATTTAAGGCTTCACAATTGCTACATTAATTCATTGAAATATTAAGTTTACAATATTAAGTCCATTAAATTTTTATTACAATGTCTCAAAGCTAATAACTAAAGTGTCATGATAACATAACATGAAAACAACAACAATAATATTTCTAAAGTGCTAAAAACTATGAAAAAAGATAAGAAAGTTAAATACATTTATAATTAATATGATATATATAAAGAATATATATTTTCTTAATTGAAATTAGATTGGATCAGTTCTTAATTGGATTTTCATAGTCTCATCCATCATCCGATCTAATCTAATTAATATCCAACTTTACAAATTATATCCAATCCAATTGTAATTGGATCCAATTTTTTGTAATGTGATTGGTTCGGAATAATTGAATTGATTTGAATGCTGAACAACCCTACTTATTGTGCTGGTTCTTGTAATTTTATTCCTCAAGAGGGGAATCAAGTGGCTTACATGGGCAAAATTTAGTTTTCAGGATGATTTTAAGTATTTATCTCTAGATATTATTGCTTGTTATATTGCTTATTGATGAGTAAATGATGATTTGATGCATTAATATAATGAAGTTTCTTTTTTAAAAAAGAAAAAAAAATCTAGAACAAATTATAAAAAATACATAAAATAGTATATATTCTGTGACATTTGTGTATTTATTTAATTTATATTATATACAAATAACTAATCTAGATGGCATGAATTGGTGAAATTTATTTCCTACCACATAAATGGATTGAAATATCTTTAGCCGTATCATTTGAAACTACCCGATCTCCTCTCCAATTTTGGTCACAATATTCCAAATGAGTACTCTTAACTTATATTGCAAGATTGTAGCACCTCATTAATCGAATGAAATAAAACAAAAATAAAAGAGCCAATAAGGACCAGTGCTGACAAAATTTGGAGATTATAAGTCTATACATACATAGCAATATGTGCATATACATATATATATATATCATGGGTGATGAAAAAATAGTAACGAGCAAGACTTAATTAGTGTATATATAGAGTATCTATAATAAGAAAATCACTAATTAATAATCTCCATTAATGAGAGTTACATGTAGGAATTTAAGAATATAGCAGAATAAATTAAGTCTGCAATTAATTCAGGAAAAAAATATGATCTATTATCTGTATATGTACATACACTACTTACGTCACAGCTAGTATATATATATATATGTATCTAATATCTTAATAATAACACTTAAATAAGGCACATGGAATTGCAGGGTGCATGACATGATGGATGACGCAAATTTGAGAGAGAGAGAGAGAGAGATCTGAACAGTGTGATTCTGGTAGCTGAGACTTCAAAATCTGTAACATATATATCTCAAGTTTATAATAAGGTTTCATTCAATGGGGCATTTTCGCATCTCAAGTGCGTGAGACTTGATGAATGAACAAATATAAGGTAATTTGATTTGAATATATATGGTTTAGCTCATTATAGTAGAGATATGGTAGAGTAACCAGAGTCTAATTTACATATCAATTATTTGAAGGTACGTACTTTTTTGTAGCTAGGACAAACTGGATGGCATTTTAAGTCAAAATTGAAACTTTCTGTGTCCATCTGTGACTGGAGGAGAGGATCTATAAGGCAAACACACAATAAATGAAAGGCGGCTTCAGAGAGTGATTTGATGATCAGTACTGTAATAAGACACTACTGATCGATATATATATATATATATAGCTTTCACTCTTAACATGGGGTTGGCAAGTATAGAGGGGCCACTTAGTTGGTGCTGTCTATAAGCTGGTTTCAAATAACCTAAATTGGCTAAAGTCTTTGCACAACTTTTTGGCACTTGATTATAAATACAATGCATGTTCTTCGTCTCTATATAGTGATATAATTCTATCAGATCTCAACTACTTGGTGATGGTGATGACTAATATTCATTCTCATATAAGCCCTAAAATTATATACTCTAAAATTAATTCCATCATAATAATAATTTATAATCCTATATTCAATCAGACACTACTGATAGAATATCATCTGAAATTAGCAATATATAATTTAGGTACACCAAATCAATACAATGAATAACTTAGATTTTAATGGTAGAAATAGAAAGACCTAGCTAACCCAAAAAATTACATATATGTTGTAAGGTGATTAATTACACCATAAATATAGTATGTATGTATGTATCTTGTAACATGCATGCACATGTATATACATGTGTATCATACAAATATATATATATAAGCTGGACTAGTAAAATAAGAAGATGATGTATATATATATATATGTCAATTCTAAAAATATAGCTTTTTTTTTTTTGTTTTTTGTTTTCTTGAATTGTTATTAAATGATGAGCATTATGAAGGGGGACCACCGGGGTTAGTATTTATTAGCCGGTTCCATTAGTGACTATAGCCAAGCATTGATGTACTGATCTCTAAGCTTTGTGTATATTTTCGCCGGTAATGGGTGATAAATGATCATGGGTCCCAAACTTAATTCAAAGAGAGTGAGAGCCCTAACTAATACTACTATATCATACACACAAAAAAGACCTCATCATAAATATATATATATCATGTATATCCTTTTGATCTCTAAATTTACATATGTTATCCCTATATGTTTAACACATATATGGAATGGAATCACGCGGATTTATATATATATATATATGTATGTATATATATATATGTATGTATGTATCCTTATACTCCAAATTTTTGTTCTCTGTAAGTCATTAATTCAACTCTGTGACTTATGGTAAATTTTGTTTGTCATCATTTACTTTAAGTCATGAGACTTTCACTTTCTTTGGTAAACATTAAAGCCCAATATCGTCAGTTCTACAATATATATTATAATATATATATTACTTTTTTTTTTGTCTTTTCAAGTCTTCAATCCGGTTCACTCGGGAAAAAAACCTTCAAGTCGACCTACTTAACACGTTAATGAAATTCAATATGCAATTAATCTATCAACCTATATATATATATAAAAGGCAATATAAAAAAAGAAAAATTTATTAATACAATAAATATAATAACTAAAAAATAATTTCAATATACAAAAATATTTAAATTATATTATATAATTATATCTCAATAAAACTAAACAAACATATAAATATATATATTACATCTGACTTTTACCTAATGTATACATTATATATTATGTCATATATATGTGAAAATACCATTTGTCCCCTGAATTTTTTCTGAATACGCAATTGGTCCATGTGTTTTGTTAAATGACAATTTAGATTTTGTGTTTTATAAAATAGTTCAAAATAGTACCCTAGATCCGATTTTTGTTAAAATATCTTCAGCTATAAGATCAATTCTTGAGTCATTGGCGATGTGATTGGTTCAAAGAAGCAGAGAAAGTGGTCAAGGAACTAATAATGAAAGATTATATTTGATTCATTTTGTAAAACACATGATCTGGATTGTCATTTAACAAAACACAGGGGTCGATCATGTATTCGAAAAAAACATATAGGCCAAATTAGTATTTTTCCTATACGTATACATTCTTGTTACACTATATATTTATCATTTTTTCAATATATAATTTACAAATTTAAATTATATAAAAATATATACTACAAAATTAAATATATAAATAATATGTGAAATATTAATATAAATATGATAAACTAAAATATATATATATATATTTATATAACTATTGGGTAGGATTGAGTTAAATCAATCACCCATACACAAATTATAAATCAAAGTGAATGAAGATTACTTTATTTATAATTTAAAAGTATAACACTCACAATTGTTTGTAAACCATAGGGGAATAAAAATATTTTTTTAAAATTGTTAAATAAAAATATTTAAAAAAACCACAAATTATAAAAAAAATAGATAAATTATATATAAATGATTCTAGGAAGCCATATCACCTTCCTATAACTCTCCATTATATAAGTATACAGATATAAATAGATTTATATGTGAATACATGTCACACTAATTAAATTATTATATCATACCACAATATTAATAGTACTTTATTTATAAAAAGAAATTTACTAATTTCATAACTCCATTTTAAGTTTGTTATCAAAGTTAACCTTGAGCTTTAGTTAGATTTTTTTAGAACAATCATATTTACATAAATTAAAATCCAAAATTAAATCAAGTAAAAATCTATATTCGTTTTAGTTTTAAATTTTATTAATTGTCTATTGTTACACCCAGATTTCGAGGCTTGAGGTTGTGACCTCGAAAGCTGGATTCGTCAGGTGTGAGCTCGCGGTAGGTAGCCTCAAAGATAGGTAGCCTTGAAGTCCTTATAAGCTCGAAAAACAGAACATCAGAGTACATCCATTGTCGGGTAGCCTCGAATCAAGTGGCCCGAACTTGGCATGGGTGCGAGCTCGGAATAAGGCAGCCTCGGTGATATTTACCCACTCCGAACTGGTCTGGGGGAATGTAATATAACTCGTAATTTACTCAGAGACCTAGACTGGCATGATGCTGATTGCTGATCTCGAACGGCTTAGTGAGTCACCTGAAGAGACACAGTCCATGCATTCAAGAGATATTTATTGTTGTAACTTCCCTACAATAAAGAGATATTAACTAGTCGGTTATACGCCCCCTGACCTTGAGGGGACGTTTCCTTGCATATAGGAGTTACAAACTTTAAAGTAATTAAATATATTTATGCACAGAATAACTTCCCGAAACGTGTGGGATTGTATTCTGATATCACCTCTATAAATAGAGAGGTCATGTACCTTTGTAAATGACCAAAATTTTGGGATCTGGGGAGAACCTTTGGAGAATTCATTCCTGAAGAATTTCCAGAAATTTCCTAAGTCTTAATAACAAAGACTCGTGGACTAGGCAGAGTTAACTGCTGAACCACGTAAAAAACTCTCATTGTTTTACTGTGTTATTCTTGCCATAGTTTTTACTATTTACGTGCTCTACATTTTAAGTTGACGAAAAACGGCGTCAACAGCTTGGTGCTTTCATTGAGAGCCTTAAGTAGTACGATCCCTGAACAGCTATGGCCGCAAATGATCAAAATATTCCTAAAGAAAACTAACCACGATGCCCTGGGAAGCTGCCAATGGTAAATCCGGAAAACGAAGAGAGAAGTGAGTCCTCCGATTCTCGAGGACCTCCAGCACCTTCGACCCCAAGGGATGATGATGACATGTACTATAATCCTGAACGGTACGTCCCCATTGTGGAACTTGAAAACCAACAGCTAAGAAAACAGTTGGCTGAGGCCAATAAGCGGAACGAGGAGTTGGCTAGGTTAGCCGCGGAGGCCCAGGCGGCTTAGCCCCCACCTCTGCGTGAGAACCAAGCCCCACCTCCGAGGAACGTGCATGTTCCTCCCCGCAGGCCTCATGGGCGACCTCAAAAAAATGCTGCCACAAGGAGACCGGAGCAACCTCTGCCACCGGCAGAGCAATTCGCTCCCTCGAGACCCCGAAGAAGTACTCGGGCTAGGGCTCCGGTTAATTCAACTGCGGAGGTACCAGCGGAAACTGGGAATAACCGAACCCCTATAGAGGCTTGGACTCAAATTCTTGGTAACACGCAGAATGTTACCGACCCAACTCAGGCGAACTCAGGGCCGTCCAGACCTCGAAATGGGTGGTAGCCACCGTCACCCATACGATTCCCTCCATCGCCTATAAGATACACTTCACCGCCCCGCAGGAACGCTCAACCAGTTCGAGATGATGAGGAAAGGCGTGTAGGAAGGAAACAAGGAAATAGAGAAGCCTTCAGGGAGCAGAGAGGCACCCAGCCTACAAGAAGTCAAATGTCGCGGTCTCACACTGCAGAGACGAGGTAGCATGAAAGAGATCCATATCGGAATAATCATGAAACGAGCCTCGCCAGTGATGATTCAGGACATACTAGATCAGTCAGCGTGTATGATCAAGGTCGAAGAAATACTGGAAACCATAGGAACCACTCCGACCTACGGGAAAATCAGAATCAGAATCGGGGTAGTGGTAATCCATCGAACCCGGACCTGAGAGATCACCTAAATGGGCGCAAAGATCCCTTGCGAAGGCGCGAGCCTGGAATTGTGATCAATGATAGCCAATTTCAGGCAAGACCCCCTGCGGACCCGGTTCAAGAAAGAATTGATCAACTGGAAAAGGCCTTGAGGCTCTTACAAAATGAGCGAGGTCGGAGTCGGGATGAGGATTCTGACGAGGAGCTCGAACCATTCGCTCCCCATATTTCCAACACTCCATTTCCTCAAGGGTTTCAAATCCCTCATGTCCCGCCTTTTGAGGGGAAGTCTGACCCGTACAGCCATCTGAGTACATTTAATACCATAATGAGAGCAAGTAATGTGGGTTACGAGCTCAGATGCATGTTATTTCCAACATCGCTTACAGGACCAGCAAAAAGCTGGTTCGAGAAGTATAAAAGACATTCGATCACTTATTGGGATCAGCTATCAAAGGATTTCAACAAACAGTTCAGAGCCATGATTGGGGTAAGACCTGAGGCATCAACTCTGACCAACGTTCGGCAACAGCCAGGCGAAACGTTGAAAAGCTACCTCACGAGGTTTAATTTGGAAGTTGCCCGAGCTCGAAATGTGGATGACAGCGGTCATCTAATGGCTGTCCAAGTTGAAGTAATGCCGGGAAGTCCTCTCTGGGACGATATGCAGAGAAAACTGGTGAGGTCCTTAACCGAGTTTAATAAGCGAGCTCAGAGGTTTGTCAATGTAGAGGAGGAGAGGTCAACACTGAATATGACTTCTCAGCCCGTAACTACAACGATAAACGTAAACTCTGCCTCAACCTCGGTGGACCCACTAGTTTCAAAGCCTCCCGCGGAAAACCCTTCCAAAAGAAAGAAGAACGAAGGGAGTAACCCCGAGGCAGAAGGGGGAAAGAAGAAGAAGGGGGAAAGAAGAAGAAGGGGGAAAGGTATTTCTCCGTGTACAAAGTGTACACTGAGCTCAACGAGTCTCGGGAGAACATATACCTGGCTAATGAAAACCAGGTCCCTTTTAGGCGTCCAGACCCCATGAGAAATCAGAAGTCCAAGAGGGACTCCAGCAAGTACTGCCGATTTCACAGAGACACTGGGCACACTACTGATGAATGCAGGCAGTTGAAGGACGAGATCGAAGGATTGATCTCAAGAGGCTATTTCAGACAGTATGTCAAAAATCAGAGTAATAATCAGGCTTCTACTAGCCAGAGGGCAGCTATGCCACAACCCGCTCAAAACAATAATTTCCGAGCAAGGGAAGAAGATAGGCCCTGTAACGCCCTACTCCCTTAGATCCGTTACTAAGTGAGTTTAAAACGTGCTTTCAGCTCGCTAATCGAGGTTTTAGATCAAACAGTATAATTAAGCTATAAACAGAGGGAAAAACCTTAGAAATAGTAATTTTCATAGAAAATCATAAAAAGTTTACACTTGGGATCCCAAAATACAATTTAGAAATGTTTACAACATATTAACTAAACCAAGTCGACTAGACGACAAAAATCAGAGTTTATTTACAAGCATCTCCCAAAATTCTCTGGCCCTGACAACCAGGCTGGCCAAACATGTACACGCCGCCCCACGCCTGCTATACTCATGGTTGGTTGATCTTCTCTTTACCCTTACCTGCACCACAAAGCATCTGTGAGCCGAAGCCCAGCAAGAGAACCCACACACAGATAACATATGCAACACATATATTACACATATAAATAGGCCACCAATTGGCTAAACACATACGGCCTAGCCGTCCCAGGCGTTTACCAAGCCCTGGAATTGCGGACCATGCCGTGAGGATATCCCAGGTATCCTTTTAGGGACTTGCCCTGGAAACTCACACTCCACGTGCTCAACATTGCTCCCGGCCCCTTGCCGTACCAGGCCTTGCACTCAACGTGCCTAACGCCGTTCCCGACCCCAGCCGTTCTCGGCCTACACCGTTCCCGGCTCTTGCCGATCATTCACATAATAGCATACATAGCATAGCAAGCAAATACAAACTTCTAGCATACTCAGCTAAAGGGCTACGCCCCGCAGTTCTAACATATTGGGCTCGGCCCTGCATATCAAACCATTTAAACACATTGGGCTCAGCCCCGCATATCAATTCATTTAAACACATTGGGCTCAGCCCTGCATATCAATCCATTCAAACACATTGGGCTCAGCCCTACACACAAGCTCTATGGGAACAAGGGTTCTCTTACCTGAGTTCCGAGCTCTCTGAGCACCGATACCCCGAGCATAGTCCTCCAAATTGAGCCTCGCCGAAACCCTAGTCACAACACATTAACAATGTCCATCCATCAAATTCTAATCCAATAAATAACTTAGAGCCATAACCCTAACCTCCGGGTTCTTGAATTCTATCAATCCGGGTGATAAATTCCATCCCGAGCCTTACCCCTTGAGTTCCCAAACCTAAAATACCCTTAAAACTCAGATTGACACTAAGGGCCGCGGCCCCACCCACAAGAGCCGCGGCTAGCCTCGAAATAGAGGCTAGCACCACACTGACCCCCACACGGGCCGCGGCGCACCCCTCCTAGGGCCGCGGCGTTCCCCATCGAACCCAGATTTTCACACCATTTTCTAAACCTTTCCTTAAGTCAATTCATCCTAAAACTTGACTAACATTCCTAGATATCCAACACAGTTATTCCAGCTCAAAAACAACATCAATACCCCATTAAAATATGCTCCAAAACTCAGCTAGAACACCCAAAGATAAATCAAACTTAGCCAACATGCAATCCCCCATAACCAATAGAAATTTAAGACTAAACCTTAGTAATTAGAGCTTACCTTGCAGAACTTAGTCCCTGGGTTGATCCTCAAGCCTTAAGCTTCAAGCTCCTATAATATCACAGCTGAATTCCCCTAGACCTTCAAGTTGATTCCCTTAGTTTTCCTTGTGTTTATCTTAGAGAGTGAAAGAGAGAGAAGAATAAAAGCTAACCTTGGCTGAGTAGAGAAGTGCAAGTTGGTTTCTCCAAGTTTCTAATTAATTCCTCTTTTTTGTTTTATTTGATTTAAGTCTAAAGGGTTACCTCAAGGCTCGGGGTACCAAAACGTCTTCGAGGGCAAAATGGTAAATTTCCCCAATATTCCCGCCTAGACATTCTACCCTCAAATATATCTCCAAATATTTATTTTCATGTCCCGATAATCCCATAACACACCTAGTACCCAAATTACCCCTCGACTCGCCCCGAGTCGGAATCTCAACCCCGTTGTGACTCTCTGGCTAACCGCTCCCCAGGACTCTCTCGGATCGTGCTGCACAGACATTTCACATATATATAACATATATCACATTCATGCCCCTAATATCCAGACGGGGCCCACATGCACATTTAGCTCACTAAACATGCATCACTATCATATATCCACATTAATTCACGCATTAACACATTAAAGCACATCAAATCATTTATTGCCCTCCAGGCACACTAATCAAGGCCCTAAGCCCGATTAGCAAATTCGGGTCGTTACATGCCCCCTCCAATTGATGGAGAAGACGTAATAACCATCTCGGGCGGGCCTCATCTCGCAGGGATGGGCAGGAATGCCCAAAAGCGATATGTGAACGAGCTAAAAACTGGGGACGGGTCTCCTTATGAACCCGAACCTAGAGCTCCAAAGTGCCAAAAGATTGAATCTCAGCTGATAACCTTTACTGAGGACGACGCGTCCCATGTTCAGTTTCCCCACAATGATCCACTGGTCATCACTCTCCAGCTCGCGAATAAGAGAGTTCACCGAGTTCTCATAGACAATGGGAGCTCAGTGAAAATTCTCTATAAGGCCACCTTAGAAAAGATGGCACTCGCACTTCGAGACCTAAAAGCCTGTGCAACGACCTTGTACGATTTTTCAGGAGAGAGGATTGCCTGTATGGGGTCCATCGAACTCCCGGTAACCTTGGGAGACTACCTAGTCTCAGTAACCAAGATGATGGAGTTTGTAGTAGTGGACCTTCCATCGGCCTACAACGTGCTGCTCGGGAGACCCACCGTAGTAGGGCTGGGGGCAGTCTCATCTGTAAGGCATTTGGCCATCAAGTTCCCGACTTCTAGTGGCATCGGGACGCTGAAGGGAGACCAGTTAGCCGGAAGGGAATGCTATAGCATTTTCGTAAGAGGAAAGAAACAGGCGAGCGAACAAGCATTCGTCATTCTCCAGAATAAGGACGGGACGGTCTTGGAGATAGATGAAGAGATCGATCCAAGAGTGGAGGAAAAATCTGATCTCGAACCATTAGAAAAGCTCGAAGAGTCAGATCCCTCGAAAACGGTAAAGGTCGGGAAACATCTACGTGAAGAAACTAAATAGAAATTAATTTGCTTTTTGAAGAAAAACCAGGATGTCTTCGCGTGGTCACATTCGAACATGGTAGGAATAAGTCCGAATATAGTGAGCCACACGCTAAATATCGATAAAAGCTTCCCACCGAAGCAACAAAAGCGAAGACAACTGGACGACGATAGAAAAAAGGCACTAAAAGAGGAAGTCGACAGGTTAACAGCAAACTGATTCATTAGGGATGCTTTTTACCCCGATTGGGTATCCAATCTGGTACTAGTCTCGAAGCCCAATGGGACATGGCGAACCTGCATTGACTACTCAGACCTCAACAAGGCCTGTCCAAGGGACTGCTTTCCTTTACCACGGATTGACCAGCTCGTGGATGCCACGGCAGGGCATGGACTAATGTCATTCATGGATGCCTATTCTGGATATAACCAGATTTCCATGCATGCTCCCGACCAGGAACATACGAGCTTCATAAAAGATAAATGGTTATATTGTTATAACGTCATGCCATTCGAGCTCAAAAATGATGGGGCACATACCAGCGGCTCGTGAACATGATGTTCTCAGAGCAAATAGGGAACAACATGGAAGTTTATGTTAATGACATATTAGTCAAGTCTCAACTTAACGATAACCATGTTGATGATCTTGAAGAATGCTTTGCTGTGCTCCGAAAATATAACATGAAGCTTAACCCTTAGAAATGCTCCTTTGGAGTATCTTCAGGAAAATTCCTGGGTTTCATTGTAAATGCTCGAGGAATAGATGCTAACCCAGACAAGATCCAAGCCCTGATCGATATGCCCTCACCTCGAAAACACAAAGATGTCCAGAGTTTGACCGGCAGAATGGCGGCACTAAGTAGGTTTATCTCGAAATCTACAAACCGTTGTCTTCCATTTTTCAACCTGTTGAGGGGAGGCAAGAAATTTGAATGGACGGAAGAATGCGAGTTGGCCTTCCAGGAGCTCAAGAAACACCTCGCAGAACCCCCTATCTTATCAAAACCTATTATGGGAGAAGTGCTGTACTTGTATCTTGCCACTACCGAGCACGCCATAAGTGCAGTGCTAGTATGAGAGGAAGAAAAGGTGCAAAGGCCCGTATATTACGTCAGTAAAAGGTTACTGGGGGCAGAGTTGAGATATCCCTTGATGGAAAAGCTAGCTCTCAACTTAATTCACTCATCTTGGAAACTTCGACCCTACTTTCAAGCGCACCCCATCCATGTACTAACTGATCAACCACTATGACAAGTCTTGTCTAAGCCAGAAGCTTCAGGTTGACTTCTTAAATGGGCAGTTGAACTCGGGCAATTCGAGATCACCTATCATTCAAGGATGACCATTAGGGCACAAGCCTTCACAGACTTCATAGTGGAATGTACTGGTATGACCAACGATGAAGTTATAACCCCAGCCCACGAGTTGTGGAAACTTTACGCTGATGGGTCATCTAATGAAAATGGATTAGGGGTAGGAGTCATTTTGATCACTCCTGCAAGAAGCAGATTTCATTCTGCCTTGAGATTTGACTTCAACGCATCAAATAACGAGGCCAAATACGAGGCTTTACTGGCGGGACTTCGTATAGCCAAGGAGCTCAATGCTAAAGCAATACATTGCTACAGCGACTCCCAGATGGTGGTTAACCAAATTTTGGGAGAATACCAGGCTCGTGGTACAAGAATGGAAGCCTACTTAGAAAAGGCAAGATCAGCATTGGAACACTTCAATTTCTATGCGATAGAACAGGTCCCCCGAGAACAAAACTCGAATGCGGATGCCTTAGCTCGGCTCGCCACTTCCACCGAGAATGATGAGCTAAATGTCATACCAATTGAACATCTCTCGACACCTAGTATTAACGAGCCAGAGCAGGAAGACGTGTGAATGATTGATTCTGAGCCTACCTGGATGACTCCGATAGTCGAATATCTCGAGATCGGCATCCTTCCGAAAGATCGGAGCCAGGCTCGACAGTTAATGTATCAAATCCCCCGTTACACCATTATGGATGGAAGGCTGTATAGAAGAGGATATTCCATGCCATTACTTCGGTGTGTGACTCCACTCGAAGCCAAGAAAATCATTAAAGAAATTCACGAAGGGTTCTGTGGAGACCATACTGGGGGACATAGCCTGTCCAAGAAAATCATACGCCAAGGTTATTTCTGGCCTACCATCAAGTCAGATTCTTTTGAGTACGTAAAGAAGTGTGATAAGTGCCAGCGATTTGCCACAATTCCTCGAGCTCCACCGTCCGAGCTGACTATGATGACCTCCCCATGGCCATTTGTGGTATGGGGAATCGACCTCATAGGCTTTCTCCCAACTGGCAAGGGCCGAGTGAAGTATGCGGTAGTCGCCGTAGATTACTTCATGAAGTGGACAGAAGCTGATCCGTTAGCAACTATAACCTCCAAAAAAGTCATTGACTTTGTATTGAAAACATCATATGTCGATATGGGATGTCGAGGAAAATTTTATCCGACAACGAAACCCAGTTCGACAGCGATCTGTTTACCAACTTTTGCGAAAAAAATGGAATAATAAAGAGTTTTTCGTCAGTGGCCCATCCCCAGGCAAATGGCCAGGTCGAAGCTGTAAACAAAACTCTAAAGAGTTCGCTAAAGAAAAAGTTGGAAGAAGCAAAAGGAAGATGGCCCGAAGAATTGCCCCAAGTCCTATGGGGATATAGGACTACGGCCCGAACATCGACAGGACATACCCCGTTCTCTCTGGCGTACAATTGCGAGGCTATGTTGCCAGTTGAGGTCGAAATTCCCACAATTCGATCCCTCGCTTACGATCAAGCCTCGAACCACACTCAGCTCGAAGAAACTCTTGACTTGATCGAAGAAAGAAGGAACGAAGCTCAACTAAAAAATGCTGCATACCAACAGCGAGCTACCAGGTACTTCAACAAAAGGGTTCGGGATCGAAAATTCGGTGTGGGAGATTTAGTGCTAAGGCGTGTATTCTTGGCAACGCGAGATCCAGCAGCTAGCGTGCTCGGGCCAAATTGGGAAGGACCCTACCAGATAGAGTCAGTCATTCGACCCGGTGTTTACAAGTTGGCGAGATTGGATGGAAGTCTAGTCCCGCGAGCATGGAATGGCGAACACCTACGACCTTACTATCAATAATGTAGGAAGGATGTTGCCTGTGACCATGCTTGTTTATCTGTACTGTTTTTTATATTTTTGGATTTTGTCAAATAAAGGGTGATTTCGTTTAATATGCTATATTTTTTGCAATCTCTCTTAATTTAATAACCTATGGTCACACTCATAGGATATTAAGGGGGCATTAGTGGTATATATACCATCAGCTTGAAAAATAAAATAACATATACGAAATACATACAAGTGTTTGGACATAACCAAATACGCGAGCTAAGGCAGTTTGGATATAACCAAACTAGATTAAAATGTAAGTGTATGGATTACAAACCTAACACGACCTTAATAGGTTTGGAACAAACCAGCTGAAACTAATCGGCAGTAAGTTGGAGCATAACCCACTTCGGATAAGCCGAGATCGAGGCTGGAGTATCTTGCAAAACAATAGTTTCGACCTCATAACCTCGGAGAGATAACCGAGGACGAGAAAAAGTAACTAAAAAGTAAGATATAACTAAACCGTTTGCATTACACACCATACAAGTACTTTCGGGTGCATGGTTAAAGTAATATCCGACCTTGATAAATAACGAGATCGGAAGCGGATAATTCGAGCAAACTGTGCATGAATGCATTGAACTTCGAGCTTAAATCCAAACTATGTTTGTGAGATTAAATAAGCATATACGACTCTTTAATATAAAAAGTATGCAAAATATTTCAAATTGAGAAATGTAAAGCATATATATTAAAAGAAAGTAAAAAAGAAAGAGAAATTGTATCAGCCCTACGGGCATAAATAAAAACAATTACAAAAATAAAGGGACGCAGCCCCGAGGTAAGATTTATGAAGGAGCAGTCTCCTTGGCCTTCTCAGCATCAGCGGCCTCCCCAACTCCCTTTGCGCCATCACGAGCAGCCTCCTCCTCCTCAAGCCGAGCCTGCCACTTGTCTACGAATTTCGCCTCAAGAGGACTTAAGAAGCTGGTATCGAGGTCGACATTGTTGGCCCATATTCTATACATGGCCAGATCGACCGCCCGATCCTTTTTCTCCTTAAACTCTTCAAGAAGACGAGCCTTTTCTCCCTCAATGATCTCAAAAGTGGCGGCCTTATCTTCTTCGAGCTTGGTATTGGTCCCCTTGAGCCGAACATTCTCCTTCTCAAGCTCTGCGAGCCTGGCGTTCTGCTTCTCAAGCTCGGATGTCTTGGCTTTAAGCTCCTCGGCTCCTGCCTCAACCTGTGCCTTTGTTGCCTTCAGCTCATCACTCAGTTTGAGCTGAAGATCCTTCGCCTCCTGAGCATAGGACTTGCTCGAATGAATCTCATTATTCAGTTTATAGTTGAGCTGAGCGGAGACAGCAATAGCCTGGCATACAGAGAAAACAACATTAACATATGGACCGTCTATAAAAACAACTAGTAGCAAGAAAAGAAAAGTTACCGTGGCAGTAAGCTCGACACTCTTCTTGTAAAGTGTGTTGCAGTCTCGGGCGTTGTTCAAAAACTGCCAATGAGGAGCGTCAAAACCGCTAAAGCTCTGACCCACTCGAGACAGGATGTCCGAGCCCAGCGTAGCCCCATGGGGCCCAGCAGCATTGTCAACTACATACTCATCAACGTGAGTAGAAATTGACAATTTACCGGTTAAGGAAGCTGAGGGTTTTTTAGGAGGTGGGCTGAGCGTTGAGTGAACTAGGATGGGAGGTTGGGGCTCGAACATAGTGGATGCCTCGACCTGTGGAGTTGGCTCCACAGCAGAGCTCGTGGCAGGCGGAGCTGGTGGAGGAGGTGTCTTTTCAGCCCTCTTAAGGACCTTGGCGGGCTGGTCGGTTTTTCGTGACCCCCTAGGACGCTTACTCCTCTTGGCTCCACCACTCTCAAGGATGTTGTCAAGATCGGAGTCCATCTCGCCTACACAGTTACACCACAATATGAGTTATCAAAAAATAAAATAACTCAGCATCATGCAAACATATATGGGATAAAAAGACAAGTGGAGAGAAACCTAACTGGAACTCTCCCCCGAGCTTGAGCTCGGCGACTACGAAATTCCCCCATCTTCAGAAGAGGCGCGGGGAGTACCTTCCCTATAGGTGGACGTCAACCTCGAAAGGTCCCTATAGTCGTTGGTCCCATATTGGACGGCTATTCCGTTCCATACCTCATTCAGGCTATACATGATGTCGTATTTCCCGAGCCAGCTATCGAACCTATGAACCCGTTCATCTACCCAAGACCATACATAAAAATGGCTCCTATCGTCCTTACATAATACTAACCTATCGGGTTTATGCTTTAATAAGGAGGGGGACCACATATTCGAGCTTAGGATGACTGTACCTTGCTCATCCGAGCCCGAGCTTGAGGCCTCGTCGTTGGCCTCGTTCCCTGATTGTGGACTCCTTTGACGAACTGGAGGCGGAGGCCTCTCCTCTCTCCTTGGGGGGAGGTTGCCCGTTGGCAGAGGCACGAGCTCCCAACGATCGTATTTTTTATTGGACCAATCCGATGTGGACTGATCCTCTCCCAAGAGCCCACAAGCCCAGAGCTTGTCTTTGTGCAGGAGATAGGAAAGGGATCTCCTGCCGTAAGGGAGTTGGAGCAGAGTCTCTCTATGCTCCTGCATCTCATCAGTGGGAGTAGGGCAATGATAGTTGGCTGGAAAATCAAATGCATTTCAACTAAGTACGGGCCCAAAAACAAAGTTCAAGCACAGAAAAGAAGGAGGTTGAGGTACTTACGAATCCATCCGAACAAGTAGTATCGAGACGGGGCTAGGCCATCTGTCCAGAAGAAGGCCTTCTTGAAGTTAGGAGGATGATTAGGAAGATCCTCGAACATCTTCTTCTCCTTCAGATAGCTCGAAAGGTAGTAGATTCCGTCTCCTCCCCGAGCTCGGGAGGGATTACTTTTCAAACAAAAGAGATATAAGATCTCTACAGGCGAAGGCCCTTCCCACTTCAGCTCGTGGTAAAGCGACCTTAGGGCAGACAGAACCCTATAAGAGTTGGTATTGAGTTGGAAGGGAGCCATCCCAACATATTCCAAGAAGCCTTTAAAGAAGGACTTCAAGGGAAGGATAGCTCCTGCCTTCATGTGCTCTTGGCTCCAAGCTGCATACCTCAGCCTGCTGTCAGGGTTTCCATCCCCCGGAGCACGGCAGCTCTGCTCGTGGGTAGTCGGAGCTCGGCACCTAAGCGAGTCCGATAGCCCTAAGTCGTGAAGGGCCAGAATATCAGATATCTGTCCCAGCGATGTGACCGAGCTCCAGTAGTGTTCGGCCTCGAAAAACTCCCTCCTTGGCTGTGAGGTAGAGGGCTCCCCCATCAGTAAAAACTGCAGATCACTTGGTTTGAAGGCAACTGTCACTCTAAGCTTAGGGTCGAGGGGAATCAGTCTAGGCTCGGTGTCAGGATCTGGATGAAGGGCGACCCTTAGTCTTTTCCTTTTCCCTTCTTCGACCTCGTCTATTTGACGTCGGTAGTGAGCTCGGGTTTCTTCTTGTTCACGAGCTAGCTCGTGTTCGCGATTCAGACGCTGGTTCCGGGTAAGCAACGACTCCGGGCTCGGAGCTTTTGGCGAATATGGGATGGCAAGCAACGTCCCCCACCGTCTTTCCAGATTCTGTGACATCTAGCAAGAAAGAAAAAATGGTGAGGGCCATGCATGCAAGGAATCAAGAATAACGATCTCGGTGGTTCAAGATCGAAACTGCTTGGATACGAGATGAGTTCAATCATGGGGACCCGATTAGTGTCATGACGTGTATTTCACGAGAAAGGGAGGAAAGTGGATTTAATTTTTGAAAATCCTGAAATATCAGGAAAAAAAGGTGGCGGTTGTTCAAAAGTGGTATTCTTGGGAATCGTGCATTCTTTAAAACCCATATTTTGTACCCAATATCTTGGTGTGCAAGATACGTCTTCCGAAATTTGAAAACCCAGAAAAAAAGACCATATTTGGGTCTTCCTACATATGAACTGGACTTAGAACCAGTAATGTGGAAACCTAAACCTAATATCTATTGATCAAAGCATCCTAGTGCATTAAACTAATGAATGGACCAACAAAACTCTAGTGCCCAAGGTGCAACAGAATCATAAACACACATGGAAAAAGTAATGCAAAGAAGCCATGAACAGAAAACTTACACAATGCGATGGGCGGGAACAGAGAAATGGACGATTGTATAAGCGGCTGCAAGTACGATCTCACAGAGTCAAAGATTTCAGCGTGGTTTTGTTTTCTTGGCTTCGAGAACATGCAAGAAATGGGCAAGGAGAGTTCTGGTTTTCCTGTTTTCCTTTTTTCCTCTAAAATGAACGTGAGTTAGGGAAGAAGACGACGGGGTCCAATTTATAGGCACATGAAAATGCAAAAGGCTGGATTAATCTGGGCCATTGGCCAGATTCCGTATCAAATCCGACGGTCAGGGATAAGTGACATGATGGTACTGTAAAGGTGGCAGGCGAACGATCGTTAGTTCAAAAGTTTCCTTCTCATAGGATTCGAACTAATACTTTTGAGGGGGCAAAATGTTACACCCAGATTTCGAGGCTTGAGGTTGTGACCTCGAAAGTTGGATTCGTCAGGTGTGAGCTCGCGATATGTAGCCTCGAAGATAGGTAGCCTCGAAGTCCTTATAAGCTCGAAAAACAGAACATCAGAGTACATCCATTGTCGGGTAGCCTCGAATCAAGTGGCCCAAACTTGGCATGGGTGAGAGCTCGGAATAAGGTAGCCTTGGTGATATTTTCCCACTCCGAACTGGTCTTGGGGAATGTAATATAACTCGTAATTTACTCAAAGACCTAGACTGGCATGATGCTGATTGCTGATCTCGAACGGCTTAGTGAGTCACCTGAAGAGATGCAGTCCATGCATTCAAGAGATATTTATTGTTGTAACTTCCCTACAATAAAAGGGATATTAACTAGTCGGTTATACGCCCCCTGGCCTTCAGGGGACGTTTCCTTGCATATAGGAGTTACAAACTTTAAAGTAATTAAATTTATTTATGCACAGAATAACTTCTTGAAACGTGTGGGATTGTATTCTAAGATCACCACTATAAATAGAGAGGTCATGTACCTTTGTAAAGGACTGAAATTTTGGGATCTGGGGGGAACCTCTGGAGAATTCATTCCTAAAGAATTTCCAGAAATTTCCTAAGTCTTATTAACAAAGACTCGTGGACTAGGTAGAGTTAACTGCTGAACCACGTAAAAAACTCTCATTGTTTTACTATGTTATTCTTGCCATAGTTTTTACTGTTTACGTGCTCTACATTTTAAGTTGACGAAAAACGGCGTCAACATCTATGAAATATTATAATATATTAATGCATACAAAATGACAAATATAATTTTACTTTTTTAATTTATTTTATATTTTAAGTTTTGTTATCAATTTTATAAATTATATTTATAAAAAAAATTATGACTGCATTATAAGTGAGTTTATTTCTTTTTATTTTTTTGCAATTTCTTTTTTTTGACTAAAAGCAAGTGGAGTAGACCATTTTTTTATAGGAAAAATTACACATAGCATTGTAAATTTTTTTAAAAAATTGAAAAATACCTAATTTTACAAAAATGATAAAAATACAGATAACAGTTTGTAATTGTAAAGCCCTACTACCTAGGGACCGTTACACTGTGTATTTTAAATAGTGGTAAACTCGTTAAATGAGTCATTTGGCCATAATCGTATAACTAAATGTGATTAATGGTTTAGGGTTAATTTTTTTTGTCAAGAATACAAACGTTCCACTAAAATGTTTACTGTATACATTGGGATCCCAAAATACATTTAAAATGTTAATTACAATAAAAAATTTACAACCAGTCGACCTAGCAACAAAATAGGGTTTAACTCTAGCTCCTCTTTAAACCCTCGGTTGTGGTGGTCGATCAACCGCATATGTACACATCGTCACCTAAGCTCTTCAACTCAAGAATGGTCCAGCTTTCTTTTACCTTTACCTGCACCATATAGCACCCGTGAGCCGAGGCTCAGCAAGAAAGCTTAAAACATGCTCATAAGTAGTTAATAGCATGTCACCAAATCATAATAAGCATGCTTAGCAATAATAACCCTATTCATGCATGCAGGAAAGTACAAATAAATGATTATGGCGTCCTGCGACCTAAGTAGATGACTGTTAAGTCAATCTGGGGTCCTGCGTCTTGAATGGATGGCTGTTAAGTCACTTGGGGTCCTGCGCCATGAATAGATGACTATTAAGTCACGCTGGGGTCCTGCACCCTGAATAAATGACTATTAAGTCACTCTGGGGTCCTGCTTCCTAAGCCATGTGATGTTCCAGTCACCTGAGCCTTTTAGCCATGGCTCTGAGTAACTAGCCTTAGACTAGCCAAGCACTTCAGTTTTCTTCGACTAATAGGTCAGACGAGCATATAATGCTCTTGTTGATTAGATCTAATCATATCGACTAGCGCTCAATGTACTATTGCCGCTCTTGACTCATAAGTCAATTCCATACGACCAACGCTCAGTACTATTGCCGATCATGATTGATAAGTCAGAGCTTCACGAGCAATACTAAACAACATTGCCATTTCTGACTAATAAGTCAGTGCGTAGCTCAGATAAACAATCAATTCCAGCATTCACAATGCAACAGATATTCAAATATAGAGCACTTAACATGCTTCATCAACAATCACCAGCATAATTATAATCATTCACATTTATAGAGACTCAAGCTCTAATCAATTCCATATTCCACATTCATGTCATACCATAATCACATTTATCACATGCATCACATACTGGGTGTAGTTTTCTTACCTTTGGTCCAAGCACAAGTTACCAATTAACGACCCTCGAGCATGATTATGATTTTGAGCCCCTAGCGACAACCTAGTCACAACCATAAAATAGAATCCCTTAAAAAACGAGTAAATAAAGACTTCTGGACCAAGTCCTAGCCTCTGGAATGTCGAATCCTACTAAACTGGGTAGTAGGATCGATCCCAAGCCCTTAGGTTTAAGTTCCCATGACTAAAAACCCACTTTGGCCACTTTTCCTCTTTTGAGTCGCAGCCCCAAACACTAGAGTCGTAGCCTTGCTCAAGTCAGGGCCTAAAGCCCTTCTCTGCCTGCGCTAGCGTTGCGGCGCTCCTAATAGGCACCGCGACTCAAATAGCCCAGTAGCCCCCTTCACCTTCTTCGTTAAGCTTGAACCGTGACGCCCAAAAATAGGGCCGCGACTCGACCTCGAACCCAGCCAGAAAACCTCAATTTTCTCATTTTAAATCCTCCATAAACCTATCTAAACATATCCAAATCCCAAAATCAAAGTTCCCAAACATCCCAATGGCCCAAAACCATCAAAACCTAAACTTTAAACAACTCAAAAACTCATCAAAGCATAAAATCCAATCAAAGCTTAAAAACTCGAAAATCAAAACTTAAAGCTTGGATTACCTCTGATTGAGTCGTTTCCTAGCTAAATCCTCCGGCTAATAAGCTTCTAATCTTCCCTAGAATCACTATGACTCAATCCTTGCTTGAATCCGAGTCCTTAAACTCGAGTTTCCTTCGAAAATGCGAACGATGTCAAAAAGGGAACGGAGAGAGAGAGAGAGAGAGAGAGAGAGAGAGAGAGAGAATGTTCTGAACATTCTTTTATGTTTCTGACAGGTTACTTCGAGCTTAAGTAACCTCAAGCAAATCCTAATGCTCGGGGTCTAAAAAATGCCCCCTGGGGTAAAATAGTCAAAATTCCAATAATTCCCTCCTATCTCACTAACTCCCAATATATCACCAAATAATCATTCTCATTACCCAATATCCTAGTAATGTGCTAAATACCCAAAATACCCCTTAACTCACTCCAAGTCAAGTATGGGTCCCGTTGTGACTTTCCCATTAGCTTACTCTCTAGGATCGTCTCGTGTCGAGTAACCCAAACATATCCACATAGTAATGTAGTACCACACACATACCACATATCTGCCAAATATACCCATAATGGGCCAAATTACGAAAATTACCCAATTAATCATAAATAAGCCCACATGCATATTTAATACACCAAAACATGCATATCAAGTCATATTATAATATAACTCACATAATCACATAATAATGCACATATATATCACATAATTCCATAATTTGTCATCCTGCCCCCCCATCAATGTCCTAAGCTTTATTAGGAAATTTGGGACGTTACAATAGCAGTTTTGTAATCACATGTTGCAATTTTCTATTTAGTCTTTAAATGTTTTTTAGAAAATGGTAACATATAGTTACAAACATGTAGATTTTAGTTACAAATTTGCAAACTTT
Organism: Humulus lupulus; assembly: GCF_963169125.1. Taxonomy (NCBI): domain Eukaryota; kingdom Viridiplantae; phylum Streptophyta; class Magnoliopsida; order Rosales; family Cannabaceae; genus Humulus; species Humulus lupulus. The sequence continues at coordinate 70,325,844 of NC_084794.1, read as the reverse complement.
GTTTGAAAAAAAAAGCTCTGTATTTACGATTATGTCCCTTCATATTTTGTATTTTTGTCTAGATTTCGTATTTTTAGTATTTTTTTAAATCGTAGGCATTTTTTGTGAATTTTCCTTTTTTATATTGTAAAATAAGAATTCATTTTAGTTTTTTTCATAAAACTTAAGAATGAACTTAGTAATGAGCTTTAATCAAAAGTACTAAAGTGATAATTTTTCAATATTAATAAATGTTATAAAAAAAAATCCTATATAATTATATGAACATTATTTAATAAGTATGAGAAGATAATTTAAAGCACACACTACTTAGGAATGGATATTTTTTAGGGTAATTCTACTTATATAGGTCTTTTTTTTAAGTGACTACTTAATTATACCTTAAGATTGAATAAGGAAGCAAAGAAGTATATGAATTATTGATTCAAAAAGTCTATTGTTTAACCAAAGAGTATACATCAAAATATGAGTCGCTAAAATACAAAGTGAGTGATATGAGAGAGTTGCCCCCAGAAATTTAGACAATAAATCTTGAAAAAACACCCAAAAGATTAGTCTGACCAATTTGAGTCCAACAAATTTCCTCAAGAAAAACACGAGCTTTCGAAAGATTGGCTTGTAAGCACCACATGAGCAAAAAAAAAAAAAAAAAGATTGATAAATAAAACTCAATTAAAAAAGATAAAAAAAATTAAAAATAAAAATCAACACACATTGTAATTATATTCCAACATCTTTTCCAAATGAACCTCTAATAAAATTATAAAATTTATTTTGATACATTTTTTTTCTAAACTCTTATTTACTATAAAAATTTTCATAAAGAAAATTGTGTATATATATAGATTACACTCTTATTATACTAAGTAAAAAATCAAATATCAACAAGTAAAAAGGAAGGATATTTTTCTTTCTAAAATAAAAAGCTTATTTTTTAAATTTATATTTTATTTCTCAAACACAAAATAATTATAAATAAGTTTAAAACTAAATGAAAAACTTGTCTTATTAGAATAAACAAATATCATAAAAGTTATAATATTCAACTTTCATGTTTAAAGTAATCAAGTATGTAAAATTGATATTTTAAAGTAATCAACTTTCATAGTTATATAGGGCCAATTTGGTACAACTGCTTGTGCTGTGGGGAAAAGTAGCTGCATTAGTATTGTGGAGAAAAGTAGTTGTAGCTATGCTATGATAAAAATCGATGAGTGTTTGATAAATTATAGATTTTAAAGTGTTGTGAATTGGAAAAGCAATATCAGAGTGTTTGGTGAACTATATAATTAAAGTGTTGTTAAATAATAAAAGACGAAAATATATGTCATTTTTATTTTATTAAAACAAATTTACAAACATACTAAATTGATTTCAATAGAAATATTATATCTATTTAAACATGTTAACATAAGACATTAATAAAGTAATCATCAACAAATATGTTATATTATATTATATTATATACACATATAATTATGTGTATATATATTATAGCTAGTTAGTGTAGCTTCAAATTATAATGATTATGATATAATAATCTAGTTTATGATATAATCATAAATATGTAAAACTTAAGTTATGCAAAACTCTCACTTTCAATATCTTTAGTTATTTCTCTTTATTTTTTTTTCCTAAAACATGAAATTAATATGTGTTTGATAAATTATAATTCAAAAATATTATGAGATGCAAAAATAATATTATAGTGTATAAGAAATAATATATTAATGTAGTTTTTTAATATAAAATTACTAAAATAAAAAATATTATAAAAATATCTAGCTAATAAATATAAAATTATATAAATATTTTTATAACAAAATAAAAAATATTTAAGATTTAAATAGTATTTATTTTTATCTTAAATAATATTTATTTTATTATCATTATAATTTATTTTAAATATTTTTATTTTGAGTACTATATAATAAATAAGTAAATATATTTAGATAAACAAACACATTAATTGTAGAGATTTTTTATTTAAAAAAAAAAGAGCGTGTAAGAAAAAGCTAAAAGTTGGTAGGTTGTGCTTGTTGGGAATTCATGGCTTTACACTTTCTAATTCAACAATGAATAATAGAAATAATTCAATATTACAAACCCTAGATGCTAATCAAGAACCTTATTTAAAGCATGAATGCAAATATTGACAATCGAAGAACCATATTCATGGTAATGCAAATCTTGATGATAAATGATTAAGTGATTATATGGTGAATTTAGAAACATTTAATCATCAATACTAACAATGTAAGCACAATAGAATAACACAAATACAAAGTTAGGGTTTAGAGAGATACAACCTTTGATTTTGAGCAAATTGAATCTTCAAACTTGGGAACAACTAAAGGATTATACACAATAAGTATATTGTTGTCCAAAATCTCTATTCCAAGCCTTCCCTTAGTTGCTTGAAGCTTCACTAATGTGGAATGAGAAGTGAGATTAAATGAGCATTGACACTCATACAAGTCAAGCAATACCTTGATGAGTTTCTTGGAGAAAACTTATGATAGAGAGCTTGAGAGAGAGATAGAGGTTAAAGAGAGAGTTGAAAAGTGTGATCAAGACTTTTCAACCCTAATAACCCTTATTTATAGTATATGCATCGTCATCAAGTCTAACCAATATAATTATAACTTTTAAACACATCATTTGGAGTTAAGTCACGTAATTTTACGGTCCCATACAAACCTCCCAGGTGATGCATCGCCTGCCAGGCAATGAATAACCACCCAGCAAGCGATGCATCGCCTACAAAGGGTTTTGTCTCCTAGGACCTTCTAGGCGTTGCGTCACCTTTTATAGGAGACGCAACGCATATACCTCTGCAATAACACCCTGAGCGTGACCCCAAAAAGTCTCCAAATACCTCCAAACTTTTTGGGAATGTTTAGATGCCTTCTTGTATCACTTTAGACCCATAAAAGTTAATTATAGATGCCTACTACACAATCTCATATTTTCATTTTAACTTAAATAAAAACAGTTAAGTGTTTTGCACCTCATTATGCAAACAACTTAACCATTATATTTAACCAATCTCAACAGTGCCAACTTTAGATTTTGGCTGTAGGTTCTACATAAATTCTTCAATAAATTGTTTTTGCATAAATTTATTAATTTGTTGTTTTTAACGAGGTTTACCAAACACCTTTATTGCATAATTTTTTAAAAAGCAACTTTTTAGCTTTTTTTTTAAGCTATACCAAACTTGCCTTATGATTTAAAAGATATATTTGTATCAATGAACCAATTGATATGTTTTTACACTGTTACAAAAATAAGTATTTAGGTTGATTTTTAAATTGGAAAGACAACATAAGTTATGGAATTTCGGAAACCTACGACTTTAATTTTAGACAAAAGCCATATTATAGAATGGATATCATAGAATTGAGTTTTTTTTTATTATATTTTTAATATATCTATTTTAATACAAAAATTGACTTAACAAGTCACTATAAAAATAGTAATTTTAGGGGCCACATTTGAATAACCCCAAAAGTTGCCCCTAAAAAATTGTCCCTAATAAGTAATCAACACACATTGTCACTGCTAATAATTAAATATTAGAGGCGACGGTGTCACTCCTAATACTTAGATAGTCAAAAAAAAAAAAAAAAAAACAGTATCAGAATCTTTTTTCACTGCTAATAATAATTAATCGTTCCTAATGTTTGTCGCCCCTAATAGATTTTTTTAAATAAAAAATATTTTTTAAATTATAAAAATAATAACAATTGCACCTTAATTATATATTCAAATAACAAAACTAATATTAATATTCACGCATACAATAATATATGAATTAAAACTAACTGTTTAATATAAACATCCTATTCTTCCAAATCCGCAACATCGTCCATATTGTCTCCTTGCAGTGCATGCTAAGTCTGCGGTGGCTGTGGTGTCTGTGGAGGCATCAACCACATATATTGTGGAGGTAACGATGACCCTCCTGCTACATACATGTATAAATAGGGATAGGGATAGGGCGGAGGTTGAGACCACGATCCACTAATATGAAGAGGCAGAAGTTGTGATGAAGGTCCACTCATATGAGGAGGATAATCCTTAGGGTACAGAGGCATTGACCATTAATACATGTATGAGTGGGCTAGAGGTTGAGACAACCACGATGGTGCAGGCATGTCGGAATGGCTTGGTGAAGGTTGAGAAGGTGAACCTTGAGACATGTGAGGTACCTAAGGTTCAGAAGATGAATCTACATACTTCAGGTAAAACCTTTGACACTTATTCTGCATCTCCACATTTAATGCCAGACGTTTTTCAGGTGGAGGCTGTTGATACATGTACTGAAGCTGCTCATTCATGATCTTCACCATATCAACCAATTCACGTATATCACCAGTTGACTTTTGAGGTGGCGTATTGGGACAAGTTGATGCTTTACCCTTTAATTTGTGACCAACTCCTCGGCTGTGGCCTTGCCTTTCACCAAGAAGTTGATGTAGTATCTTCATTTGATCTACCCCAACCCTCGACCCCTATCCAAGACCCTGACTCCCAACCCTTACCCACGACACCTATTACTAAAAATTAAAAAAAAAAATAGGTACTAATTATCAACTTTATAATATGATGTCATTTCTCCAAAGTCTACCAAAATTTTGGTAGCATAACAAATATATACTAACTTATCCCAAAATTTTAAACCCCGGAAATGACACTCAGAAAATCCCAAAACATACACAGTATAACAAACAATATTTATATGATAATCAAATAACACTAATTAAATTATTCACTAATTTCTATCAAATTTAATTTAACTACCTATTTAAATATTTTTTATTAATATTTTATGTAAACACAAATAATGTGATTTTTAATACTTTTTTATTCATATTATTCATCAAGTTAAATACATATTTACTCTATCATAAATAAAATTCAATTTAACTACTTATTTATTAATAACAATAACAAATGTTACTTCAAATCATAATAAAAAATCTGATTTTTTTTGTACAAATTAAATTAAAAAGAAAGAGTACATATAAAAATACATACCTCTATAGCTTTGGTCTGTGGTGACTCATAGTATTACCTATAAATATATATATTAATTTCTGCTCCTTTCTTAAAACAATATAAAATTAGTAAAATAAAAAGCAAATAACATATATATATAAATATAAATATCAGTAATATAAGTAAATTGTAAAATAATAAAAAAAAAACTTATATGTATACTAGATACAAACAACGTGCAATGCACGTTTGTTTAGTTTTATTTATATAATTTATTAAATTTGTATCATTATCATATAAATATTTCAAATAATTAACACACAATATTACATATAAAAAAATAGCATAAACATATTAAATGAAAAATTAAACCAAAACATTGTTTATTTTTTTAATATATATATATATATATAATATGATAACCTTTTAAAACATAAATGATAATTTTTTTAATAAAAATTAAGATTATGTATTATATATTATTATAATAATATTTTATAATATTTAAAATTATATTGATATAAGTATTAAATATCTAGTCTTGTATTAAATATTATTATAATAATAATATTTAAATTCATATTAATATAATTAGTAAAAAAAATAGGATTATATATTATTATCATAATAATATTTTATAACATTTAAATTTATATTAATATAGTTATTAAATATCTAATCTTGTATGATATATTATTATAATAATGATATTTTATAACATTTGAATTTGAATTTATATTAATATAATTATTATATATATAGTCTTATATTAAATATTATTATAATAATGATATTTTATAATATTTAAATTTATATTAATATAATTGATAAATATTTATTTTTAAGTTAGTTTTAAAAGTATATTATATTAAATATTTAGAATATTCCGTTAAAGTTAATATTGATAGAATATTAAAACAAAAAATTTATGTTATCTACACATTTATTATATAAAAAAGATATACACAAATATATATATATATATATATACATACATACACAGACCCACATATATACACACATACATGCATATAAATATATATATATATACACACACGACCACACCATAAAACAAACAAAAATCAAAATTAAAATTAACTAAATCATCAAAATAGAGAGAATTAATAAAAACATACACAAAAATATATATACACCCAAATATATATATATACACAGAAACGCACACACATATATAAGTATATAATTATGAGATTAACAACAAAAATTGATAAAAATGATAAAAATTACCTCAGATTGGGGTGGGGCTGGCAGAGAACGGAGACAGAGAGAAAGAGAGGACGAAGGGGCTGGGATGTGGTGGCGGGACTACACCGGCTCAGAGGGGGCTGAGGGGGTTGGAGGAAATGGGCTGAGAGGGTCGAAGGCTGTGGGAATTATGGGATTTGGGGACTGCTCGTTGGCTTTTTCTATTTGGGGATTTAGGGATCAAAGTGAATAATGAAGAAGACGACCGGGGAGGTAATATAATTAGACTATTAAGGGCGACACCTATCGTCCCTAATAAAAATAAAAGTCACCCTTAATATAAAAAATGACATCGTTGAAATTGAAGACTTAAAACCATGACGCGAACATTTCCCACATTTTTTTCAATCAAAAGTTTCGAAAATATCTATATTATTAGGGGCAACATGTCGCTCCTAATAATATTTAAGTCGCCTCTAACATGTTTGGCAAGTGAAAATTTTCACTGTCATATCATCTGTGGTGACATTCCATAGTAGTCCCTAATAATGTCGCCTCTCATGAACTTTTTTCTAGTAGTGGTGGAAGAAGAATTTATCTATGACAAAGGGGCTTGCGCTACTCGAGGGTGCATGGAGGCCAACTTATGTTAAAAGAATAAAAATTTCCTGTCTCAAAATTACACATTTTCTTATTGTCCTATTACTCAAAATTGGACAAATAAGCTATTTTATTAAATTTACTCTCTCACATATTTATTTATATCTACTCCTCCATACATAAACGATGATTTGTCAAATTTTTAAGTCAAGAGGGACAAAAAAAACATATGATTTTGAGACATGCCGACCTTGAGAGCATGTTACAAGCTAGGTTGGTGCTTGGTTAGATGTGCACGCAAGAGGAGCATGTAGATGCCTAGTTTCTATGACAGTGGTATTTTCGTAAATATCTTTAATATTGCCTAGAAATGGACGAGACTTGGTATTTCCTATATTGAAGGGTCAATGAACGCAATTGTATGATCAGATTTGAGAGATTCAAAGAATTGGCGAGCTGAGAATCAAATATGTCTCCCAACCAAGAATCATATATGTTCTTGGTAGAAGGCTAAAAGCTCATAAAGCTCTTTGTAGGGAGAGCACCTGGTGTTAGCTCTCCACCACCCCTTGGCGCAGGTGCGACAAGTGAGCTACTACTAGTTAGGAGGACTAGTAAGGCGGGCATATGAGGACACGAAGGGACTCATATGTCTCCATAAGTAGAAGTACTCACGGACATTACCGGGCTGCCCCGGTAGTGCGTTGAAGTGTGGTGCCAGAGGTTTATGGGTATGGTTCTCTTGACTTGCTGGTATGCCGCTTGCATGGAACGTGGCCTAAACCTCTGAGAGATATTATGGTGTGTCATGGCGATGAGTCTGGACCCGAGATGACACCGGAAGTCATTTTTGGGACTTGTTAGCATACGTGCATTGGAGAGTGCACAATGCTTGAGAAGGACAGAGGTCTAGTGTGTGCTACGAGTCTGACAGCTAGTCTCAAGAGCCTGCCAACATGAGTGAAGGCATAATGCCTTGAGGATTGGACCATAGACGTATGGGAGTCCTTGGACCGTGACATTTAAATAGTGTCGAATGGGGCTTGACGTGTAATAACCAAGGTTATTGTTATTTTCTTCTTAATTTTTGACTATATGTTAGTTTTTAGTATAGTTTATAGTTTAGTTTGAGTGGTGGAAATTATAAAGGATTACTTTAAGTTTAAAATATTTATTTTAAGGATATGATTTTATGATTTAGAAAATAATCATAATTTGGATAGTTATAATTATTTTAGTTACTATTTATAAGATTTTAGCATATGATTTAAATTAGTGTATAGTTTTAAGCTTTTAATTAAATTATTATATAGTATTAATGCACATATTTTTGGTGGTCTAAGAATTTTACATGTGGCATTAAATTAAGTCCCAATTATTTAAAATATAGTGTATGGCTGAAATTCCCTATAGTTTCATTATGTGTAATTTTTGTGAATTTATTTATTAAGTATAAGAGTTATTTTTAAGAACTAAATTGAAGACCAACTAGTCATAGGCGTGTGGCACAATTTGAGGCTAGGTTTTGACTCATTTTTGAACTTAAGGAACTAGGTGTCATTCCAAGCTTGCAAAAAGGAAACTAAGAGACTAAGTTGGTAATAGTTGAAGCATTTTGAAAACATTTGAACATAAGAAGGCATAGGTGTAGGCGTGAGCATAAGTTTTGAGGAATTAGTGGAGACTTTGACTACTTTGGTTACATGTGAGTGTGTGTGTCATCAAGAGAGTATTTGTAGCATAAGACTAGGAGAAGTAAGTGGGCTGGCCGAACCTATAGAGTGGGAGGGGGATTTAAATTTGAAAGCTAGTTGAATGAAGGTGGATAGAATTAAGGAAATAGATACATGAACGGTCAAGTATTTCTACTGGTTTTTTCTCATAACTAAAGTTTTCTTGCACCTGAACGGTCTGTGACTTTAACACATGATTGGGGTCTGGTATGTATTTCCTTAACATAGATACGTGAAAGGCATTATGAATAGCAGACATCTTCTCGGGCAAGGACAACTCATAAACTACATTTCCTACACGCTTGATAATTGGAAAAGGTCCTACAAAATGTGGGTTTTATTTTTCCTTTCTTTCCAAATCTCATAACACCCTTCATTGGTGCCACTTTAATGAACACTGATCACCTAACATAAACTCGAGGTGTTTATAATACTTGTCATGGTGGCACTTTTGACGACTTTGGTTTGTTTGCATTCTTTGTCTAATAGACTTAATTGCATCTGTAGTGTATTCTATCAATTAGGTTCTTCCTTGCAACCCTTTTTCCAATATCTTTTTTTCTCTAGCTTTGTGCTAACTAATTGGTGACCTACAACGTTGCCTAAATATTATCTCATACAGAGCCAGCTTGATGCTCGCCTATTTCCTCAAGCTTCTTATCAGTCAGCAACTTCCGATCTCTAAGAATCATGGCTACTTTCTGGTGTACCAAAATTCCTTTAAGGCTTTCTCCCCACAATGAGAAATCGTTTGTACATCAAATTTCTCAAGCTCAAACTTGGTCATGGTTGACATACTCTTCTAGCTTGTGTTCTTTATCAGTTGTAATGCGGAAGCTCTAAGATCTTGAACTTTCTTCTCCCTTTTGATAAAACATCTGGCTCTGATTTTGTAGGAAATAAAGATAGATTTCATAGTTCAAGAACCTCAGATGAATCTCAGTGAACCAGAGGTGAAACTAAGAGCACAAATCAGTACAAGTAATAATCAAACAGTTAGAAAACTAAAAACATAAATTGACACAAGCATATATACTAGTTCAGAATAAGATCAATGTGATTTTGAACCTAATCCAATTTTAGGAACCACTATATCTTATTTACACTACAAGAAAAATAAGTTTTAGTGGCGATACTTTTAGGGGTGACTTATAGTCGCCCCTAATATACACGTTATTAGAGGCGACGAGTGGATAGCCGCCTGTGATATTCTGAAATAATATCAGGGGTGACATGTCACCCCTGATATTTCACAAGACGCCCCTAATATTCTAAAATTTTGACTAGAAAGCAGAGAGAAATTTGGGCAATGCATCATGCTTTGTGAAATTTATCAGGGGCGGCACGTCTCCCCTAATGCTCTGCCCTGTCGTCTCTGATAATGCTATATACTCTTTGGTTCTCGACCATTCCGCCATTGTCTCCTACAACAACAAAAAAAAAATAAAAATAAAAATACATTCCCTCTTTTGTAAATCGAGTACCCTAAATCCATTTTCCCCCTCTCTCTCTCACCCATTATCGTCAACCACCACGAGGAGCGCCCCAACAGCTGCCGCCGCCACCGCCACCTCAGATTCGCCCAGCCGCCACGTCGCTAGCTCAGATCCGCCCACCCGCCGCTGCCGCTAGCTCGAAACCGCTCCAAGCATCAGATTGAAGAGGTATGTATATATATATTTATATATATTTTTATAAATATATATATATTATATACATACTTTTTTATATAAATATATGTATATATATAGTGTGATCTATGTATATATATATTTATATATATTTTTATAAATATATATATACATAGTACTAGTGTGTGCTGTGTGAATGTATATTTATATATATATATATATTGAGTTTATTTGATATATATATAATGTGTTAGTCGGGTACGTGTATATATATATATATTTGAAAATGTATTTATATATATTTTAGATTTTTATTTATTTATATATTTTTTTACAAATATATATGTTTATATATTTTTTAATTTTGTTTATAAATATATATATTTATATTATAAATGTGTGTCGTGCATATATATACATATTTGTATATATTTTAGATTTTTATTTATTTATATTTTTTTACATATATATATAATGTGTGTCGTGTGTGTATGTATATTTATAGTTTATTTATTTTATAAATATATATATATAATGTGTGTGCCGTTTGTGTCTATATATATATACTTTTAGTTTTTATTTATTTATATTATTTTTTATAACTATATATGTATATTATGTTTTGTGTAGAATTTGAAGGAGTATTTCTTAGAAAATTTATGAGTAGGGTATCTCTAATTTAGTGGCATCAATGTATTTATTTATTTTTATTATTTTGCTTAATATGTGAATTTGTGTAGAAAGTATTATGTGTTTAGTGTTATCAATATGTGTAGGAAAATATATGATGTGTTAGTGTTTGAATTTGATTAATAATATATATATTGTGAATGTTTTTGGATTTTCTAAGTGTCATTTTCAGGGTTTTAAATTTTTGGGATATGTTAAAATATAGCTATTATGCTGCCGAAATTTTAGTAGAGTTAATTAGGAGAAATTTTAGTAGTGTTAGAAAAAATCATTATAAAATTAATTGATAATAAATAATTATTTAATTTTGAGTTTATCATTATCAATTAATTAAATTAAGAAATATATTAAGAATTAAATTAAGCTTTAAAAAATATAAAATGATGAATAAATGTAATATTTAATTAAAATTAAATTAAATTTGGTGATATTAAAAATAATTAATTTGATACTCATATATTTAATAATCAAATTTAGAAATGAGATAAACCTTTCTTAAGCATAAATTAGAAAAAAAATGTTATCCAAAATAATTAGTAATATAATAAAGTAATAATAAACTTAACAAATAATAAATAAAATTTTTAAAACTAATTTTAAAAAATATTATTTTCATAAATTTAACATTAATTTGGACGAAGAAAAATTAAGTTTGATAATTAAAAAAAATAACTAATTATGAAAATCTTGACCAATATGAAAACTAAGAATGAAAATAATTATCTATAATTAATTTCAATTATATTTAATTAAAATAAAAATAAATAGTAATCATAACTATAATAACATTCTTAATGAATGTAGTTGTAATTATTAAAGAACATTTACTCTTAAAAATTATAAAATAAGACCTTATAAAACATCATATATAGGATATGATGATTATTATCACATAGTGATAACAAAAAGCCATAGCCATACATCTAGTGGATGCCTTGGGGATAGTAATCCGAGTCAATGTATTCATCTAGTATTCCTCATTTTTTTTCAAGATGTTTCTTCAAATATTTTGAAAAAATGGGGAGTAGTAAATGTCTGCTTACTATCTCCAATGGATTCACTAGGTCGGAATACGGTAGGTTGAAGTTCGGAATAAGATAGTTAAATAATAATTAAAATAGAAATTAATAATAATCATAACTCTAATAACATTATTAATAAATGTAGTTGTAATTATTAAAGAACATTTAATCTTAAACATTATAAAATAAGACCTTATAAAACATCATATATATGATAGGATGGTTTTATCACATAGTGATAATTGTTATTATTTATAATAACAAAAAGTCATAGACATACATCTAGTGGATGCCTTGGGGATAGTAATCGAGATCGAAATCGAACTACACAAAATAGTGGAGTGTGTTGCTGGAACATAATGTTTTAACTATTACAGGCAACTTGAAGAAATACTCCACCTATCTTTTAGTGGTGCTTATTCGGTGATATTATTTCGATGTAAATGGTTCAATACAAATCCAAAAAAAAAAAGAAAACCATCACTGAAAATACTGTCACTAGTATCAACATTAGCGGTGAATGGTATAACGATGCGCCGTTCATACTAGCTAGCCAAACAAAACATGTATTCTACATTGATGATCTCGTTAGAGGATGAGATTGGAAAGTTGTCCAAGAAGTGAATCATCGGCAAGTTTGGAACTTTCCAGAAGTTTCAGATATGATTACCGATGTTGGTGTTGTATATGACACCAACTCATCGAATTTTGTTTTGATTGTGGATCTCAGAGAGTTGGTTGTTCAACAATCTGATGCACCAGCGACACAAGTTAACACTGCCCATCAACCTTCTTCAGTTGTTCAGGATGATGATGGATTTATTAACGATGATGAAGATGATATGGCAGACAACGTAGAAGAAGTATAAGATGAGGATTAATTTCTTTTTGACCTTAGTTATGATAATACTGATGATGTGTGCCCGATAGATGTTGATGTAATTAGTGATGATAGTGACTATTCTACTTAGTTTTGTATCTCTATATCAGTATTATACATATTGAGAAATAAAAAGTTTGTTTCCAAATAGCATGTTTCAAAGTACCTAATCAATTAACAAATACTCACTATAAAATTAATTATAAAGAAGAATTAAATTTTACAATGGATAGGTTAAATTACTATTGTGTTAGCAGATGTGGCTAGAGCCCACGGTGGAGACACTGGCGATGCTCGTCCACTAGATCCTACTAGGATCCCAACTTCATGCGAGTCAGGTAATTTATTTTTGATTTCTTGTATTCCATTAGATATGTTTATCCTGTATATACTAATATTCTCTATATTGTTATTAAAAAATATATACAGGAATTCCAACTAAGAGAAATGGTCGTGGCGCTGCTATTGGAAAAGATCTAGATGAGAGGCGACGTAAAAATGGAAAACCACTGGAAGTAACGTTTTGCCCGCGAATGTACAAGGTTGTTGGGGGCGAGCACGCTGCTTTTGTCTGCCTCGTGGGCACCCAAATTAAAATGAAGGTTCCCGAATATTTCGATTAATGGGAATCAGTGCCTCAACAATACAAAGACCGAGTCCTTGGCATGATCTAGATAAAAAAATATTAAATGAATTCTTTAAAATGTGTATTTAATATAGTATATATATTATTAATATGTTTATTTTTCAATTTAGTGGTATTATCAAATAGAGGGCCGCAATGATTACTCAAAGTGTAAAGATGGTATCGATCGAGAGATGAAAAAACAATATCGTCATAGGAAAACATTAAAACGCAAATGCTTTGACAAATACTATAAAGGACCAGAGGATTAGGATAACGTTCTAAACAACCCAACCAATGATGTTTCCAAGGAGGAGTGGAAGCAGATTTGTCAGTTATTTACAAGTTTGAATTTTGTTGCGTGCTCCCTAAAGAACAAGGAAAATCGATAGAAACAAAAGTATTCTACAACACAGGGTACAAAATTGTTGGCGATCATCCGTCACGAAAGAGTAAGTGAAAGTTAAAATGTTATCAAATTTATTTTCTTTTAAATTATATGTTCTCTAACATTTGTGTTATATTTTTAGGCGAACTCAGACCTTATTGAGTCATGGAAGGAATACCACTGGAAGAAAACAACTAATGATTTTGTGAACGACGATGCTCGCCAAGATTATGTAAGTTTAAATTATGTTTTTAAATATTCAGAGAGTTATATTTATTGTTAGTGTCTCTAACATTTTTTGAAAACAAGAAAAACTTAAGGTTGAGTTTGAGTTACAAACTCAACAAGCATCCGGTGCCGCTCCCAATGATGATGGTTCGACAACAATTGATCAGGTGGAGGTGCTACAAAAAGTATTAGGCCAAAGGCGTGGACCCGAGCGAGGAGTGGGTCACAAATTGAAGGGGTCGGGGTTATCATCTACCCAACACTCTCCCTTCATCGAGTCTCAAGCCTTTCTTCAACGTTCATTAGAACAGATAGAAAATTTGGAGAATAAGCTAAAGAATTTGACTGACCAAGTCAATTTCTTGTCTCAATTTCTTCCACCTTCATTTCGTCCACCAAATATTCAGATGTCGCCTACGCCTGATAGCGACTATATTTTTGGAGCTTCGTCTTCTCAACCTCCAGCTTCAGCCTATCCTTCCTTGTACGGGGAAGCGTCGTCTCAACCTATGACACCTTCATACATGTACGGAGCAACACCATCACCTTATTTGTGGCCGATTCCACCGTCGTTGCAGTCGCCGTATCCCTACATGTATGGAGCAGGGTCATCCATATTACCTCCCCAATATCCCTACGTTGCCACCGTAGCCACCATAACCGCAACAGGAAGACAATATGGAGGACGAGGCAGCTGATTTAGGAGACTAGGTTTATATTATAGTTAATTATTGTTACATTATATCAACAATATAGATATTTGTTATCTTAATGAACTAATTTGAATATTTAATATAATATTTTTATTTTTAATATATCCATTTTCAATGATTTAAATTTTAATTAATTAATTATTTTTTAATTATTAAAAATGTTTTATTATTTTTTTATAAATAAAATGGTAGTGTCGCCTCTAATAATCAAGTATCATGGGCGACTGGTGACATATCAGGGGCGACACATCAACCAAAGTTATGCCACATGTGAAAAATTTTGAGGCAACATCTTAACTTTTAGGGGCGACGCAGTCGCCTCTGATAATGGATTATTAGGAGCGATCCATTAGTCGTCCCTAATGTACACCATTAGGCGCATTTTATTAAGTCGCCCCTAAAACTGATTTTTGTTGTAGTGTTATTCAATCAACGAAATGAGTACAAATCTTCTATCGATCTTCTTGGAACAATCTTGGATCTAACACTCTAAACACTCAATCTCATAGGTGTTTTCCTCTCAATTCCTGAGCAAGCACTTTCCCAACAGTTGTGCTTCTCACAGTTCCCCAAACTCAGCTCTCACAACCTTTCTCAATACCCAATCTTGATTTCCACACTTGAGCTCTCTCTTCTCATCTAGTATTTTTTTTGTTCCATCTGTTTTTCTCATTTTCTAACAAGTGGAGTGAAGTTGTCATTTTATAGACCAATGACTGAATTAACACAAGTCAATAATGTTATGACAGTTGAGAACCTAACAACCCATTAACAAAATTAGTTGGGATTTGGATAAACTTTTTCCACATTGTTCTTTCTTAGTCTTGCCCTTAACACTTACATGCGCACCTATAGGACAAAAGACAATCATCAAAGGCACCTAAACGAAGAGAAAAAAAATCATAGAGAGAGAGAAACATATAAGAAATGTTGGTTAGGAAGCTAAAAAGTAAGTTTGAGGGGGAGATTATTAAGGAGAGTGCTCAGGAAACTCTTTTATACAACATCTTTTGTACTCTCTTTTTAATTGAGTGACACGTATAATCATTTAAATTATGTTTAAATATAGTTACTATTATCACACTACTTATTATATTTTTTTTATTGAAGAAATAAACATTTAAGATGCATTTTAAAAAATATATATCTTTTAATAATAATAATATTATTAATATGTATATTTAATGAACAATAACTCAATTCAAAATTTATTGCTAACCGCATGCTTTTTTTTCTTTCCGTGATACTAAATTTGTTTAATTATAACTAAAATGATATTAATAAAAGTTCATATAAATATTAATTTTAATAAAATCTATTAGTAACAAATGTGACTTTTAAGGAAGCGTATATTAAAATAAAACTAAGTTAATAACATAAAAAAATATCCATTCAAATATTATATTATCATATATTAATCTATAAAACTAAATATGTTTATATATATATATATATTTAAAAAGCAGAGCACATATAAATTTAAGTTTTAACGATATATAAAACATGCTCAATTATTTTACTTAAATAAAAAAAAACAAGTAATGTGATGATAATGGTATAATTATAACTATATTTGAACATGGTTTAAATAATTACACATGTCACTCAATTACTCAATTAAAAAGAGAGTGTATAAGAGAATCTTCTTAGCACTTCCCTCATAAAATAGGAGGGAGAGATCAAGACACTTTAATTAGATTATGATGAATCCCTTATATTTCAGAAATTGAGTCTATCACATCGGGTCTCTATAAAAATCGACACGATGAATTTGACATTTAATTTGGATTAATTTGACTTTTATTTTAATCAAATACAAAGTCAAATCATATAATATATGATTTATGTCCAAATTATTATGACAACAAAGTTTCTAGTGAGTTAAAATATAGGTCATATGGGTACTACTCTTGTAGAAGAAAATAGAGAGAGGAATATGAGAGAACAATGACTTGACTTTTTCATTGATTAAGAGTGAATATATATACACAAGATTGTGCATTGCCGTGAGTTACCCAAAGCACATAAATAGGAAATCATCCTAGAAGTGGGGGATTACGAGTACAACTAATTACAAGGATATTACAATTAATTACAATAATTTACAATTAATTCCTCTCAAGATGGAGCTCCGAAGGAGACACTAATATTGACCCTTAAAGCTTGGAAGCTGCTTCGTGGAAGTGGTTTGGTAAGAGTGTCGGCAAGTTGATCTGCTGAGGAAACATGAGTAACACGAAGAGCACCTGATTGAACTTGATCCCAAATAAAGTGATAGTCAATTGCCACATGTTTCATGCACTAATGAAAGACTGGATTAGAATAGAGATAGGTGGCACCAACATTGTCACAGTAGATAATAGGAGATGTAGGAAGAGTGATGCCAAGTTCTGTGAGAAGGGAACAAATCCAATTGAGTTCAGAAGCGGTAGCGGCAACCGATCGATACTCAACTTCCGTGGATAACTGAGCAACTTTACATTATTTCTTGGATGACCAAGATATAGGATGACGACCAAGACAGACAATATAGGCACTCATAGAAGTATAGTCATCTTTGTTTCCAGCCCAATCAGCATCTGAGAAGGCATGAAGGGAAAGTGGAGTTGCCTTGTGAAGAAATAATCCATGAGTTAATGTGCCACACAGATATCGAAGCAGTCATTTTGTGGCATTCCAATGTTCAGATGTCGGGCGATGCATGAATTGGGAAACTTGTTAACAACATACGCTATGTCTGGGCGAGTGAGACAAAGATACTGTAGACTACCAACAATTGTTCTATATTCTGTGCAGTCAGTCAGAGCTTCACCTGAATGAAGTGTGAGATTTCGATCTGTAACAAGTGGTGTAGCAACAGGTTTTGCACCAATCATTTTTGTCCGGGCAAGAAGATCAGTGATGTAGTGCCTTTGAGTAAGCAACATACCAGATGGAGTGGTTAAAAACCTCAATGCTGAAAAAATAAGACAAGGTGCCAAGATCCTTGATTGAAAGTCTTTGTGCCATGAGGTCAATGTAGCTCTGAATAATATTGGTGTTGGTTCATGTGATAATAATGTCATCCACATAAACAAGTAGGTATATAGTAGTGTCACCTGAGTGAAGAATGAATAGAGAAGTGTCTGCATGAGAGTTTGTGAACCCAGACTCAATGAGGAATTGGCGAAGTTCAAGATACCAAGCCCGTGAGGCCTGCTTGAGTCCATATATAGCCTTCTTTAGTTTGCATACATGCGCTGGATTGTCTTTATCAACAAATCCTAGAAGCTAGGCCATGTAGACATCTTCGAAAAGATGACCCTGACGAAATGCATTATTAACATCCAATTGCCAACCTCTACTGACTTCCAGGCTTAGAATAAGCCGTATTGTTGTCGGCTTGATAACCAGACTAAAAGTGTCATGATAATCCACTCTAGGTCACTGATGAAAACCTTTTGCGACTAATCTGGCTTTGTAACTGTTAATAGAATCATCAAAAAGTCGTTTAATACAAAAAACCCACTTACATCCAACAAGATTCTGCTGAGAAGTAGAGGGAACAAGCTCCGAGGTTCCATTCCGAACAAAAGCATCAAATTCATCATTCATAGCTCGTCTCCATTTGGGATCTTTTAGGGCTTGAGAAACAGTATGAGGCTCAATGTCTGATAATTGAGAAATGATAGCAGTGCGATTCATCTTGGTTAGGGGTTTATGGATGTTATTTTTCGCTCTAGTGGTCAAGGGATGGGTATTTTGATGAGTGGGTTGCGCTATGGTTGAAGCAGAAGAGGTTGTAGAATTCTGTGTTTCTAGTGGTAAATGGTCAACCATGGTTTCTTGGCGATTATTCAAACTGCGTTCGAGTAAAGGGAGGTTTTTGGACAGCGGTCGACGGTCATCTGGTGAGGAGGAGTAGTGGACTGGTTGGGCATTTTGTGACGGATGTTGACACGAGGAATCCCTTTGTGGAGGCATATTGAGTGAGCCACTTGAAGTTGGTAGAATTTGGACCGGAGGAAGCCATTTGGAAATGATCTCTGGGGTGGGACAAGCTAAATGGGATTGGTGAATGGTAAAGGAAAATGAATTTTCAAGAAATTTGACATGATGATAAATATATGTTTTAGAAGTTGATAGAGAAAGACAGATATAGGCACTTTGTATTGAAGAGTAGCCAAGAAAAACACAAGGAGTGGAACGAGATTCAAGTTTATGTTGAGAGTAAGGACGAAGCCACGGATAACATAAGCAACCAAACACCCAAAGTTTAGTGTAGTTGGGTTGAGACTCAAAGAGTTTCTCAAAAGGAGATGAAAGATGTAGTGTGAGTGTGGGCATACGATTGATGAGATATACAGTAGTGGCAAAGGCGTAAGTCCAATAAGTTAGAGTTATTGATGCATGAGTAAGGAGAGATAGACCGGTTTCAACAATATGGTGATGACATCGTTCAGAAAAACCATTATGTTCTGGTGTATGGGGTGGTGTAGTAAGATGGGATATACCATTGGTGGAGAGGAAACTATCAAGGGCTTGATATTCACCACCATTATCTAAATAGAAGGTAACAATTCAGTGTTTAAATCGGTTTTCGACTAATGCCTGGAAACGCACAAAGACATCATACACATGGGATTTCCGTTTAATAGGATAATACCAAATATATCGTGTATAATGATCAACAAAAAACAACATAGTACTGAAAACCATCAACATAATAAACAGGGGAGGTCCATACATCAGAAAAGAGAAGTTCAAGCGGGTGGGATGAGGTTAAGGTAGAAGAAGAAAATGAAATTTTATGACTTTTATTGCATGAACAGGCATTACAAAGTGTGAAAGAGGATAACAGACTAGACAATAGTAAAAGAAATTTGGAAACAATATTTTTCATAATAGTAAATGATGGATGACCTAGTCTATAGTGCCACTCGGACAAAGTGGTCTTGACACTGGAAAATGAAAGCAACGGTGGAGAGGAAACTGAAGGGGATGTAGTCGCCACTCATATACACCATCCTTAGGTTCACCCATCAAAAGGATTGCCCTCGTGTTTAGATCCTTCACCTGAAAAGCAGAGGGTGAGAATTCAATGGAAACATGGTTATGAGTGCAAAATTGATAAATCGAAATTAAGTTCTTTTTTCATGGAAGGGACACAAAGGACATTTTGTAAAGTAAAGGTGCAAGAGGAAGTAGGTATGGTGGTAGAACCAGTATGAGTTATGTGAAGGGTCGATACATCGCCGATCATGACATCATCAGATCCTTGGTACGGGCTATGAAGAAAGAGATTGCTTAAGTCAGACGTAATGTGGCGAGATGCTCCACTATCCAGCAGCCAAGTAGGTGTAGTGTTGTTGCCAAGAATAGCATGATTAGCTCGTGGTTGCCAAGAATAGCATGATTAGCTCGTGGTTGCCAAGGTGTTGAGGGGCGATATCCCCGAGATCCTTGAGGACGCGATGTCGGTTATGGTTGATTAATGACAAGCCGAAATAGCGGGCATCGTTTGGCAGTGTGTCCTTGAGTGCCACATGCTTGACAAAGACCCAAATAAGGTTTGGGTTGGCGTTGATCATGAGGAGAAAGTGTAGTGGTAGGGCCTGGTTGTTGTGGAATTGTGGCTGGTGGACGCCAATTTTGATGATTTTGGAAGACCGTGGGATTTGCCGTGGCTAGTTGTAATGCCCCGAATTCACCGATGTGTTTAACGGCATGAATAGTTGGCCGGGAGGGCCATACTTGCTTAATTATGTTGTTAATTGATTAAATGCATGTATATGTTGATTATATTATGATATGATGTGAAATGCATGCATGCAGGCCCATATTTCTCATTACAGGGGTGTGATGGTAATTTGGCCCGTTGAGGGTAATTTGTGTATTTGGGTGCATAACTTGATTTGTGAATGAGATTCCATTATTATGGAGGTATATTCGAGCTAAGCAACATGAGACGGTTATTTTTAGTGGATTAGCGGTTTTACCATAATGGGGTCAATTTTGGGGTAATAGAAATGTTCATTTGATGATAAATTGGGAATATCTGAGATCAGGGTGAAATTTTGGAGGTTTTGACTATAATGTCCCCGGGGGTGTTTTCGGGACCCCGAGCATTAGGTTTTATTTGAGGTTACTTAAGTTTGAAGTAGCTTATCAGATAGAACATACGATAAGAAAACCTTCCGTTCTTCCTTTTCAAAGTTCGTTTTACCGTTTAAGCCTTTTTGACGAAATCTTGAGTTCTAGGAGTCGGAATCGAGTGAGGATCGAGGCATAGCAATCCTAGGGAAGATTAGAAGCTTCTTAACCGAAGGATTCGACGGAAAACAACCCAATCAAAGGTAATTGAAGTTTAAGTTTTGAGTTGTTCCGAGTTTCTAAGCTTTGAATTGATTTTGTGAATCGTTGAGTTTTCAGTTCGTTTGAACCTTGGGTTTTGAGGGTTTTGAGGTATTGGGAAGCTTGGGAACTTTGTTTTGATGATTGGAGAATGTTTAGGTGTGTTTTTGGGGACGTTGAAGTGTTGAAAACACGTGGGAGAATGGTTCTGGGTTGGGCGCCGCGACCCTAGCTCGAGTTAGCAGGTGGCCTTTCTGTTTCGCTGGGCGCCGCGGCCCTTGTATGGGGCGCCGCGGCGCTTGCCTCTGGAAATTCTGGGGGCCGCGGCCCAAGGTGCTAGGGCCGCAGCCCTTGCCCTGTTTTCGCCCCATTTGCTCGTTTTGACCCCGGGAACCTAGTTTTAGGCCTCGGGAGTGTCCTTGCTATTTGGATTAGTTTGGATTGATCTCTTGGAGGCTAGATTATGGTTTGAGAGCCCTTGATTATCTTGATTATTGATGGTATCCCATATGTGTTGTGATTAGGTAACCGCTAAAGGACTAAAAGCTAAACCGTTCTCAAGGGTCGTTCTTTTGTTCATTCTAGCTCGAATCAAAGGTAAGAGAACTGCACCCCAAGTGTGACATGCATGGATGTTCATGAGGCATGTTGATTGTGAGAATATGGACATGGATTGAATATAGAATGCTTAGCATATGTTGCTCACTTGTGCACGGTACTGACTCATTAGTCAGGTTTGGCAAGGGTGCTAGTATCAACTGTGAAGCTGTGACTTATTAGTCAGGTTCAGCAGTGGTACTGGGCACTGATCACGTTGAGCTGACTCATCAGTCAGGATGGCCTTAGCGTGTATTACGCAAGCCAATAATATTTGATCTAATCGATTATCAGCATTGAATGACTCAAAGAGCATCAATGCCAGACCGACCCCGAGGGTCGATGAATGAAATAAGCGCTTGGAGGCTAGTGGCTTACTTAGCAGCCACTCTCCCATTTGAAAACAGTGACGTGCTTGTCAGTCACTCAGTATGGTTTACCAGAACCTGTTGAAGGCTAGTGGCTTACCTAACAGCCACTCTTCCATTTGAATTAGTGACTTGCCTGTCAGTCACTCAGTGTGGTTTATCAGGACCTCATGTGATGTTCACTCATTTGTTTAAAGCTTATTGCTCAGTGTGATTATAATGATAATCATTTGATAATGTTTATAAAAAGTGTTATGTTTTCTTGCTGGGCTTTGGCTCATGGGTGCTATGTGGTGCAGGTAAAGGGAAAGAAAAGCTCACCTAGCCTTGAGTGGAGAGCTAATGTGGTGTTGTGTACATATGCGGCCGCTTGACCACCACGGCCAAGGAGTTCTCAGAGGAACTAGGGGGTTTACCCTATTTTGCCGCTTAGGTCGGCGGGATTGTAACTTTACAACTATAGTGACCTTTTTGTACTGGGAACCACTTGTAAATGTTTTGTTTAGCTCTGCAGAGCAGTTTGTAATAAAATCTCCATTTCCTTTTTAATGGTTTTATACCTTGACCTGTTAATTACACTTAGAGCACGTTTTTGACCAAAGGACTCAGGTAACGAGTCAAATTTCTGGTCCACCGTTCACCGTAACTGTTCTGGGGTAGCCAGGGCGTTACACTAGTAGTGATAGAGAAGATGGTTGAGAAGTCTGAAGAGATGCTTCTTTGTTGAGAATTTTCTCATGGAGTTCAGCAAAAGAGATTTACGTGTCACGGGCATTAATGGCATCGATGACAGATTTATACTCTTCACTTAGTTATTCTAGAGCTCGATCAATAAGATCCTCATCATCAACTGGCTTCCCTAGAAGAGCAAGTTCATCGGCACAAGTCTTTATCGTCTGCATATATTCACTAATTGATTTTGAGCCCTTGTTACACCGCTATAATTGTTCTTTCAATTGTTTAATATGACCACGAGATGGTTTGGTGTATGTATTAGCTAAGGTTTTCCACGCATCAAGGGAAGTGGTGGTGCGAGCAATAATAAGTGGTTGCAGTGGAACGGAGATGGCACCAAGGAGAGCGCTAAAGAGGAGACGATCCTGACGCTTCCAGATTGTGTACGCCGGATTTGGAGATGCAACATCATTGGTGGTGACGGTGGGCAGTGGTGGAGTGTGAGTGCCATCAATGAAGTGATGAAGATCATAACCTTCAAGAAGAGATTGGATTTGAGGGCTCCATGTGAGATAATTGGTGGATGACAATTTGGTGATGTTGGAGAGATTGATTGTAAGGAGAGGATGTTGAGGATCTTCGAAATTTTGGAGAGTAATAGGATCATTGGTGGAAAAGGAGGTCACATCTGAAGCCATTGAAGAGACTGTCATAATTATATATATATATATATATGAAGGATAATGATCGTGGTGTTTCTGGGAAAAAATGAATATATATATATATATATATATATGTGAAGAATGCTGATCGTGGTGAAGAAAATATGCCCAAAATGATTAGGCTCTTGATACCATGTAGAAGAAAATAAAGAGAGGAATATGAGAGAACAATATCTTGACTTTTCCATTGATTAATAGTGAATATATATACACAAAATTGTGCATTGTTGTGAGTTACCCAAAGCATCCTAGAAGTGGGGGATTACGATTACAACTAATTACAAGAATATTAAAATTAATTACAATAATTTACAATTAATTCTCTAATAGGTACTACTCTTATCAAAATATATGTAGCTCTTTAGTAATCTATCTTCAAAGTGCATATATAAATATATTTTATTAGATTATATATATGTTGGGAGTGATTAGATGGCAACTACACCTTTTTAACATCATAGATACAGTCATATATATATATATATAACATGTATATACGCACTCATGCAAGGAGAACTATTGTATATATATGTGCGATAGCTAGCTATATAGTTGGACACATGATCATTTTAAGATTTTGGTAAAGTCTGAGAGAGGTCACGTATCATTATACTCATGATATATATCATTAAATAATTTTTTTTGGATAAAATATATCATTAAATAATTACAAGAAAAACAAATGACCTGGGACGAGATAATATCCCCTCTCCATGAGGGCCATAACTACTATAACAATAGTAATATATATATATATATTAATTATTAGTAGGTGATTAAAAGTATACAGTGACGTTCTTGATAAGTATATTGCTCTAACAAGTTATTGCTTCACTAGAAGAAAAAACAATTTTAGAAGCGACTTTATTAGGAATGTCGCTTCTAATATACAAGATACTAGAGACGGCACGTGGAAAGTCGCCTCTAATATTCTGAAAAATTATTAGGGGCGATACGCTGCCTCTAATAAATGAAGAGTTACCCCTCGTAATGAAATATTTTGTCCAGAATGAAAAGGAAGATTTTGGCAGTGTTTATTTTTTTTTTGTGAAAGTGATTAGGGGCGGTCACCCCTAATAGTGGGGCCCGTCGTCCCTAATATTGTTTTATACCCCTCGTCTTCTCCCCCATCTTCACTCTCTGAAACTTAAAAAAAAAAAAAACTCAAACTCCATTTTTCCAGATCGGCCTCTCTTCTCCCTTACTCACCAGTCTCTCTTTCTCTTCTCCCTCACTCTCTTGGCCCCCCATTCTCCCAGATCTCCTCTCTTTTCTCCCTCACTTTCCCTGTATCGGCGAGGCTCCACCACCACCACCACCACTGTCGGCCGCCTCCAACACCACTATTGGCCACCTCCACCACCAATACAGTAAGTGTTGAATAAATTCCACTTATAACCAGCTCCTTACATTTTCCACATCAGCATACAACAAAGATCTACTTTACAGAAATAAAAAATAAAAGCTAATGGCTTTGCCTCTACAGATTAGAACCAGAAGTTAGTTACAACAGATTGTAACTAACTCCCAGCTCGTTCAGGCTAACAGATCTAAACTATAAATAAAAGAAAAAAAGGCTTTTACAGAGATACCCAGAAATTGTCTTCAGCTCCAAGATCCAAGAGAGAAAGGTCCAAAGAGAGAGTAAAGCTCTCGTGGTGAGGAGAGCAAGAAAAAGAGAGTTCATGCAAAAGAAAACAGAGTGTTAGATCAAATAGAAAGAAAGGAAAAGAGAGAGATCTATACAAAGGAAATAATCAAGTCTTACCTGGTCGAATCTTGTGATAGGAAGCTCCAAAATTATGTAATCACCATTGTTGGTTAGTGGAAACTCAAGCTTAATCTCTGAGGCAGCTTGACGGAGACGTAGCCCTAATTTTTGGGGTGAACTCCGAAATCATATCGGGCGTTTTCTCTTCCTTTTCTCTCTCTGTTTATTCGATTTGTGATTAAACTTGTTGTGTGTGCATTTCTGTGTGTTTTAGACTGAGACTAAGTGTTTAACGACACTTGTGCTGTGGTCGTTTTGATATCTAAGGCTTAGATGTTTGAATGGTCAAAATGACCTAAAGGTGCTGATGATGTGTTTTGTTGGTGTAGGGTTAAAACTGTAATAATCCTATAGTGGTATCAAAGCCAGGTTCTGGCTGGAAAATTCAACAAGACATGAACAAGATCATCAGGGAAGAAGAAGGAGAAATTCGAGAAAAACAAGAAATCTTGAAAGAAAGATTATCAAGAATCAAGAACACATAAAAAACTGGAGGAAGAACACAGCTCAGAATCTGATACAAATTCTGTAAAGGAGGAGGACAACTCAGAAACAAATTCAGATTTAGAAGAATCTGTGAACACATCACAGAACAACAACAAACCAGAAAATTCTAAAACTCTTCTTGATTTTAATTTTACTAATATGACACTATAACAAAAATGAGTTTTAGGGGCAACGCATGTCGCCCCTAATAACTCGAAAAATCGCCCCTGATTAGTCGCCCGTGGAAAAATGTCCCTGAAGGGTACATTAGGGGCGACTCGAGGGTCGCCCCTGATATTCAAATATCAGAGGCGACACAGTCGCCCCTAAAACTTGAAATGTCGCCTCAAAAATTTGAAAATTTTGAATTAATTTTGTCGATATGTCGCCCCTGATACTCCATTAGTCGCCCCTAATACTATACTATGTCGCCCCAAATGGTTGCACGTGGCATATTATCAGGGGTGACACAGTCGCCCCTAATACTTGAAATGTCGCCTAAAAAATTTGAAAATTTTGAATTATTTTTGTCGATATGTCGCCCCTGATACTCCATTAGTCGCCCCTAGTACTTAATTATTAGGGGTGACACGTCGCCCCTAATACTATACTATGTCGCCCCAAATGGTTGCACGTGTCATATTATCAGGGGTGACAGCGTCGCCCCTAATACTATTTTATTTATAAAAAAAAAATAAAAAAATTTAATTAAATACAATTTTAATTAATTATTTATCGAAATTATTATTTAAAATTTAAATAATTGAAAACAAATATATTAAAAATAAAAATATTATATTAAATATTCAAATTAGTTTATTAAAATAACAATTGTACATATTCATAATACATTAACATAGCAAATATTCATATTGTTCATAAAATTTAACAATAATTAATAATAAAATAAACGTAGTCTCCTAAATCAGCTGCATCGTCCTCCTCCCTATTGTCTTCTTGTTGTGGTTGTTGCGGTGGCTGTGATTGTGATTGCTGCGGTGGCGGCATCGGCCAAGGATATTGGGGAGGTAATGTGGACGATCCAGCTCCATACATGTAGGGATACAATGGCTGGGAGGACGGTGGAATCAGACACGGATAAGGTGTTGCTCCGTACATATATGGAGGTACCGTATGTTGAGACGGCGCTGCCCGTACATAGAAGGATGAGTTGGAGCTGGAGGTTGAGAAGACGAAGCCCTAGAAATATTGTCACTATCAGGCACAGGCGGCATCTGAACGTTTGGTGGACGAAATGAAGGTACAAAATATTGAGTTAAGAAATTAACTTGATCAGTCAATTTCTGTAGATTATTCTCCAATTTTTCTATATATTATCTTGAATGATGAGGAGGAACTTGAGACTCGCTGAAGTGAGAGTGCTGGGCAGATGATGACCCCGACCCCGACCCCGACCCCAACCCCTTCAATTTGCGGCCCACTCCTCGCACATGTCTACGCCTTTGGCCTAATACTTTTTGTAACACCTCCACCTGATCAACTGATGACGGACTATCATTATTAGAAGCATCATTGGATGTTTGATGAGTTTGTAACTCAAAATCAGCCTTCAGTTTTTCCTATTTTCAAAAAATGTTAGACACTAACATTAAATATAACTCTATTAATATTAAAAAATATAATTCTAACTTACATAATCTTGGCGAGCATCATCGTTCACGAAATCATTTGTTGCTTTCTTCCAATGATAATCCTTCCATGACTCAATGAGGTCCGGGTTCGTCTAAAAAATATAACCCAAATGTTAGAGAACATATAATTTAAAATAACATAATTTTGATAATATTTTATCTTTTACTTACTTTTTCAAAACGGACAATTGCCAGCGATTTTGTACCCTGCGTTGTAGAATACTTTTGTTTCTTCCGATTTTCCTTATTCTTTATGGAGCGCGCAATAAATTGTGGACTTGTAAATAACTGACAGATCTGCTTTCACTCCTTCTTGTTAACATCATTGGTTGGGTTGTTTAGAACCTTATCCCAATCCTCCGGTCCATTGTAGTGTTTCTCAAAGTGTTCGTGTCTTAGTGTTTTCCTATTACGGTATTGGTCTTTCATCTCTCGATCGATACCATCTAAACACTTTAAGAAATCCTCGCGGCCCGCTATTTGATAATAGTACTAAATTGAAAATTAAACATATTAATAATATATGTACTATATTAAAGAAAAATTTTTAAAAAATATATTTAATACTATTTTTACCTGAATTATGCCAAGGACCTGATCCTTGTATTGTTTAGGCACTAATTCCCATGAACCGTAATGTCCGGGAACTTTCGTTTTAATTTGGGTTCCCACAAGGCGGACAAAAGCAGCGTGCTTGCCCCCAACAACCTTGTACGTTCGAGGGCAAAATGTTACTTCCAGTGGTTTTCCATTTTTACGCCGCCTCTCCTCTAGATCTTTTCCAATAGCTGCGCCACGACCCTTTTTCTTAATTGGGATTCCTATATTTTTTTTTATTAATAATACATAGAATATTAGTATATACATGATAAACATATGTGAGTAAATAAAATAACAAAAAAATTACCTGAGTCGCATGTAGTCGGGATCTTAGTAGGATCCGGTGGAGGATCACTGCCAGCGTCTCCACCGTGAGCTCTAGCCACATCTGCTGACATCTACTAACACAACAGTAATTTAACCTATCTATTTTAATATTTAATTATTATTTATAATTAATTTATTGAGTATTATTTCAATTGATTAGGTAATTTGAAACATGCTATTTGGAAACGAACTTTTTATTTCTCAATATGTATAATACATTGAACACTAGATACAAAACTAAGTAGAATAGTCACTATCCTCACTAATTACATCAACATCTATCGGGCACACATCATCAGTATTATCATCACTAAGGTTGACAATTAATTCATCCTCATCTTATGCTTCTTCTACACTGTCTGCCATATCATCTTCATTGTCATTAATAAATCCATCATCTTCTTGAACAACTAAAGAAGGTTGATGGGCCGTGTTGACTTGAGTCGCTGGTACATCAGATTGCTGAACAACCAACTCTCCGAGATCCACAGTCAAAACAAAATTCGATGAGTTGGTGTCATGTACAACATCAACATCAGCAATCATATCTGAAGCATCTGGAAAGTCCCAAACTTGCCGATGATTCACTTCTTGGACAACTTTCCAATCTCATCCTCTAACGAGATCATCGATGTAGAATACTTGTTTTGCTTGACTAGCTAGTATGAACGGTTCATCTTTATACCATTCACCGCTAACATTGATACTAGTAATATTATTTACAGTGATGGTTTTCTTTTTTTTTTTCGGATCTGTATTGAACCATTTACATCGAAATAATACCACCGAATAAGAACCAGTAAAAGACAGCTGGAGTATTTCTTCAAGTTGCCCGTAATAGTTAAAACCTTCTGTTCCAGCAACACACACTCCACTATTTTGTGTAATTCGTTTCTGATCTCGATTGTATGAGACAAATCGAACTCCATTCACTATACATGCTTGGTAGGAGTAAGCCAATAGATCTGACCCAGATGCTAAAGCTAGTAATTCATCAGCATGCTCTAATGACCCAAGCTGGTGCAAGTCATATATCTAATAATAAAGAAATATATTAGAATGAGAATGTAATTTGTAGCATGAAATTTGCTAAGTACAAGTTACCTTCTTATGAAACCATGAACGAAACTCTTTCTTATGTATCAATTTATGATTGGCAGCCATATCTCTTTGTTGCACCTCAGTTAGGTGTTCCTTGTTAATTAATTAACAATGTCAATATTGTTAATTAAGGAGTAGATTGAACAAAGAATAAAATGAATATTAATTATGTACTTACTCTAAATACACTTCAGTTTCTGGAGAATTATCCAATATGAACCACTCATCTTTATTCCGAGTATTTTCATCGAGGGGCACGGGAATTCCCTTACTAAGAGGACGACATTGAGATTCAAACACTGTGAGGTGTCGATTCACATACGTTGCATCTTCGTTACGATCAGGCTGATTAAATTTTGTTTCCACACCTTTGAAATACATTGAACAAAATGTCAAAGCCTCATCTGCAACATATCCTTCTGCTATAGATCCTTCAGGACGAGCTTTATTCCTGACATAGTTTTTTAATTTTTTCATGTATCTTTCAAAAGGATACATCCACCTCATAAATACAGGTCCTCCCAATATTGCTTCATCAGGCAAGTGCAAAACCAGATGGATCATTATGTCAAAGAATGCTGGAGGGAAAATAAACTCCATCTTGCATAAAATAACAATCAAGTCATCCTTAGCTTTCTCCATATCAGAAACGTTCAGTGTCCTAGAGCACAATTGTTTGAAGAAATTACACAATTCAGTGATGGTAGTGGATATAGATTCTGGTAAAAACTTGCGAACACCTACTGCAAGTAATCGTTGCATTATCACATGACAATCATGGGACTTCAACCCAACAATGTTTGAGTCATTGTCTGTGACTTTTTTCTTTAGATTAGAACAAAAACCATCGGGCAACTTCACTCTCAAAAATTGACAAAAATCTCGCCTCTGTTCAAAAGTGAACACGTATGGAGCATGCGGTTTCATTAACCTTTTATTGGCATCCTCGTAAATCCACAACGATTTCCTAACCCCCATATTCTTTAAATCATGTCTTGCGTTAGTGGTGTCCTTAGAGTTATCATTATCTAACAAAGTCCCAAGGATACTGTCGCACACATTCTTCTCAACATGCATCACATCTAGGTTGTGTTTTAACTGATTTGAACTCCAGTAATCAAGTTCATAGAAAATACTTTTTTTCCTCCAATTACTTTCCCCTGCACCTCGCTTGCGCTTCACCTCCCCAAAATCTGTCATGTTTACCAGACACTTGAAGCGGTAAAGCATTGACTTGATCTAAAACTTGTTGACAAGTAAACTGTTGTGGAGGATTTCTTTTCTCAACTTTGCCATCAAATTCCTTGCCCCTTCTATACTTATGATTACTCCTCAAGAATCGCCTATGACCGACATACGATGTCTTACCAATCACTCGAATCGAAGTGGTGTCTTCATTGCACGTTGGACATGCTTTATACCCTTGCCCGCTCCAACCAGACAAGCTACTACGAGTAGGGAAATTGTTAATTGTCCACAGAAGGGCTGCACGCATCTTGAACAATTCATTCCTTGTGCCATCTCTTGTGTCGACCCCGTTAATCCACAATTGTTTTAACTCATCCACCAAGGGTCTTAGAAATACATACATGTCTTTACCCGGTGATTTTGGCCCAGGAATAAGCAGAGTTAGCATAAAATATTCTTCCTTCATGCATAGCCAAGGGGGGAGATTGTAGTTCGTCAAAATCACAGGCCACATGCTGTATGATAAGCTCATGTTGCCAAAAGGATTAAACCCATCAGTAGCCAAGCCTAGACGAACATTTCTAGGATCTTTGGCAAAATCAGGATGGGTGGCATCAAAGTCTTTCCATGCAGACCCGTCAATCGGATGACGCATCACCCCATCTTCTATTGATCTCCCAGTATGATGACATAACATGTCATTAGCTATATGTCTTGAACTGTACATTCGCTTTAATCTGGGAGTCAACAGAAAGTAACGCATCACCTTGTGTGGAACCTTTTTCCCCTTCTTATTTTCATTGACCCATCGGCTACTCCCACACACATGACATGAATCTTTGCTTGCATGCTCATTATAAAATAATGAACAATCATATTTACACACATGGATTGATTGATATCCCAACCTTAACTTACTCAGCTTCTTTTTCGCCTCATAGTGTGTTGGGGGAATTTTATTATCTTTCGGAAATGCAAATTTTAGTAACTTCAACAATTCATCGAAAGAGTTATTTGGCCACTTCCCTCTAAATTTCAAATGCATCAACTCCGCCAAAAAGTTTAAGGATGATATCCAATCACAACCTGGATACAACTCAGCTTCAATCTCGTCGAACAACTCGTCATAATACTGTCCCATTCGACTGCCAGACACACCATCTGCTTCCTCTGCATTTGTCGGTAAGAGGAAATCATCAACGACGTCAGCCATCTCGTCTACATCTTCATTCTCCTCAACTACCTCATTGGCGACACTAGCTTCCACCTCACCGTGGTAAACCCACTTTTGATAACTCTGTTGAAAACCCTTGTCAAAGACATGAGCCTCCACTGTATCTATAGTTTGTAGTTTAACATTCAGGCACCTCACACACGGGCATAAAATTCTCCCGTCGCAGTCTACGTGTTCTTTTGCCATTCTCAAGAAGGCTTGGAGACTGTTCCAATAAGCATCACAGTTACGCTTCCTTAATGCTGTCCAACTCTTATCGATCGGCATCTACGATACAAGAATAAACAATAATTAAAAATTATTGACTATGTGTGTGTGCCTTAATCCACCTTTTCACTCCACTTCTATAAGGGTAAAGAACCTATCCCATTCAGATTTGTAGTATACATATAATTTAATCTATACTGTTAAAATTGTTTCGTTTATGTAAAAATTTCGGCAGCACCTCCCTATAGTTCTCATAAGTGGGCAGACTAAAATTAAGTTTGCCCACTTACGAGAACAAATAAGGAGACACATATTGAAATCTCTATTAACGAAACAATAAAATGAGTACTAGATCAAATTATAGGTACACAACAAATCCAAACTATCCATGCGGACACATACCGTCCTGGATAATTCGAAGAAGCATATTTAAGAGTTCTTACTAACTCAACTTCACCGAACGGGTCTAAGGCTTTTCGTGATTGAAAATAATTAATAAAACATTATCACTAAGTGATAATATATAAAACGTCTATCCAATCTTTGGTGATCAAATTTTATCACCAAAGAAAAGCAACAAAAAAAGAAATATTTTTTAACACTAGATGTTTTATGATGTCTTATAAAATCTTATGATATTAAATTATAATTTTGTAATTTATTTTGAAATTATTTATCTAACTTTTAATTTATTTTTAAATTACTAAATTTGTTAATATTAAATTAAATTATAATTTTTTAATTCCTTTATCTAAAATTTTAATTTATTTTGAAATTATTTATCTAATTTTTTAATTACTAAATTTGTTAATATTAAATAAAATTATAATTTTTTAATTCATTTATCTAAATTTGTAATTTATTTTGAAATTATTTATCTAACTTTTAATTTATTTTTAAATTACTAAATTTGTTAATATTAAATTAAATT
Source organism: Humulus lupulus (assembly GCF_963169125.1). NCBI lineage: Eukaryota > Viridiplantae > Streptophyta > Magnoliopsida > Rosales > Cannabaceae > Humulus > Humulus lupulus. The sequence continues at coordinate 70,292,932 of NC_084794.1, read as the reverse complement.
ATAATTTTGTAATTTATTTTGAAATTATTTATCTAACTTTTAATTTATTTTTAAATTATATATCTAATTATTTAATTTATTTTTAAATTACTAAATTTGTTAATATTAAATTATAATTTTTCACTTTATTTTAAAATTATTAAATTGTTAATATTAAATTAAATTATTTATCTAATATTTTAATTTATTCTTTAATTTATTTTGTTAATTCTAAGTATTTAATGTCTTATTTATTATATTATTATTTATTTAGTCCTCTAACTCTACCAAAATTTTGATAGCATAACATCTCTATTATAACATATCCCAAAAATTTAAAATCCTACAAAAAACACTCAGAAAATTCCCAGAACATTCACAATATACATATTATTAATCAAATTTAAATACTAACACATACTACAATTTTATACACATATATAAATATATCACTAAACACATCTCACTTTGTACACACATTCACATATTAATTATATTAATTAAACCAATAACATAATTAAAAAATAAATACCTTGATGCCACAAAATTATATTATACCAGTGACCGAATTTCCACACAGGAAGCATGCCTTAGCATGACATTCACCCAAATGGCGCCTCCTGCACATAGCACACTCTAGATAACTCCTCTAGATCTAACAGCTGCCCTGACAACCACCTTGTGCACCTCAAAACCTCTTGTCTAAACTAGGGGTACCAGATGTATCTGCAGCTTTCCTCTTATGATCACTGGGACCTCCGCCCCTACCAAACCCAATAAATGGAGGTAACACCCTCCGGACATCACCCCTAGCGGCGCTCTCACTCCATATCTTATCCTCTGCGCCCTCATCAGTACGGGCATTCTCAACCACCTGCGCATATGTAGTAACTCTAGGTACTGAAGTGATTCTAACATGTCGTGCTATCATGGGGTTTAATCCCCGAACAAATCGTTCTCTCATGGCTGCATCGGTTGGCACCAAATCAGAAGCAAACTTGGCAATGTTGGAAGTAGCGCCCTTAAAGCAATTGTAGTTGACAAATGTTTTAAATGAAATAAATAATTGAATTGAATTATTATATATATAGACTATGTTCGATATTACGTTGATAATATTAAGTAAATATAAAAAAAATTCAAAGTTTACCTATGTGGTCTTAATCTCATATTGGTATGAGAGGATTGAGATTAAGATAATAAATTTAAAACAGTTCGCAGGAAAATAAAGTTATTGAATCTTTAGATTAATTACTGCTAGTACGGTTCGCTAGTATTATGAATACAAGTGACCTAGATCCGGGTCACTAGTGTAGTAGAACATTTTAGTGAATGTACTTTATGTGTAGTGATATATAGAACTAGATAAGATGTGATTTGTTAATACTTGTTTAAACACCATTTCGTAGTATTAATCAAACACATCAAACGATGAAGTACCTAGGCTTCGGCGTCTGAGAGATCGGGGAGAGATCGGAAAGCAGACCGAGAGTGAGGGTGAGGTGAGGGTGCGACGACAGAGAGATCGAGAGTACTCTATACATAAATAAGAATATAACTCTCAAAAACACCAATAATGTCTAAAAGCAAAAAAATCAAAATCCAATTTCTTTTAACAAAAAGTATTCAAAACTTTGAACTAAAGCAAATTATGATCTAACAAAGCAGTACAAGCAAAGAATTGAGCATCAAACAGAAAGATATTCCAGAAAATATATTTGACTATAGCCAAAGCCCAAACATACAGAGTTAATCAATCTCCTTATGAAAAAGATACGATTGTGAATCAAAATAATGAATCACAACTCAAAAACTAAGGACAACTCAAAAAGTTCAAACAGGTATACATTTCTAACTAAAAATCTCAACACACCAACTAATAACACTCTTTAAAATAAACCATAAATCATACTCTAAACAGGATAAGAAATTTATTTAAACACACATATACACAAACTAATAACAAAATGGGCACCTAATTAATCCTAAGCATATAAAAGAACCAAAAGAATACCTCAAGATACAAAGTCCATAAATATTGATTGCATACAAAAAACAACTAATGAGATTTCACAGAAAAAACAGAGCTTAAGCTATTCTTTGATTGTTATAAAATAAGCTCAAGATTCGGAACACTTAACAGAAAACACAGAGCAAACAGTAAAAGAATATATTTTTTAATCCTGATATTAAGATTACCACACAAAACAGAACAAGCAAGAGGACAAAACCATCAAGAAAAACTTAAAGCAAACAGAAAAAACTTATACAAGAACCAATCAGCTCATACAAGAACTTATTCAGTTGTCAAAACACTAACTTACCCCATACACTGAAGCACTCTCAGTACAATGGTAAAATACGCCAAAAATCTAGACGAAATCACAGTCTATGCCTCTAGCCGAGACTACACTGCTCACAAAACAATATATATATATATAAAAATTAAGTTTACAATATTAACAATAAAACAAACAAATAGAGTGATGAGTAGTTGATTAATTTCAACACGAATTTTTTGCCAAACAATAAAATCTATAAATAACTAATATCATCAACTAAATTTTGGGTATTAATAAGTATCGAAAGGGGAGGAATTGGCTTATAGTGTTTGTATAATCAAACTAATAATAATATTATTATATTTTAGCAAGTTAAAAGTCTAGCAACATTAATTTATACAGCATATATATGTAGTGGTTTTATGTATAGAGAAAGAAAGATGGTTGTAGTTGTAGTTGTAGATACTAAAAATATTTAATGCATGCCGAGAAAACATATTACAAAACAAACAAATCAAATTATAGAAAAAATTATGAATTGTCCATTACTAATAAAAAAAATATATAAACGATACATAAAAGATATAAAAAGAAATGATACTAAAATGCAATAAGCTAGCTGCCAATTTCATTTTCTAATAGAATAATAATTAAACAAGTACATATAGATTATACCACATATTCACAGATAATTCAATGCTAATGAGCATACCAACCGATTAGCTCTATGTGCATATACTAGTTTTCTTACCTCAAGTCCTGTGTGAATAATGGTACGACCCCGAGCGCAATCCTTTTTCCCTCGAGCCTTGCGGTAAACCTAGTCACAACCATAAACGGTAATCCCGTTAAGAACTAAATCCAAATACTGAGTTCGGGACCAATCCCATGCTCTCGGAACCTCCAATTCCACCAAACAGGGTGGTGGAATCGTCCCCAAGAGCCCCCATGCTCTTCCCAAACCCTAAAAATGACATGATTGAATTGGCCATAGGGCAAGGGCACCCAACTAGGCAGAGGCCCCTCAAAAAATCCCCTGCATAGCGCAGGGGCACCCAAAACTAGTGCAAGAACGCCCAACTAGGCAGAGGCTCCCCAAAACTTCCCCTACATAGCGCAGGGGCGCTACGACACGAACCCAAAATTCTGGGTTTTGTTTTCTGCAATTTCTCCGACCTAACTTCACTGAAACCCGACCTAAGCCCCCCAAAACACACCAAATCAAGTTCTTAGCCAGTTTTCCCATCAATTTTTAACCACAAATCACTTCCAATAATTTAGACAACCAACAAAAAACCATAAAATACCACAAAGCACACTAAAACATCAAAATTCAAATATTTGCCAAAATGAGCTTTGAGCTTAAGAACTCACCCAAATCCAAGAATTAAGGTTTGAATAATGAGCTTTAACCTCAGTCCCTGCTTGATACAGCCACCCAAACACGTTTCTTCAACAAAAATCCAGCTCCAACAACCCCCTAGAAACCTTAAATAAAAAAACCTAACTTAATCTCAGCTCATCCAAGAACACCAAAAAAAAAAAAGATGAAAAACAAGGCAATTGGTTCTTACCTCTTCAGATTTCGAATTTCCAAGCTATGATGTTGGATTTGATGGCTGCTAACTTCAACAAGCTCCAATTCTTCAACTAATCCCACTCCTCCTCAAGATACTCCAATAATATTCAAGAATTGAACACTAAAACTTCAAAGTGCTTATCTAAACCTTGAGAGAAAACCACAAATAGAGAGAGAGTAACGTGTAATCCCCTAAGGTTTTCAGCATACCACTGAGCTTGACTTAGTCAAATGGTCAAAATGACCAATTTTGAGAGAAGAGAAGAGAGAGGTTTGGGGTGGATGTACTGGTTTGGGGTTCGAGGTTTGAGGTCTGAGAGAAGAGAGAGGGAGGTTTGGGGTTTGAGTTTTGGGGTCTGAGAGGAGAGAGAGAGGTTTCGGGTTTGAGATGAGAGATTGGGATTTGGGGTTTGGGGTATGGGTCTGAGAGAAGAGAAGAGAGAGGTTTCGGGTTTGAGGAAAAAAAATTTGAGGGGTTTTTATTTTGGTTTCGCGCGTAACAGAAAATATAAGAGCAGAAATGATCAGTGGTCGCGGCCTGAGCTTATTGGTGGCCGCGGCCACTACTCTCGGATCTCCAGGCCGCGGCCAGTGAGTCTTGATGGCCGCGGCCTCCGCACAAACATGGCCCAGAATATGACCCGTGGCCGCGGTAATCACTGGCCGCGGCCACCAATAAGCTCAGGTCGCAGCCACTTCACGTTTTTAGAAAAAAAAAATTAAAAAATTCACTCCCCACACAAAGACCCAAAACCGAAAAATCACTCTCATTTTTTTCATATCATTTCATCATTTCTCTCTCATTTCACTCCAATTATTTCCAAAAAAAAAATCATTAAATCCTATCATCAATCTTCAATCTTTTTACAACTTTTCACACATTATCATCAAAATCCTCATTGTCTACACAAATTTCCTTTCAAAATCTATAGTCAATTACAAGTAAGTACATTTTCTTGATTCTTTGATTATTGGGTTTTGAGTATTCAAGAATATGATTTTGGGTATTTTGTATTAATTGGTTTTTGGTGGATGAAATATTTATATATTGTGATAATTGGCTTAGATTAAGTGATTATGTTGTTATATTAGTAATAATTCAAATTTTTGGAAGATTGAAACACTATAACATACTTTTTCACTATTGGTTAGTCTTTGCCTACTAAGTGTTTGATGAAAGTTCTTAGAGGAGTACGTTTCAGTTTTAAGGGGAATTAATTGAATATTTTTTAAGAGGAAGTGTTTATTGGTTTAACAGAAGTTTGTTGGGAATAATTAGAGGATTTTGACTTTATATTTTGGGGTATTTTGAATTATTCTTTTAGTGCTTACTTATTTGTGTTCAAGGAAGGTTATCTTTGAGTCTTGAACTGAAGAATGGCTCCAAAGAGATCTCGAAAGAATGCTAAAGGTGTTTCCTCATCTGAGGTTGAGTTTGATGCCACCAAATTTATTTCTGAGGAGGCATTCAAACGCTATCAAGATGCGGTAGTGAAACAGAAAATGATGATTGAAGAAAGGGGGTTCGATATGGAGATTCGTCATGGGTATCCATCTATTGCAGAACAGATTGAGAAAAGACATTGGACGAAATTTTGTTCACAACCAGATGCTGCAGTAATCCCTATTGTCAGAGAGTTCTATGCTAATGGAATTTCTCAATTTACAGCTATGACTACAGTGCGAGGAGTTAATGTGAACTTCTCAAGTGCAGCCATAAATCAATTTTATGGGCTTCCTAGCATTGACAATGATGAGTACAGCCAAATCGTTGATAATCCTGACTTGAATGAGATTATCCAATTTCTGTGTAAGCCAAATACCCAATGGAAGTTAACTGAAACAGGTCATCCTATTAAATTTAAGAGAGAGGCGATGGGAGTTATTGAAAAAGCATGGCATAAGTTTATTAATGCAAAATTATTTCCCACTAAACATGTTAGTGTGGATACTGCTATACTTCTATATGCTATCTTGAAGGGGAAAACAATTGATGTGGGACGCATTATTAAGTCTTCCATTTAGAGCAGTTTTAGAAATGTTTCTAAGAGGTTCTATCATCCCCATCTCATTACCGCTATGCGTGCTCAAGCTGGTGTGAAATGGGATCCCTCAGAGCCTTTGCTGCAACCCATGCATATACTGAATAGATCCTCCATCACTCGCTTTAAGGTCACTGACACTGCAGGGGCTAGCTCATCTTCTCATACTCAGACTAGACCACCGCCATCTACAAAAAATATGACCTTGGCAGACCGTATGACAATTGTGGAGGAATCTCTGTACACTACATCTCAAGAGTTGCATGCTCACTGTATTGAATTCCAAGCACATCAGCAGCGCATGATTGAGTAGGCTAGTTATCAAGATGTTTGTTTCAGGATGAATGCCATACACCTTGGCTTGGACATGACAAACTACCCACCTGCACCACAGTGGATTCAACCATATCCACCACCTATTCCCATGATGCAAGATGCTGAAAATGAGGAGGAAGCTGAACATGATCAAGGAGATGCCTAATTAATAAACATTCACTTCGGTTGAGGGAGTTTTTCTTTATCTTTTTCTTTCTTTTCTCTCTTTTCTTTCATTTTATTTGCATTGAGGACAATGTTTCTTACAAGTGTGGGGGAAGGGAATAACTGAAAGTAAACGATTTTGATTTTATTTTTATGATGTTTCTGTAGTTATTGCTTTGACTTTATTTTGTTTGTCATTTTTAGTTTTTTTTTCTTTTAGGTTGTCATAAGCATGGCATGATTATGTTGGAAGTTGTTTGTCAATGATAAATTTTTTGATTGAAATGAGACTAGTTTCATAGGAAATTGATGAATTATGCATGAATTATGTGCTTAACTCTTGTCTAGTTGTTACTTAAGCTTGATCTTAGATTTTTAAACATAATGTGTTCAATTAGATTTACTTTTTCACTGGTGTTTGGAGATATTTATAGGCTATGGTGTGATTTAAGCTTAAATATTCATTTTTCATCTACCTTCAACCTTAGCCTTATATTACAAGCTTTTAAAGACCTTATGATTCTTGATTATGTGTGTTTACATTAGTGGAGAACAATTGGTTAATGTCTATGGAGTGGATGTTTTTCATAAAAATATTATTATCTATGAGACTTTAAAACATATTATGGCATGTATAAATTGATTCAAATGTTTGTGATGTGGTTTATTTAATTGTGCATAATCATAAATAAGATCAAGTTCTAAGTGGTGATGATGCATTGAGTTGAAATTCTAAGGAATGTAGAATTCAGATTTTTCTTATAACTCATACTGGTTGATCAATCTTTGAGATAACTAACACTTTCAACAAAATCATTGCTTATGTTTTATTTGTTTAGTTTTTAGTTTTTATTAGGGATTTTGCTAAGGGACTAGCAAAGTTGGGATATTTGCGGCGAAAATACCTAAGTTTTGCAAATTATGACACTTAAATACCTAACTCTTTTTTTTTTTTTGCGGCTAAAATACCTAACGTTACACTTTCTTGGCATCCATAGGTACCTGGTCGTTAAGTGCCAGGAAAGCGCCTACGTGGTGGCTTCTAATTGGTCTAAGTGTCTATTTTTTATTTTTTAATTAAAAAATTCATTTCTATATTTAAAAATTAAATAAAAATCTAATAAAAACTTTAAAATAATTTAAAATTCATTTTTTAATAAAATTAAAATTAAATATTTTTAATTAAAATCTGTAAAAATAAAAATCTTATTAAAAATAAAACAAAAATCTGATTAATAACTAATTAAAATTAAAACATTATCAAAATTAAAACAAATTTAAAACAATTAAGAACTAAATAAGACATTGTTTCCAAGATTTGCAAACCCAAGCCGATAAGATCTAAAACCCAGATTTACAAGATCCAAGCTAACCCATACTTAAGAACAATTACAAAGTCTGTATTCCCATATCATAAAAAAAATTAACATTTCAATCCAATCTCATAATCAAAACAAAATTCAAAATCCGTATAAACTTTCAAACAATTCAGATCTCAGATCTCAAACAATTCAATTCCATACAAATATTCAAACATTCAATCAAAACTAATCTCAAAATCTGTACAAACAACATTACAAAATCAATCAAACATTACCCAAATATGAAGAAATCCACAATTTCGAAGCAACCTAGTCGCGAAGCCATCCACGCCTCTGTCTCGACGAAGCCCCAGATCTCCACGAAGACGAAGCCCCAGATTTCGGAGAAGCCAAGTTCGCATCCATGCCTCTGTCGCGAAGCTTCGCACTGAAGCCACCCTTGAAGATTTGCCCTGTTGAACAGAAGATGTAGCATCGGGAGATGCCAAGCTTGCCTCAATCACTGGAGCCCAACCACGACCACTTCTCAGTCTCCATCTCAGTCCCATGTCGAAGAGGCGCACGAAGACCCATCAGTCCCAACCATTCCATGCTCAAGGGTGGTCGGAGTTCCGCCTTAAGCTAGCCCTGTCAGCATCGCAGATCCATCTTCTCCAGCCTAGATGCCGATTGTTGAGCTCCATCCAAGCAGACCCAAATCTGTGCTTTTTTTCCTCCTTCGGTCCAAGCAATCCCAGCCTCGACATCCATCTTCTCCAACCCATCAACCCAGAAAAAAGAAGAAGAGGAAGAACGATGAAGATGAAGAATCAGGAGAGAGAAAGAGAAAAAATGTATTTATTTTACTTAGATTTTTAGTTTTAGGTATTTTGAATAATGATTTTTAATTTTAATTTAATTAAAGTATGATTTTTAAATAAAATTTTAATTTTTTATTAGATTTTTAATGAGTTTTATTTAATTTTTAAATATTTAAATGAATTTTTAAATAGAAATTCAATTATTAATAACGTGGACCAATCAGAAATTGTCACGTAGGCGTTGACCTGTTAGATAACGGTGAGGTGCCAACGGGTGCCAAGAATGTGTAACAGGAAGTATTTTAACCGCAAAAAAAAAAGAGTTAGGTATTTAAGTGTCATAATTTGCAAAACTTAGGTATTTTCGCCGCAAATATCCCAGCAAAGTTTAAGTGTGGGGGAATTTGATAAGGGTATTGTGGATATTATATATTTTATCCTTTGGCATTTAGATAATGTTCATTTAAAGTGTTTTTAGGTGTTCTTAGCTTTGTTTTATGAGTTTTTTATTTTTATTTTTAAGTCATAAAATATTTTATAAGGTATTATTGATGAATTTGATACAATTTTGTGGTTAAAAATGAAAGTGCAATGATATGACTCGAGAAAATGAAGTTTTGAGCGAGATTGAAGTGTTTTCGAAGTCCATAAACCCGATGATTGAGCCTAAGTTGGAGATTATGAAGAAACAAATATAGGAGCAGAAAATGATTAGTGGCCGCGGCCACCAGCATTTACTGGCTGCGGCCTGGGAGACTGGGAGTATTGGCTGCGGCCAACATGATCTCCTGGCCGCGGCCTCTGCACGAACATGGCCCAGAATATGACCCGTGGCCGCGGCCATCAAGAATCACTAGCCGCGGCCGTGCGACAAATTTTTCTTTAAAATTTAAATTTTAAATGTAATTATTGGGGGCTATAAAAGGGATTAGGGTTAGCTTTTATCATAACTTTGGATTGCGATTTTTAGAGGCTAGAGCAGCAGAGGAGGAAAAAACATCATCATCTATATTCTTCAATCTAGTTTTTCTTTCTTCTCAAAACACTTTTATTTTCATTGAATATTTATGTTTATGAATATGAATATGATTATGGAGTAGTTTTCTTTATAGTTAAGGGTTATTTCAAAACCCTAGACATGATATCTTGAATGCATTGATGAATTTTATTTTTTTTATTCCCTTATATTAAATTGCTTCTATTTTTCTATTTGAATGTCATGGATCTTGTAAAATCTTGTTTAGATGGCCACTGATTAAGGTTTTGCATTATTCTACTATCATCTTAGGATTTCTATTCACCTAATAGTTTAGGATTCTAAGTAAAGTGATGTAACGACCCAAATTTGCTAATAAGGCTTAAGGGTCTTGATTAGTGTGCCTGGAGGGCATAATGGGAAGTATGTGTGAATTTAATGATTAAGATGCATGATTATGATTTAAAGCATGTTATATGACTATTTGAGTATTTGAGATGCATGACTATGTGTATTGTGTTATGTGATAATTTTAGCCCGTTGAGGGCATAAACGTGATAATTATGTTATGTGATTTGTACCACGTGGATGTGGTGATATCAATGTGATGCACGTGCCGAGACGGTCCTAGAGAGCTAGATAACTCAAAAGTCACAACGGGATTTTATACCCAGTGGGGGTGGAGCCTAGGGGTATTTTGGGGATTTTGTAATTTAGTTCTTGTGAGATAATGGTAACTGGTAATTTGGTAACTTGTGTAACTGTTAGTAACCATAGAGAGTAACAGGTTTAGATGGAGAAATTGTAGAATTGTAATGGATAGGAAATGACAAAAGGGCCTTTGAGGTTTAGTTAGGAAAGGGATATTAAAGGAAGGGTAGAGTGGTCAATTGGTTGAGGATCGATAAGCTTCAGCTGAAAGAAAAAGGTGGTCACGTATAACACTTAGTTGGAAATTGATTCATGCTGAAATTTGAGGAAAATCTAGAAGAAAAGAGAAGAAGAGGAAAGCTGAAGTTGGGAGACCTAAACGGAGTTTTGATGGTTCAAGGCAACTAAGTTGAGCATAAGCCAAGATTACTCAGAGGTAAGGATTTGTCTATGATTTGTTTAAGTTTCAAGTCTGGTTTTTAGAGAATAAGCATGAATTGAAAGAAGATAGTGGCTGGTTTTGCATGGAATTCAGAGTTGGGATAATCAAAAGGAAGGTGACTTGAGGCTAGAGTTGAGGAGAATTCAAGATGGGTTCTTGACTGAGGTAAGAGTTTATCATGTTTAATTTTCGTAATTGGTGTGGTTTAAGACTCTAGAGGCATGATTTATAGTTTTGGAAGCCATGGTTTAAGTTTTAGGAATTTGAAACTCAAGATAGGATCTTGGGTGTGCTTGTGTGATTGGGGTTGTTTATGATGTTTATAGGTTGTTAAAGGGTTCATTTGGGGTTTTGAATTGATTTTTTGGGCTTAGGTACTTGTTTGGGATGATTTGGAATGGTTTAGGCTCAAGAAAAATGCAAGGAAAAACCCAGATTTATGGGCTCGCGAAGGAGCGCCGCGGCTCTGTTCTTGGGAGCCGCGACGCGAGGCTGATTCTGGGCAGGGCAAGCTCTCTGACTTGCTGGGCGCCGCGGCCCTCTAGGGCAGCGCCGCGACGCTAGGCCAATTTCAGAGCATGGGATTTTGCAATTTTGAGCCTTTGCTCCGGGGGTTCGGGGGATGTCTTCGGTGCATTGTTTTAGGGATTTAGGGGATTCCGAGAGTGTGGGATTGGTCCCGGGAAGTAATTTTGGGTTGGTTAGTGATAAAGGATGTTTCATGTGTTGTGACTAGGTCTTTGGAGAGGCTCAGGGTAGAGGACCGTGCTCGCGGCATTGGGGCATCGGAAGCTCGGGATACAGGTAAGAAAACTGCACCCGACTATATGTTGTGATGGGACTAAGTGCTCCCGAGAATTGTATCGTGTCAATGATGGTATTACGCCATGGGACATGTAAAAGCGGCCTAAGAGTGCCGTACATAATATCAGCGCACAGGGTGCGGCTTGGCCACTGGTAGCCGAGGACAGCTTAGTAATCACTGAGCCCGGTTTAAGCGGGCCGGGGTCAGTGGGATAACGGAGGGGGTAGCCTGAGGGTGCCAGCCCTAGTTGTCATTTGTGAACTGTAAATGATATGAGTTGACATGCGTAATATGTGGAATACTTGATTAAACTGAATAGTTATATGGCTGAGATTATGTGATGCAATGTGAGATGTTTACTTGTCTGCTAATTGTTTATGCTCTGTTGTTGTTGTGTTTTCTTGCTGGGCCTTGGCTCACGGGTGCTACGTGGTGCAGGTAAAGGCAAGGGCAAGCTGGACCAATCCTGAGGTGGAGAGCTGCAGGGTTGAATGTGCATAGCCATCTGTTCGATCACCATGGTCGAGGCGTGGGTCAGGACAGGGATTACCTAACTGCTTGTTTTGCCTTAGTATGGCTGGTTATTGTATCTGAACCTTATAACTTTTGTAAATGGTCTTTAAACTGATATTTTTGGGATCCCGTGTAAACAAATAATGTTTCTTAATGAAAATGTGGCTTTTTGAGACTAAAACATTTTAAACCCTAGTTCTTTTATAGTTTCGATGACACGCTTTCAATTGATTCACTTGATTAGCAAGTCTGGCACTTTATTAACACACAGTGTAACGGTCTTGGCTATCTATTTTGAAACAAGTGATAAATTGCAATTAAGGTATTGTGACGGGTATTCTAATTGTGATGAGAAATAGAACCTAGGTTAAATGAATTGCATGCTTAATGAATTTGTTGCCTAGATTAACCTGTTTCCACAAAGTGTAATGCTTTTACTAGGTTAAATAGATTGCATGCTTAATGGGTTTATTGTTGGGTAAAAAGGGTTAATTAAGAGCGCTTAGCTTTAATTAATTATATTAGGCAAACTGGGATAATTGACTTCTTAAGTGTTATCTGTGGGGTATATAGTTTAATTGGGAATAGGGAATATTATTCATCATTGTTGATAGATTGATTGTTGAAGGTGGAGAGTAATTCTTGACTATTTCTTTAATATCGTTATATCCTTAGTTATTCAATCATTGATATTTATTTCATTTTATGTTTTCAGCTATTAAAACTAAATCCCCTTTTTAATTTTAATCTAGTATTAGCATTGGTCTAGAATTAACTGTCGGCGTTGGGGTCAATAGCGACAGTCAAAAGCAACGATGAATGTTATTAGCTGTCGGCGTTGGTCTCTATGCCTACAGTTTTTAACTGTCGGCGTAGAGTCATACTAAGCAACTACGACAGTCATCAGTCAACAGAGTTGACTGTCGTGGTTGGGTGTCGGGAAAGCCCAGTTTTGTAGTAGTGAGTGAGAGTGAGGGTGAGGGTGCGAGGACGGTGGCGGTGCGGCTACAATCAGCTGGATGAGATCGAGAGTGAGGGTGAGGGTGAGGGTGAGGGTGCGGCGACGGTGGCGGTGAGGCTGAGAACGAGAGTGAGGGTGAGGGTGAGGGTGCAGCGGCGGTGCGGCGGCGGTGAGGCTAAGATCGAGAGTGAGAGTGATAGTGAGGGTGAGGGTGCAACGGCGACGGTGGCGGTGAAGCTGAGATCGAGAGTGAGGGTGAGGGTGCAGCGGCGGTGCGGCGGTGGTGAGGCTGAGATCAAGAGTGAGAGTGAGAGTGAGAGTGAGGGTGAGGTCTGCGGCAATAAATAAATCGAAACTATAAGGCAAAGAGGAAAATGAGGGCTTGCGGCTGTGTAATTAGGTTTTATGCAGTTGAGGAGAATGATAAAATGTATCATGGGCAACATTCTATAATATTAGGGGCGACACGTCGCCCCTAATAATTTTCAGAAATGGGGAAAATTTCTCAACATCAGGGGCGATTTATACCAATACCAGGGGCGACTAATGATGTGTCGCCCCTGATTTCTAGAATATTAGGGGCGACGTGTCGCCCCTAATAATTTTCACAAATGGCGAAAAATTCTCAACATCAGGGGCGACTTATACCAATATCAGGGGCGACTAATGATGTGTCGCCCCTAATAAGTTTCACAAATGGCGAAAATTTCTCAACATCAGGAGCGATTTATACCAATATCAGGGGCGACTAATGATGTGTCGCCCCTGATTTCTAGAATATTAAGGGCGACGTGTCGCCCCTAATAATTTTCATAAATGGCGAAAATTTCTCAACATCAGGGGCGACTTTATACCAATATTAGGGGCGACTAATGATGTGTCGCCCCTGATTTCTAGAATATTAGGGGCGACGTGTCGCCCCTAGTAATTTTCACAAAATGGCGAAAATTTCTCAACATCAGGGGCGACTTATACCAATATCAGGGGCGACTAATGATATGTCGCCCCTAATAATTTTCACAAAATGGCGAAAATTTCTCAACATCAGGGGCGACTTATACCAATATCAGGGGCGACTAATGATGTGTCGCCCCTGATTTCTAGAATATTAGGGGCGACGTGTCGGCCCTAATAATTTTCACAAATGGCGAAAATTTCTCAACATCAGGGGCGACTTATACCAATATCAGGGGCGACTAATGATGTGTCGCCCCTGATTTCTAGAATATTAGGGGCGACATATAGTCGCCCCTAATAGAGTCGCCTCTAAAACCAATATTTCTTGTAGTGTGAGTAACATAAAGGTTGACATTGATAAGTTTGATGGTACTGGGGATTACATGATTTGGAGGAGGAAGATCAGAGCACTCTTGGCTCAACAGAAGCTGTTAAGAGTACTGGAAGACCCAATTGAATGGCCAGAAGGCACTTCAAAAATTCAGAAGGAAGAATATTTGGAAATTGCTACTGGAATCCTAATTTTCAACTTATCAGATGCTATTATCATGATAGTGGACAAAGAAGAGACACCAGCAAAGATATGGAAGAAATTGGAGGAACAATTTCAACAGAAATCATTGACTAACAAGATCTATCTCAAAGAAAGGATTTTTGGCTTCAAGATGAGTCAATCTAAAACACTAGATCAAAATCTAGACGAATTTCTGAGAATGCATATTGAGCTTGCAAACTCAGGGGAGAATGAGGCACTTAGTGATGAGAACCAGGCCATCATCATACTGAATTCACTTCCAGAAACTTATAGGGAAGTGAAAACAGCTATAAAATATGGAAGAACCTCTATTACTCTTGATGAGGTTATATCTGCCCTAAAGTCAAAGGATCTGGAAATGAAAACTGAAAAAGGTGGTAGTTCTAATGGGGAACTAAACCTAAGTAGAGGCAGACCTACACAAAGGAAGCCATGGCATGGTAAAGGAAGGAGCCAAAGTCATAGTCACAACAGAGGTCCAAGTAAAGGGTACAACAACAATAGAGGGAGATCTAATTCAAGGGGGCCGCAAGACACAGAAGGATGCTATAATTGTGGGAAACCTGGACATTTCAAGAGAGATTGCTATTTCCTAAACAAGAATAGGAAGAACAAGTTCAATGGACAGATAGATAATCACAACTCAGAATCTCAAAACTCTAAACACAAACCAGATCACCAAAATGCAAATCTGAGTGACTGTTATGAAAATGGAGAAGTTTATATAGCTGGATCATCTTTCAAAGATGATTGGATATTAGATTCTGGATGTACCTTTCATATGACTAATAACAGATAATTTTTTATTGATTTCAAGGACTCTACAAAGGGCGAAGTGATTCAGGGAAATGATCAGAGTTGTGCTTTTGAAGGATCAGGAACAGTGGCATTCAAGATGCATGATGGAGTTACTAGATCCCTAACTGGAGTAAGGTATGTCCCTGACCTATCCAAAAACTTAATTTCACTAAGTGTGCTTGATGATTTGAAAATAGAAAGCAAGATTAAGGAAGGACAAATGAAGATTTGCAAAGGCTCAATGACCATCATGAAAGGAATCAAGAAGGAAGGGTTATACTACCTAATGGGAGAACCTATAGCCAGAAGCAACAACACAATAGGACAGAACAATGTATTACAAAATCCAGATGATGCTAAGGCAGTACTATGGCACAACAGACTGGGACACATAGCTGAGAAAGGATTACAAATTGTTAGTGAGCAACAATTGCTAGGAAAGGACAAAGTGAGCAAGGTGGAATTTTGTGAACACTGCATACTTGGAAAACACCATAGACTGAAATTTAAGACAGGTACACATAAATCTAAAGGTACTCTAGACTATATTCACTCAGATCTATGGGGCCCTGAAAAGACACCTACTCATGGAGGTAATGTTTATTTTTTATCAATTGTTGATGATTATTCTAGAAAGGTATGGGTGTTTTTACTTAAGAATAAAAATGATGCTTTTCAAAGATTTAAACACTGGAAAACACTTATTGAAAATATCACTAACAAAAGAATCAAAACCCTAAGGACAGATAATGGTTTAGAGTTCTGCAATAATGAATTTGACATGTTTTGTAGAGAAACAGGAATACAAAGGCACATAACAGTCATATTAACACCACAGCAGAATGGTGTGGCAGAAAGGATGAATAGAACCATTCTGAACAAAGCTAGATGCATGCCGATACAATCTGGACTGTCCCATGGTTTTTGGGGAGAAGCTGTGATGACATCTGCCTATCTTATAAACAGATGTCCATCCAGCGTGATTGAGTTCAAAACACCAGAGGAAAGGTGGTTTGGTAAACCACCTGATCTATCAAACCTAAAGGTATTTGGGTGTAGTGCTTATGTACACCAAAATATCCTGAAGGGGTAAAAGGGTATAGAGTATGGTTGAGGGAAAAGGGTGGTTTTAAAACTATTATTAGCAGGGATGTTATCTTTAAAGAAAATGAATTTCCTTGTTTATTTAAGACTAACTTTGCAGGTACTACAGACACTAACCATGCAGGAACAATACTGTTTGACCCTACCCTTTGGAGACTAGAAGACAAGGAGGAACATGATATAAATCAGGTGGAACCAGTTATAGAACAACCTGAACCAGATCCAGTTCAGGTGGAACATACAGGGAATTCAGATAGGGAAGAAACTCATACAGAGGAACAAAATGAGGATGAAACAGAAACAGTACAACAAGCAGAGAACCTAGAAGAATACCAACTTACTAGAGACAGGGAGGAGAGAGCCCCTAAACCTAATCCCAAGTACAGTTTCAACATTTGGAATGAAGACATAGCATATGCCTTCATGACAACTATGGAATCATTGAGTTCAGAACCCCAAACTTATGAAGAGGCTATGAGAGGACCTGATGCTAAGAAATAGTTCAAAGCTATGGATGAAGAAATGGTGTCCTTAAAGAAAAACAAGACCTGGATTATGGTTCTAAGGCCTAAAGGAAAAAGGGTAATAGCATGAAAATGGGTTTACAAACATAAGGAAGGCAGATTAAAGGGAGAACCTACAAGATTTAAAGCTAGACTAGTAACTAAGGGGTTTACACAGAAAGAGGGAGTGGACTACACAGAAATATTCTCACCAGTAGCTAAATACAAGACTATCAGAATCATGCTATCTTTGGCCAACCAGTTTGACATGGAAATTGATCAAATGGATGTTACTACAGCTTTCCTACATGGAGACCTAGAGAAGGATATCTATATGGAGCAACCTAAGGGGTTTGAAGTCAAAAGCAAAGAGGACAAGGTTTGCAAGCTGGTTAAGTCCCTCTATGGACTTAAACAGGCTCCAAGACAGTGGAATAAGAAGTTTGATACTTTTATGATAAAGCATGGGTTTAATAGAAGCTATCGTGACACTTGCCTATATTTTAAAGGAAGCACAATTCAGGATTTCATCTACTTACTCCTATATGTAGATGACATGTTAATCATAAGCCAGGAAAGATCAAAAGTAGATATGGTCAAAAATCTACTCAACACAGAATTTGAAATGAAGGACCTTGGTATTGCCACCAAGATCCTTGGAATAACAATCCTAAGGGAAAGGGATAAAGGAAAATTGGTTCTAAGGCAAGAGGACTACATTGAGAAGATTATAGACAAGTTTTCTATGAAAGATGCAAAGGTTGTTAAGCAACCAATAACCACTCAGTATACACTCTCTAAGGAACAGTGCCCTAAGACAGAAAAGGAGGCTGAGGAAATGAAGGATACACCTTATTCTAATGTAGTGGGATCTATTATGTACCTTATGGTGAGCACAAGACCTGACCTAGGCTATGCTATGAGTATACTTAGCAAATACATGGCAAATCCAGGAAAGGTTCACTGAATGGCCATGAAGTGGGTGTTCAGATACTTACTGGGAACAACTAAAGTGGGTCTAGTATACAAGAGACAGAATGCAAGTACAATAATAGAGGGATACAGTGACTCAGACTACACTACAACAATTATGCCCATATATTACATTAAAATATAGCATATTTTAATAAGTGTTATTGTCGCATGGTAATAGAAAAAGACACGAAAAATGGGCGGTAAATGAAATACATAGGCGCCAAATGAAACACAAAAGCAATCTCTAAGGTTGAATCCCTAATTACTCTACACGCCTCCTCTGTTTCTCTCTCACACTCAGTAACTCTCTCTCTCTCTCTCACTCGTTCAATCTTTCTTTCTTTCTCTCTGTTTGTTGCAGGTGTGTAACAAGGTGATGGGGCCTACGGCTTGGGTTGTGTGACAGGGAGGCTCGACTCTTGGGTCTACGGCGTGGCTGGCTCGTGGGTGCGATGGTGCTTGCGGCGGTGGGTCTACGGCGTGGCTCGACTCGTGGGTCTACCACAGACTTGTACCAGCTATCTGTTGTCTCTACAATCTGTTCCTGTTGTTTGTTGTCTTCCTCCGTCTCATCTACTACAACTTCCCTCCCCATGTTTTGCCGACTCTGACGGAGATTGAGTTGCAGAGCAATGGTCCAGCAGGCTGTACAAGGAGGAGCTCCAGCTGCTTACGCCCAAGAAATGGAGAGGCTAACCGCTAAAGAATCCCTTCTTCTTGCCGTGAGTCTCAAGTTTTAAGAATTTGTGTATTGTAGTTGATAAGACCTAGCATTTGAGCTTTGAATTTGGGAATATTTATTTATTCAGTTTAAGGATTCTGGGGGTTTTTCCAAGCTTCAATTTTTATGGGATTTTTACTTGTTCAAGCTAATCAGGTCGCCATTCTTGGAGGGTCGGTGGGATTTTTTTCAGGGCTGATGTCTTCCACGCAGTAGTTGAGGTGAGTCTTTCTTTGATTTAGAAAGCGATTTTTTCATTCTTTGTTTCAATTTGAAAATTTATTTGAACAGCTGATATTCCTTTTATACAGTATCTTTTATTTTCTGTCTTGATTTGATGAGTCTTGGAGAAAGTAGTCTAGAATAACTTGGGCTTCACTAAAACAAGATTACTTCAGACAATTTTGATAAGAGTTAACGGTTTCATTCTTGGTTATTGACGATTCCACTGACCGAAGTCTATAGTTGCCTCGATAAATTGCCCCAGGTCTATCCACACATCATAGTCTTCTTCTCCAGAGTCAAGTTTATATTATGTGGTCATACTAGAATTTTCTGTTGAAATTTCACCGTACTCCATTGTCTTCAGCATGCCAAGCGTCTTTAGAGCTACAATTATGTATCTTCGCAAAATTATGCATTAGCTGCAACACTGATTATAGAATCCATTTAATAACATATGCTATTATCTTTAAACGATCTGAAACCATGTCCACAAGCACAAATCTGGGTTCATTGCATTCATACAAAGAGGCATTGATTTCCTTTTGTTTCTAGCTTAACTCGGTCAACCCGTTTAGAAGAAGGGTCGGTGGTGCTAGAGTTAGCATAATTTGACTTTAAGAATGGTTAGTGAAACATTGAAAAGGGCGGTAACAATATAATAATCATAATCATCTGATGGCCAATTTTGAATTATGACATGTCTTATTTCAGTTTTGGGTCCGGGCAGGAAGAGGGCATCAACTTAATCGATTTTAGACTTGCATTTGATCCATATATAGGCATAGGTATTGCCATATTGTCTTTAATGGTAAGCATTTAACTTGAGAGGACTTAACTTGCGGCTCATTAGATTATTTTGCATATGCTTTTTCTTTTTGAACTTTCTCTCACTCTTTTCCCTCGTTGAAGAATAGCAAAATAAAAAGGGTAATCTTTATTTCTCCTTCGACATTGACAAAGAGTTTATGATTTTTGTTAATATTTTTCTACCAATTTTTGGCTTAGGTCTGGTTGTGTTATATGAAATTGATTTAGTTTATTGGTTAGGCTTCTTTGTTTGATGCTTTTGATAATTAATATGGTTTTTTTAAGAGTTACTATAAGCACTTATCAATGTTTTGGTAAAAGATGAAAGTATCTTTAGAATGGGTCCATTATTAAGAGTTGATCATTTATGCGCTAATTTCATCTAATATAAATATTCAACTGATTGCTTTTTGACACAGTGGTAATATAATATTTTGTATTGATTGCTTCAATGCTTTTAGCCAGGTCTTAATGAGAAATTAAAATGCATAAAGCAACATTCAATGTTGGAAGTTTCTTTGATTAATATTCAGGTTCAAGGTATTTGAGCTTTCTTACATGGGTTTCTTTATTTATGTATATATTAATCAACTAATGCCTTAAGGTCTTTCTAAGCAGTTGGAAAGAGCAACAATAGAAATAGAAAACTAATTCAGAATACAGAGCATAAAAAACAACCATATGCACATAAAACAGAAAGGAAAAAATGGCAACAGGTCTTCACACGTGATTATATTTTATCTAATTTACTTTGGAGTTTTATCTTCATATATAGCTATTTGTTGATTTGTTTATTAATTCTTCTATTAACTTTCATTCAATTTTTGGTCTCTTATTTATAGGTTAGGAAATCAATCAAAGAGACTGCCTTAATTCTCTCTAATGATGATGTTGATGGTGGCAGGGCTTGGCAAGGCGAGGTGTAGGCTCGATGGTATGTATCTCTTCTAACCAGTGATCAAGCTTGGCATTTTTTTAAGGTGCAACCTGTTGGCATAATCCTTTTTGTTGCTATCATGACTACACAAGGCATGATTCTATAGCTTGATTTCTTATAAGTTTTCACCATGTCATTTTAGCTTGTGATGAGTATTTCCATCTGTTATGGTGTATTCAATATTTTCATATGTTTTCTGTTAATTTTGTTTGCTTGTAGGGTCTACTTTTGTTTACAAAAAGTAACTTTTTTTCTTTGGTTGTCTTTCCAAATATAAATTCCCATTAGGACATTGCATATTATATAAAGGTAGATGCATAGAACTTTTAAAGAGCAGTTACTATGAATTAAGTGTGGTGCGATTATTATTTGGTTGTTATGCTAGTCACTTGTCCCTCCTTAGTGACTCTCATTGTCTATTTTGCCATTTCTGTCCTATTTTTTCTTAAGTTTTCTTAGTTCTGTTTCTGCTCTGATGTTGTTCTATTTTGATGTATTTATTTCATGTATAGGTATTATATATATACAAGGATATATGTACATCTATTTGTGTCTCCAGATTTAGTTCTTTCCCTCTCACCCACGATCTCATTCTCTCTCTTTCTTTCTCTGTTGTTGCAGATGTTAGCATGGAGGTGGGACTGTGGGGATGGTGTTGTAACAGCGGGGACTTCAATGCGACTAGGGTACCGTTGCTGTGAAGAAAATGGTTTATTTTGATTACATCCCCACTTATCTAAAAGGGTAATGACGATTTTTTATTCTTAGGCATCATCTTTGATTATTTTTTATAATAATTATTATATATTAAAATAACTCATGAGTTTGAAGAAAAATAATACAGTTTTGGTTTTTTCTTCTGTTTATCTGGATTTATGGCTTGATAGAGATGATAATGGGTTTTAAGTCTCAAATACAGTAGTTTTAAGGAAAAACTGAAGTTTAGGTTTATATTTTTGCATTGAATAGTATTTTTATTTTTTTCTATGAAGTTTCAGGAAAGATAAATACAACATTTAAATTTGTGATTAACTTATTTAGTTCTAGTTGGCCAAATTCTTAGACAATTCGCAGTTAATGTAATAGGGTGTTCATGTAAGATGTTAATGATGTTGGGTATTATGGTCTTGCAGCTAAGCTTTTATGGAGGGGTGCTGAGTGTTGGAATGAGTGTTTAAAGCTTTTGGGTGTTGCTGAAGCAGCAGAAGCATCAATGGATTCTGACCAGTTAAGCTCTGGAATTTCAGATTTTGATACTCACTTTCAAGGCCTCATAGTTCAGAAAAGGTCTGTTTCTCTCTTCTCTTTATATTTATATAACTGCAGTTGTCTCAACTTATTTCTATATTCTATTCCATATTTGTCATTTGTGAAATGTTCTGTTTTAACTAGTGTGAAGTATATGGTTGTTGTTGATGAATGGAATGCACTAGTACATAATGGAAAACTAGGCGAATAATGCATTCCATAATATTTTTTTACCAGTTATTATTTTTTGTTTTTAGTTTCCCTTTATTTGAAAATAAACAGCAACTTAAGCTATGAAACTGTTTTTTTTTAACAGAATATACTTTTTCTCCCTTCTTTGAACTTTCTTTGTTTCATGTACAAACCTTGTTGTTTCTTTTTCATAGTTTAGTTAGCAAGAGAGTAAATAAAAGGTTGTGCTTTTTATGATTGTTGTAGTTTAATTTGATGAATGTGTATATATGTCTATTTGCTAACTTAGGTAGCTGGAATTTATAGTGGTTATCTCTTGTTTATTTCTCTGAATTGGTATATTTTTTGAGTTATTTTATTTTGTTTCTTAATCATTGAGTTGTTATAATATATGACTTGAGTGTATTCTAGTTTCTTGTTTGGCCTTTTATTTTCTTGAGTTATTTGATTCCTTCTAGCTTTTCCTTTATTCTGAAGTTGTTTAGAGAGCAATATAAGGGAATTATTTTCTAAGTAGTTGCAAAGAGCAACAATAGAAATAGAAAACAAATTAAGAAAACAGGGCATAAAAAACAACTAGATGATTCTTTTTACTGCAATATGTGGAAACTTTTCGTTTGAGCAGTAGTTTTTATTCCCCTTCCCCATACGTTATTCTCATAATAGAGGGGATTTAGAGCAGTGATTGGTAATCCACCGCTTCAAAATAAAACCAAAACTTCCCCGTTAGTTAGTTACAATGCCCCAGCACTCGTACTTTCTCTCTCATTCATCACCACTGTCCTATACATATACATAATTCCTCTTGTTTTAATCTTATTGTGCTGTGAAATCATTTTCCCTTGCTTATACTCTTTATGCCTGGCATAATTTTTCTTTTATCATTTCATCTCTATAGGTACAATGTAGCAATTAAGTGTGCAACTATTACTCTTGCTGGGCACTCCTAACCAAAGTAGAATTATGAATATAGATTACTCTCTGTCATTTTAGATTTTTCTCTTAGAAATCCAAGTCTCTCATCTTTTTTTTCTGCAATTTTGGTAAAATCTGAATCTTTCTATTTTATTTCAATCTCTTGCCCTAAATTCTCTCCATTCAATTCTATTTCAGATTTTGTTTTTAGAAATTGGAAAATGTTGTTGAGCTGTGGGGTAAGCTCTTTTCACTCTGCTATTGTGTGACTTAATATGATTAAGATCTTGAGGTAATATCATTGATTTTATTATAATTATTTTATTTTGATGTTAATATATGTGTTGGCTATTGTGACTTAATATGATTAAGATCTTGTTTCCTAGTAGTGCATACAATGGAATAATACCAAATTCTGATTATATTACTAAGTTATTGAGAATTCAGTAGGAATATGCTTGCTCTTATAAACTCTAGTTAAGATTAAGTTGCATTGATTTGTATTTCCTTGTTTTAATATCAGTAAAGGACATATAGCTGTTTTTTTTATTATTTGAAAAAAAAAAACTTTGCTTGATTATGTTTGTAATGTATCAAGCCTTTTCTTGCTTTATGAAGAAAGTTATGAAACACTTTATGTCTTCATTGCTCCCTACTGTCTGAAAAACTATAATGTCTTAATGGCAGCAAGTTGTTTGACAAGTTTGATTTTATTTGCACTGTATTCTCTTTTCTTATTTATAGCTTTGGTAAGTTATAGTTTATATGATAGTTATGGGATTGGATTTGCATTCACTTGTTATATTATTTATTTATTTTAGTTTTCATCTTGCAGATGTTCCCAAGCTTTGTTTGAATCTTCATTTTGTTTTCTATTATGCTTATTTATATTTTGATATTTCTTTGCTAGTTGATTTTCTGGCATTTCAGGAACTTGTTACTGCTTGGGTTGTCATCTTGGCTTGCCTTGTCCATGGGTTTGTTACAGTCTTAGTTGCTAGTGAAGCTCATGCAATAACTCTGGCTGTTGAGGGTTTGTTAGGAGTTGTGTTTACAGTGGCTGCATTAACAAATGAAGCAATGGATGTTGGTGAGGTATTTTTTTTTTTGCTATAAGAGTTCTCTGATATGTCTACAAATTAGTTTATGAATTTTGACCTATATCTAATTTGTTCATGAAATTGTTTAAAAATCATGCTTTAAAGTTTAATTAAGTGCTTGTTCTCTTTGTTTAATTAACCCTGTTCAATCCCCAAATAACATCCAGCCATTTACTACAATTCAGAGTTGTTTCAGTTCTTGGCACAATGTTCCAGTGATATTTCATTATAAGTCTGTAAAAATTATAGTATAACATTCATTCATTATCTGGGCTAAATACATGTTAGTTTGGATTCCAAGTGGGTTAATGAAATCTTTTACAGGTCTTTGTTAATTTTTAAGCATCTCCATTTTTTTTTGTCTTTAGCACATATAATCATTAAGCTGTGCAAAATAGCTAGTGGTATGAGGTTCATCT